>NC_136483.1:198357240-198537240 GCF_053919585.1 Euprymna scolopes
GAGTTTCTTTTGGTTGTCATTCAATATATGAGGCATCCATTTATCAAGTTTTTTTTTGTCTTTCAAATCTCTCTCAAGTAGTTGGAAATTGTCGTATACGTTACGTTTAATTCAGAAGCAAGTTCTCGAACAGTTGTGCATGGAATTGCTTCAACTAAGGCTCTTAATTTATCATTGTCAACATCCGATGGCCAACCACTATGCTCATCATCTTCAAGACACTCCTCGGCATCACGAAATTTCTTAAACCAATATTGTGCTGCGCTAGAGTAGTGGTTTCTGGGTCAAACGCTTCGTTGATATCACGAACTGTTTCAGCAGCTTTTCGTCCTTGTTTGAAATGAAATAAGAAAATTGTGAGAATTTTATTTTTTCCATCTTATATTCAACGTTCTGAAAAGAAAACAATTGTTTTAAAACGATTCTAAATTAAAAAATTAGATAAAGTGAAAAACGCTCTTTAAAATGATGCATGAAGTAAAGGTATTATTGCAAAACTTATTTGAAAATACATTATTTGAATTAAAATTAAAGAACCTTCCTGTAAACCTTATATATATATCTATACTCCTATATTTGTGTGTGTGTTGATATTTATATTAAAAACACTTTTTTATATTTTAGTTTAAAAGAAAATACACCTTTGTTATATATGGGTCGTCGAATTGCATTCATCTGCAAAAGATTTAGCTAATTTGCATATTCTTTTAAACATTCAATTAATTATTCCCTATTAGTTTTTTCGGTTTTCTTATGGGATGATCATCTTTAGTTAACTATTACGTGTAATTATATTCATGTAGATATTGTACATGATTTATACTTGCGTAATATTTGCGTAAAAAGTTTATAGTAAACGCAGACCTCTTTCTATATATATTTATGTATGCGTATATGTTGTTGTTGTTGTTGTTGTTGTTGTTGTTGTTGTTGTTGTTGTTGTTAGTAGTAGTAGTAGTGTTGTTGTTGCTGGTGGTGGTGGTGGTGGTGGTGATGTCCACCATTCATGATGATGACTTTTGTTGGCATTCGTTTCCCCGATATCTCTCTACTAAGAATTCTGGTACTGACGCATATTGTGAACCAGACGTATCTCAGTATTCGCTCAGCTTTGGCCGGAACATGAAGCCAACAGTTGGATTATGCCGAGCAAGAGCTCGGATTTGGCCACAGCTACCGAGAGACGGCCGGTGAACATGACAGCGTGACGTCATTACCAGATCAACGTGTAGGTAAACAGTACCTAATGTTTCCTCTGTTCAACAACGTGGCTACGCCATAAAAAATATTTTTCGTTGACTTGTGCCTGTGGTAATTTTATGAAGATAGTCTAAATGTGTACGAATTTTCTTCTAAAGAGAAAAAATAATTCTCCATTTGGATAATTAAATAATTGCATTTTGTTTTGTTTTGTTTTTCTTGTTGTTGTATTTTTTTTTTTTTTTTTTTTTAACTAAAACGATCGATGAATTCAATATTTTAGCCCCAGGCATAATTTATTTCTTTGAAATATATTTAAAACTTTTAAAAAGTCTTTTTTGTTTGGTTTATATAACAACTGTAAATAATTTACTTGACTGAAATGGAAAATGAAATAGGAACTAGGAAATTCTCTATTCTCTCCCAAGTCATTTTTTTACAAGGTAGTCACCACTTATCAAGGCCCGGAAGCCACTCGAGGCTAAGGGTTATTGCGTGTACAGTAATCAATGGGATAGTATCGTAGTACTAGTCATACATAAGATTAATCTTAAAAATTCATTAACTCATAATCATAAGTTTTGATATGAACTAAAAATAAAGAGTACATGACATTTTAGTAAACATATTTTCTGGTGTTTTATCTTATAAATAAATGTTTATGCACCGTGCTGAAATAATAATGTTATTATTTAAAAAGCCATTCTTAACAGGAGGGGGGGTCTTTCTAACTATTCTGCACTTTCACCTAATAATTTAATGAAAAAAAGATACTATAAAAATTTAATTTAACTTGGAAATACTATCTAAAATATAGCACGGTGCATACACTGCACAAGTAATATTATTATTATTATTATTAGTAGTAGTAGTAGTAGTAGTAGTAGTAGTAGTAGTAGTAGTAGTAGTAGTAGTGAAATAACAAATAATAAATAAATAATGATAAATATATCATAATAAATAATTATAAAAAGATAAATGAGTTAAATAACATTAATAATAATAAAAACTGGTGTAGGTGACGTCGACTGGCGCCACATCAACTAGTTGTGAAGGGTCAGGGAGGATGGAAAGACCAAGGTGGGAGAGTACTGGAAGTGTGCAGTTAAAATCTGGTACCTTGGGGAGGTATTTTGTCACTCAAACCCCAGGAAACACCATTGGCTGATGCCAACAAGAAATCAATGGCAAACGGCTGTTGCGATAACGTGCAATGATCTGCACGAGTGGTCAAGAGGTGAAGAACACTGGAAATTTGAGGAGACTTGTTGTCACTCGGTCTCCAGGGAACACCACAGGTTACTGCCAGTGCGACAACTCGTAGTGAGTGAAATAATAATAATAATAATAATAATAATAATAATAATAATAATAATAATAATTCTGATTTCGTTTATCAACGTCTCTCTGAATAATAATAATAATAATAATAATAATAATAATAATAATAATAATAATAATAATAATCTCCTCTCCCAAATTCACTCCCCCCCCCCGATTCAATATCGTAGATGTTTACTAAATTTTCTTAGTTTTTAACCAATGTTCACATCATGGTAAGATTATTTCTTTAGTTATGTGAACTTCATTTCCATATTCATGTATTCTGCACTGATATGAAAATGAAGACTATAGCGGAGTATAAGATTCCTAAGCATGTAATTGATGAAAATACGCTACACATTTTGATGAAAAACATGGAGAAAAAATCGACATAGAAAAACAGAAAACCAAAACTTTAAATGTAATTTTTGCATTACAAACAACCATGTTTGCCCAGCTGGGCAAACTTGAGTTCTTATACCGGAAAAATATCCAGTAAATAAAATGTTGTTTAGTAAATCGTTATTTTTTATTTTTTATTTTTTTATTTTTTTGCATTTCCATACACCAAACACAGTAAATCGAATTAACTAAGGGAGATAATAACTTCCGGTGAATACCGGAAAAATATCCAGTAAATAAAATACTGTTTAGTAAATCGTTATTTTTTTGCATTTCCATGCACCAAACATGGACATAAATATCACTAAAACATCCGCTGGGTCATAAGCTCCATTTCGGTACCTAACTTGCCTGAGTGGATTGTCTGTAGGCTGAGACAAACTGCGTCACACACACACACACACACACACACACACACAGTACGAAAATTTATAATAGGATTTCAACATATAATCTTGTGGGAAAAATCCAGCTCCCCAATAAGGAGCACTCTGGATAGGAACAAAAATAAAAATTGTCTCAGTCATGAAGGATTTTTCCTTCACCGACACACAGAGAAAAGGTGAATTGTAGCATCAGAACAGATACTACACTGTGATCTTGTCATAAAGACCAAGAATTGTTTGTGTTTAATATGTTTCTTTAATTGTTTGTTCCCTAAATTCATAATTCAGTTTTATCTGATTGTATATTGCTTTCAAATTACGTAATTTTACATAGATAATACTAATATTTTATATTGAATAAAGTTCAACTTTAATTATTAATCAATTGGGTTCCTTTCTTTTTTTTTAACATGCTTTAATGCTCTTTTTAAAAATGCCCTAAAATAGTATTGGCGGTAACAGTTTAACAAATCTTACCTACATTGCCTGCAGGCATTTTTCAGTTAAAAGGGATTCTATATCTCGGTGGCCGTGGTTTAGCTGATGTTTGACGTAACACGCCAATCAGCAAATCACAATGCGACGCGCTGAATTACAAAGAGGCGACGGCGCCTAACAGACGACTTTTAGATGAACAAACACTTGTTGTTAGATGCAAATCATGGACAGTACACACATAATGAATCTTTAAAACCTTCTCTTCCAATTTTTAAAAAAAAAAGTACTTTTTATTAAACAAAAAATACGTAATTTTAATTAGATATACTTGAAATACTTGAAAAAAAAACAGTTTTGTTTCAGTTTTTCTTCACGAAAATACTCTAAATTATATAAAAACATGGCAAAATATATTTGAAAAAAAAAATTCTTTGAACTTTTTTTTAAACATTTCCTTAGAATTATTTGACCACCACAAAAAATAGAAAATGAAGAATGTTTGCTTATTCTAAACTTTTCTTGACAATTATTTTAAAAAAATGAATAATAAAACACCAAATTACGGTAGGTCGTTTTTTTTGTTTTTTGTTTTTTTTTTTTTCTACATTTTACATTTATTCATTTTGCTATTTTCTTTTCTGTAGCATTGTTATGATTTTATCGCCGACGGACAGCAAAATCTGGCTGTTGACGTTATGTTCCGGTCAAAGCCGAACGAATGCTGAGATACATCTTCTTCACAATATGAACAAGGACCAGAATTCTTTCTAGGACACTGAATACTTACGGGATGGACCAAGTGAAAGTGTTTCTATGGAACAAATTGGGTTCGAACTTGGCACATCCCGGTTGTCAACCTATTAACCACTGAACCACTTGCTGATGATAATGCTGATGATTATTGTTGTTGTTATTGTTTTAATATCACATATATATTTTATATGAATCTGATGACTATTGTTGGCATTCGTTTCCTTGATATCTTTCTTGTTAGAATTCTTTCTAGAAAGACATCGGGAGGAGCCGCATGAAGATTGCCAACAAGTTTCTGTGGAACAAACTGGATTCGAACTTGGCATGCCCAGATTAACTACTTAGTCCCCGGCCATTTTCCAGTGTTGATTGGAATAAAACGAAGAGGTAATTTCGTTCAACTTGATAATTTAATTTGTAATTTTGTATATTTAATGTAATTAAATCCTTCTTAAGTAAGAGAAAATCCAAGTTGTCCTCGACGGTGGTACATCCAAACAATATGATATAAATGACTCTCTATAACAGGCATGAGGGGCAAACAAATTAACACAGATCTAAGGAAATGGCAGAAACACTAGAGGATGACCTCCAATCTGTAGTGGAATGGGGACAAAAATGACTAGTCACATTCAATGCTGCCAAGACTAAGCTTGTTTCCTTCAATAACTACAAGAAACCTTCTCTACCACCAATAGCAATGGCCAAGAACACACTGCCTGAAAGTACTTCTTTTAAACTCCTCGGCCTAACGTTTACAGGGAACATAAACTGGAATAGATACATTGAGAGCATTGCCAAGGCTGCTGCAAAGAGGGTGGGCTCCCTCTACCGTGCCAGAAAATTACTTACGTCTGAAAGTATCCTGTACCTCTATAAGGCCATCATTCGCCCATGTATGGAGTATTGCTGTCACATTTGGGCTGGTGCATCTGCTGCTTGTCTCTCACTCCTGGACAAGGTTCAAAAGAGAGTCGCCAACCTGATAGGTCCTGAACTGTCATCTAGGCTTCAGCCTCTGTCCCATCGACGAAATGTTGCATCCCTCTGCCTGTTCTACAAATACTTTAATAGTGAGTGCTCTGACGAACTGCAAGCACTTGTACCTCCTCTACGTGACTACCCCCGACAAACCTGACAAGCAACTAAGTCCCACCCCTTTACAATAGAGATCCCTAGGTGTAAGAAAACCTTTTACTCCAATAGTTTCTTCCCCAGAACTGCAAGTCTTTGAAACTCCCTTCCAGGATACTGCTTTTCCAACTGTACTGATATGCAAAAGTTCAAGTGTAATGTGAACAAATATCTTTCTACTCATCTCCCTTCATAATGCCCCCGCAAATTATGCCCCGATAGTAGCCCCCTACTTCAAAGTGGCACTTGCCTTGTTTGGAGTGAAAATTGAATAAAATTTCTTTTTTTAAAGAGGTCATGTAATTGGATGTCATTGTTGAGCGAAATGAAACCCGTGCACACTTATTTCTACACAAGATTAATCGCACTTAATTCGATAACCATCGATTAACAAAGTTCATAATTTGATACTTGTTTATCAACTCTACTTTTGTCACAATTCTTGACTCATAAACAAAATTAATAAACTCAAGCCTATTTAACGCTTTTTACTACAATATTTTAAAAAATTATTTCATGAACTTATAATATACATACTTTTTATATTAACTGGATATATAGAAAAAGCTTATATGTCTATTGAATGTGCTATACTCATACACTTTTATCATAATAAATTCCTGTTATTTATCAACTATAAGTCTGTGAGTCACGTTGTGATTACTTTCTACTACACCCAACAATATATATTTTTTTCGTTACTCACCCCAAACAAGAACGTAGGGACTACTACTATTTGGGATTGGGTCTAACAGAGGATTGTGTCGAGTTAAGCAGCGAGATGTTTGTTCACATTACATTTAAACTTCAGTATGTCAGTACAGTCAGTGAAGAAGGAAATAGATGGGAATTCCAAAGTCTAGTAGTCCAATGACAGAAACTATTAGAGTAGAAGGTTTTCTGTCATCTAGGGATCTCAGCAGTAAAGGTGGGGTACTGCTTGTCGAGTTAACCAGGAGTACTTCGAGTGAGCATAAAAGTATTATGAGTTCATCAGAGCACATTAACCATACATGTAAATCAGGAACAGAGATACAACATTGTGGCGATGGGACAGAGTTTTGAGTTTAGTTGATAGTGCGGGATCTATTAGACTAGACTCTTTTTTAACCTTGTCTAAGAGTGAGAAACTGGTGGTAGATGCGATAGCCCAGATGTGGCAACAATACTCCATGCATGGGCGAATCGTGGTTCTGTAAAGATATAAGATGCTCTCTAGTGTGAGTCATTTTCTAGAACGGTATAGGGATCCCACCTTCTTTGCAGCAGCCTTGGCAATGTCCATAATGTATTTATGTTGCCCGTGAATGTTATGCTGAGGAATTTGAAAGATGAACTCTTAGGTAGAGTGCTATTTGTCATGGCAGTCAGTGACTGAGAAGGTTTTTTTTTTGTATAGTTGTTAAGGGAAAGGAGCTTAGTCTTAGTAGCATTAAATGTTACCATCTATTTTCGTCTCTATATAACGACAGATTGAAGGGAATATTCTAAGATTTCTGCCATTTCTTTGAATATGTGTACATTCGTTTTTCCCTCATATGAGGTTAAAAGGTTGTCATAGATGAGAGTGACAATAGAGACAATCTTCCATTGTCTACAAAATGTTCCAACGTCCTCTGACAACTATACCCGGCTCCTAGCTTATTCACGTAACCTAGATTATAATCCCGATGGAAATGCAGCAACTGATATGTGAATGGATCAAGGCAACTGATATGTGAATAGATCAAAGCAACTGATATGTGAATGGATCAAAGCAATTGATATGTGAATGGATCAAGGCAACTGATATGTGAATGGATCAAAGCAACTGATATGTGAATGGATCAAGGCAATTGATATGTGAATGGATCAAGGCAACTGATATGTGAATGGATCAAAGCAACTGATATGTGAATGGATCAAGGCAACTGATATGTGAATGGATCAAGGCAACTGATATGTGAATGGATCAAAGCAACTGATATGTGAATGGATCAAAGCAACTGATATGTGAATGGATCAAAGCAATTGATATGTGAATGGATCAAGGCAACTGATATGTGAATGGATCAAAGCAACTGATATGTGAATGGATCAAAGCAATTGATATGTGAATGGATCAAAGCAACTGATATGTGAATGGATCAAATCAACAGATATGTGAATGGATCAAAGCAATTGATATGTGAATGGATCAAGGCAACTGATATGTGAATGGATCAAAGCAACTGATATGTGAATGGATCAAAGCAATTGATATGTGAATGGATCAAGGCAACTGATATGTGAATGGATCAAAGCAATTGATATGTGAATGGATCAAGGCAACTGATATGTGAATGGATCAAAGCAACTGATATGTGAATGGATCAAAGCAACTGATATGTGAATGGATCAAGGCAACTGATATGTGAATGGATCAAGGCAACTGATATGTGAATGGATCAAAGCAACTGATATGTGAATGGATCAAAGCAACTGATATGTGAATGGATCAAGGCAACTGATATGTGAATGGTTCAAAGCAACTGATATGTGAATGGATCAAGGCAACTGATATGTGAATGGATCAAGGCAACTGATATGTGAATGGATCAAAGCAACTGATATGTGAATGGATCAAAGCAACTGATATGTGAATGGATCAAAGCAACTGATATGTGAATGGATCAAGGCAACTGATATGTGAATGGATCAAGGCAACTGATATGTGAATGGATCAAAGCAACTGATATGTGAATGGATCAAAGCAACTGATATGTGAATGGATCAAAGCAACTGATATGTGAATGTATAAAGCATAATCAAAATTATGCTCCTCTGCTCGCATATTTTTGATAGTATATATATATATATATATATATATATATATATATAGATAGTATATATATATATATATATATATGTATATATATATATATATAGTATATATATATATATATATATATATATATATATATATATATATATATGACGAACAAACATATATTATACTGAATTTCATCCGCAAGTGAGAAGGCAATTTCTGGAAGAATAGTATCATCACGAAAGAAGACGTACCACACTAATCCCCAAAGGAGGGGATCGTCTCATAATAATAGAATCGATATCAGAATATCTCTTCTCATCCCCACCCCATACCTCCCACAATAAAGAACAAGAACGATCGTATCATTATCATAGAACAGGTAGTGAACATTGTTTGTTAAGGCTAATTCGAACTTGCATCAAAAATATATTGTTTAGGATTCCTAAAATAATTTCCAACGCTATTTATAATCTTTAATTATTCGTTTATTTCATTTTTTATTACTTATGTGTGAATTCATGTTTTTTTTGAAACATGACGTTAATCAGAAATATGTGGCGTCAAATCTACAACTAAAATTTTGAATGAACAGATAAACAGTTTCAAAGACCACTTGAACTAGAAAACATTTATTCAATGCGAAAAAATGAGAAAAAATCATTAACTTAAATTACGAAAAAAGAAAAGAACCAAACAGGAGCCTTCAGATTTTAATGATGACTTTTCTGAAGTCGGAAATAAATAATACACATTTCAATTACAAAATTAATAATACACATTTACATTACAAAATTAATAATACACATCTCAATTATAAAATTAATAATACACATTTACAATTACAAAATTAATAATACTCATTTCAATTACAAAATTAATAATACACATTTCAATTACAAAATATTTCATAAATATTACAATTAAAAATTAAAAAGTAATAATAACAATACACATTCCAATTACAAAATTAGTCATAAACATTTCAATTACAAAATTAATAATACACATTTCAATTACAAAATTAATAATACACATTTCAATTACAAAAGTAATCAAAAACATTTCCATTACAAAATTAATAATACACATTTCAATTACAAAATTAATAATACACACTTCAATTACAAAATTAATAATACACATTTCAATAATTAAATAAATCATAAGCATTTCAATTACAAAATTAATCAAAAACATTTCAATTACAAAATTAATCAAAAACATTTCAATTACAAAATTAATAATACACATTTCAATTACAAAATTAATAATACACATTTCAATAATTAAATTAATCATAAGCATTTCAATTACAAAATTAATCATAAACATTTCAATTACAAAATTAATAATACACATTTCAATTACAAAATTAATAATACACATTTCAATTACAAAATTAATAATACACATTTAAATAATTAAATTAATCATAAGCATTTCAATTACAAAATTAATCATAAACATTTCAATTACAAAATTAATAATACACATTTCAATTTCAAAATTAATAATACACATTTCAATTACAAAATTAATAATACACATTTCAATAATTAAATTAATCATAAGCATTTCAATTACAAAATTAATCATAAACATTTCAATTACAAAATTAATAATACACATTTCAATTACAAAATTAATCATAAACATTTCAATTACAAAATTAATAATACACATTTCAATTACAAAAGTAATCAAAAACATTTCAATCAAAAAATTAATAATACACATTTCAATTAAAAAACTAATCATGAAAATTTCAATTACAAAATTAATAATACAAATTTCAGTTAATAAAATAAATCACAAGCATTTCAATTACAAAATAAATCATAAACATTTTAATTACAAAATAATAAATAAACATTTCAATTAACAAATTAATAATACACATTTCAATTACAAAATTAATAATACACATTTCAATTACAAAATTAATAATACACATTTCAATTACAACATTAATAATACACATTTCAATTACTAAATTAATAATACACATTTCAATTACAAAATTAATCATAAACATTTAAATTATCAAAATCGATCATAAACATTTCAATTACAAAAATAATAATAAACATTTCAATTACAACATAAAAAATACACGTTTCAATTACAAAATTAATTATACACATTTCAATTACAAAATTAATAATACACATTCCAATTACAAAATTAATAATACACATTTCCATTTAAAAATTAATAATACGCATTTTAATTACAAAATTAATAATACACATTTCAATTAATAAATTAATAATAAATATTCCAATTTCAAACTTAATTATACACATTTCAATTAATAAATAAATCATAAGCATTGCAATTACAAAATTAATCATAAAATTTCAATTACAAAATTAATAATACACATTTCAATTACAAAATTAATAATACATATTTCAATTACAAAATTAATAATACACATTTCAATTACAAAATCATTAATACACATTTCAATTAAACAATAGTCATAAACATTTCAATTACAAAATTAATAATACACATTTCAATTACAAAATTAATAATACACATTTCAATTACAAAATCATTAATACACATTTAAATTAAAAAATAGTCATAAATATTTCAATTACAAAATTAATAATACAAATTTCAGTTTCAAAATAAACAATACACATTTCAATTAAAAAATAATAATACACATTTCAATTACAAAATTGTTATTGCACATTTCAATTACAAAATTAATAATACACATTTCGAGTAAAGAATTAATAATACATAATTAAAATACAAAATAAATCATAAACATTTCAATAAAAAATTAATAATACACATTTTAATTACAAAATTAATACACTACATACAAAATTAATAATACACATTTCAATTAAAAAAATGAATAATACAAATTTATCATAAGCATTTCAATTACAAAATGAAGCATAAACATTTCAATTACAAAATTAATAATACACATTTCAATTACAAAATTTATTATACACATTTCAATTACAAAATTAATAATACACATTTCAATTACAAAATTAATAATACACATTTCTGTTACAAAATTAATCATAAACATTTCAATTACAAAATTAATAATACATATTTCTATTACAAAATTAATACTAAACATTTCAATTAAAAAATTAATAATACACATTTCTATTACAAAATTAATCATCAACATTTCAATTACAAAATGAATAATACACATTTCAATTACAAAATTAATAATACACATTTCAATGAAAAAATTAATAATACACATTTCAATGAAAAAATTAATAATACGCATTTCTATTACAAAATTAATCATAAACATTTCAATTACAAAATTAATCATAGACATTTCAATTAAAAACTTAATAATACACATTTCAAGTTAAAAATTAATAATACACATTTCAATTACAAAAAGAGAAAAAAAACAAAGATGTCGTAAGAACTAAAAAAAATCGGATAATGTTTTCTTTTTTTTTTCTCATTTAATAAAATGTTGGCTCCTTTAAGTTGTTCCTGAAACACTTTATCTGTTCATTTAAAATGTGTAATTTTAGAAATGGTTCTTTAAGAGCTTCTGCCAATTTTATTAAATCTATAATTATTTCATGAAGGTGATATTTTAAGCTCTATTTATAAGATAGGTCAAATACCTCTGCTGGTAGAAACTCAGACTGAAGATCTTGTGATTTCGGTTTCGATTTATGGTCATGCCATACACTTTATTTACTACTAGCAGGACCCGTGGAAATTTCACGGGATGAGAAATATCAACAAATATGTTTTGATAAAATTGATATTTCTTCTGGATAGCGCAAAAATTTGTTCATTTTTTGTCGTTTGTTTATTTTTTTTTTTTTTTTACAGAAAAACTAATACCATACAGAAAATAGGATTTTATTAACATTTCTATAAAATAGTGTCCATTGTATTTTAGATATAAAAGCAACCCAAATGGAATACATTAATAAATACAATTAATACAAAAAAATAATATTGTGCTACATAGTTCAATACAAGTAATAAAATCACATTGTAAAAGACAATCTTTAATTTACTCCTTTAGTACAGTACTTCTTGACAGACTTTTCGTTTTGTTTTTTGTTTTATTTAATTTTTTCACCTGAATCTTTTGAATATTCCCTTTTTTACGTAACGTTTTGCTGGTTTGTTTCTTTAGTGAAGAACCGTTGCACGTCGAAATTACTACAAGTTCCTTTCTCACCCCAATAAAACAGTGATCATTTACTATTACAATAATATTCGAAAATGAGACTACTTTAATAGAAGGTCACTTTCATATTCTTTTCCAGAGTTGCTAGATTGGCTTCCTAAGTCAACTTTCGCGAATTTGGCTTTTTTTTTAAAGCAGTTTGGCCTTCAAAAATTGTATTTGGTCTTTTTTCAAAGCGTAACGTACGGACTAAGAAAGGAACAAGCAACATATTAGGTTAATGCAATGTTTTTCGTTTCTAAAGTTATATAGAATTTTGATATCTCAAAATGAAACAAAATCTGCAAATTTATTACCTTCAAAAATACTGTGATTGGCGGGAAAATCATGACAAACAGAAAGACAAACTATATATATAATTATTTACCATAATAATTATGAAATACCTACAGACACTAGTGTTTCATCCTTTCGGGAATCATCAGGGCAGTGTGTCACAATTAACACCAGTTGATAGATTTGACCCCGGCGACAGAAGCCATCCCTGGCTTCATTAGCAAGGACCTGATCCATTCAATTACCGTTAACCACGAGAAATGCTGTTGAATTTTAAACATTTATTTTTTAAATACTTTTTAACGTCTGTCATCATTATATGATGATCTGCGCATAAGAGTTAAATTGACCGACTTTAATTCAACTGAAAGTGCTGAACGATAAGAAACGAGTTTCTTAAAGGGGCTGACATAATTATTTACTATAGTAATTATGAAATACCAACAGACACTAGTGCTTCATCCGTTCGGGAATCATCAGTGCAGGGTGTCACGATTAACACCAGTCGATTTTCATGTATTTCTGTCGGCTGTGTAAAAATATTTAACCGATAAATTCTTAAACTACTGCTGACATAACAGTAAATTAACAGGAAATAGTAATCGTACACCAAGGATGATTTATATCGCATACAATCTTTGTTTGGATGGATGAATAACGCGTACAGAAATATGTCGGCAAGTTGAAATGCAACATGTTCATTTAAACTTACCGACATAATATATATATATATATATATATATATATATATATATATATATAGAGAGAGAGAGAGAGAGAGAGAGAGAGAGAGAGAGAGCAGGCTCCTTCAATCTTGGGACAGACTATGAATACCCACGAAGGGTTGCTTGCGCGTGAAATTTTTTGTGACAGGAGGTGCACACCTCTCCTGAGACGACATTATTAAATACCAGTGCTAAGTGAAGTACAGGCCGACTGGAAACAAGGAAACAAATGCCGAGATACGCGGAGAGCACATACAGCGCATAGAATTCCCAAATGGTCACCCATCTGATATTAACTAGGTTCAACGTTGCTTATCTTCGGTAATCTGACGAGAACCGGTGTGTCAACGCGATTATGCCATATATATATATATATATATATATATATATATATATATATATATATATGTATGTATATATATATATATATATATATAAAAGCAATACGAAAAATATATAGATGTTTATATCTTTTCTGTATTTATTTATGTGCTGACGTGTATGAATATGCAAAGTCTTTCGAAAAAAAAAATGTTTCTTTCAAAAGCACATAATTTCGCCGATCCTTCGGTATGGAGTGTATATTATCTCTGTAATAATAATTCTGAAATCTGCATGAATTAAAATATATTTAAGTGTATTTTACGACCGAGCAAGATAAATTTTAATTTACCAAAGCTTCAAATTTTTCCTGTGATTGTCTTTAAATCGCTTCGTTTTTTTTTTTTTGTATCTTTGTTTTTTACGTATAGATTGTGCGCTTATATTTTTAGTTGCATGCAAGCGACTCTATAAGTCACTCCGTCGGTTCGTCAGTCTGTCTGTCGGTCGGTCGGTCGATCGGTCGGTCGGTTGGTCGATCGGTCGATCGGTCGGTCGGTCTGTCCATAACACGTTTGTGCTTGGCCTTTTTGGTTAAGATCAAAGGTCTGTTAATAGATGTTGTTCTTAGCTTTTTAAGCTTTTCTTGACCTTTTGGCCAAGATCTTAGTATAGCTTGACAAAAATTGGTCGGAGGTACGGTCAAAGGTGGAGGCTGCAGTCAATTCGTGGCTGCCTAGGAAACTTTCCTTAAAGGGTAGAGTTGAGGCGTGGTCCACTTATGTCTTTCCTCTCATCCTTTACCGACTGGCCGTACTTCCTCTGCCTACACAACACCTAACAGCTCTCGTCAAACTCTTGTCCTCGCTTCTTTGGGACAGAGGAAGACACTGGGTGAGCAGACAGGTCCGTATTCAACATCCATGTGAGGGAGGCTTGGGAATGCCGGACTTGAAGTGTCATCGAGATGCTGAGAGGCTGGTTTCCTGAGCAACTATATGCAAGATGACCAACCGTAGCACCCCGTGGTTACTGCCGCCTTCTCCAACCTTGTTCTCAACCCTTCTATCGAGAGCCGTCGCAGGCCACAGGGAGAATCTGCCTACATGAAAAAGTGCCAAGCAGTGCTAAAATGACTACCAAGGTCCAGCGACCTTGTGACTGCTACCCATAGGGAACTCTACAGGGATCTAGTAAAGGGGGCCACCGACGACCCGCTATGCGCGCATTTGGGTTGGCAGCAGAGTGAGATCCGCTCTGCGTGGAGCTGGGCGCCAGGTTCGAGTCATTTGAACAATTCGGAGTTCTCTCTAACCTGGTGATTGGCCCGAAATGTACTTCCACTCAACAACGTACAATGCAGTTCTGGGTTTTTTGAGTCGCCTGATTGTCCCTGTTGTGGGACAATGGCCATAGAAACGGCTGATCACGCTTTCTTCGATTGCCGCAAACTCCGCCGGTACTGGTCGTATGTCAGCAAAGTGATGGCTCGCATCGATCCTGAGCATCCTCACCCAATTACCATATCCAATGTCGTGGACAACGTGAGGCCGCTGTGGGACTGGGAAAGACAAATGGTCTACGTTACGATCCTGGCCGTGGCGAAAATGGTGATTTGGACGTCGCGTCTGCAAGGTTGCCGGGGGTTGTTGTCTTTTTCTGATCAGGATCTGATCACTTTCTTTTCTTTAAACACCAACTACGGGTGAAGATCAGATGTGATAGAAGAAGGCTGCATCGCGTGGCATTTGACGAAAGATGGATACATGTAGTAAGTCTGTGTGTACAAAGAGGAGCCAAATTTGAATACGTGTTCCCCGCCTAGTTATGGAACGCACAGTTCCGTAAAGTAAAATTAAACAAGTAGCCTCTCAGCTAGCTGAGTGTGTGTTCCATCTCTCTCCGATTAGGAAGCCTCCAAGATCCCCACCCCTTCTACTTGCAATTTTTGTTTTCACCCCTTCCTCTAAATTTCACCCATCTTGGAGAGAAAGAAATACAAACTAACCCGCATCCCTTACCCACAAAATATTCTTTTCTCCATTCACCCGCATCTAGAGGGCATCCCCACTTAGAAACTGACCCGAAGAAGCGAGGTTCCTTTTACAAACCTAGTGGAACGGACAGTCTATCAACTAGACGGGGTTAGGAGGGTCCTACTAATCACCTTTTGTTTTTTCTTCCCCCCGCCCTCGACACAAATTAATTATTGTACCATTTTTATTGTCATCTTTTTTGTTTTTACATATCAATAAAAAATGTTTTAAAAAATTGGGAGTTAAGTAGGACGCCCCCCAGTATGAAAGCGTGAATGCGGTATTATGGTGAAAGAAGATACTAGCTAGGAGAAACTTTTGATTTTGTTTAGTTCTGGAGTGACAAGGATGACCAACGACCCCCACAATCCCCCGTTTTGAGTTGGCCATGTGCCTAAGTTTTTTGTTCATTCTTGATTTTCACTGTATTTTTAACATGAATAAAGGATTTAATATCTCAAAGTGTAGTATCTGTTCTTACTACATGCTGTACTTATTGTGATATAAAGGGGGGGTCACTTTTCTGTATTAATTTAATGTATTTATTTAAGTCATTTCAGCCCATTTTTCGGTCATTTTAATTTATCTTTAAGAATTTCATGTCAAGCCTACATTCACGCATTCATTCATTACATGAGAGCACGCGACTAATGGCTATCGGCCTTGTTTGTTTAAGTCGCCGGTTAGTCGATATAACTTGTTGATTTTTTTGATTTTTTTTTTAAACATTAACTAAATTTGATATTTCTACATTTTAAATGAATGACAAAGCATGTGATATTTTTTATTATTTTGTTTACAAATTATTTGAAACCGCTCAAAGTTCACATCAACCTAACCTCAGAGATGACCGGCCAGCCTTAGTGAAGTGTGGGTGGAGGTCGAAGAGAATGGGGGTGGAGGTTGAAGAGAACAGGTGCGGGAGTACTGACTGGACACATTTGTCAGGCTTGATTCATCATCCTAGATTTTGACTTAAATTCCGTCCAGCATTTATTACTCTGTATATTTGTGTCGGATGTATTAACATCGCATAGTTAAATTAACCTGAAATAGAAAACACTTTACAAGCATAAATTACGTATAATAACTAATTAGACGGAACCTAAGTAAAAAATATAGACATTTATTAACCCATTAACAAATGCAAGACAAAAAATACAATATGACAGATCAATACAAATGTTCATAATGGTCACCCACTCACAGTGTAGTATCTGTTCTGATGCTACACTTCATCTTTTCTGTTCTCGGTCAGTGGAGGAGATATCCTTCATGACTGAGTCAATTTTTAATTTTGTTCCTATCCAGAGCGCCTTTTTGGGGGAGCTGGATTTTCCCCACATTAAAAATTGACCTTGTGTCTAACTCTACCCTCGTGGGGAGGCAAGTAAATAGAAACCCACCCACTGGGTGGATACCTCTATCATTGATAGGGTGAATATGTTCCGCTAATGTAAGGCTTGTATCTAACATGGAGGATAAGTGTGATCTACCCTGCGAGGTTGCAGGCTTTCTCTCACATACGGGAGCAGGTGCTTTCTCGAAACCCTCATCAGCTATCTGCTTATCAAGTCAAAGGAAACCACTCACCGGTGTTTCTACGACCGGTGTTGTTTCCCTAATTCCCCTGCATTTGTTCTCTGTCTGTCTCATTGATAGTATGTTTGTTTGTGTCTGTTTGTTTGTTGCGATTTATTTGTCTTCCCAAGAAGGCAAAGTTAGATACAACTATGCCGTTGAATATTGATGAAAATCAGCTCCTCAAAAAGGAAGATTTGGGATTGGGACAAAAATTAAATTTGCCTCAGTGTGTTTCTCCTTCACTGACCAAAAACAAAACAGATGAAGTGCAACACCAGAACAGATACTACACTTTCTGTTATATATTTTTGATTTTTCCGAAATGTACAAAAGACAAAATAGAAAAAAAAAATTAGGCACAAGGCAACTCAAAAGTTGGGAAGGTGGATCTTTGGTCAACTTTGTCACTGTACCTATTGTTGGTCTACGATAGTCTTCCTAGCCAGGTTTATAATTCATCATAATACCACAAACACACTGAGGTTGTCCTACTTAAGATTCCCTAAATCAAATCTTTTTTGCAGTTGTTATTTTAAATAATAAATAAAAGTATGTTTTACTCCTTGGTTGATTGTTTATAGGCTTGCTTATATATATATATATATATATATATATATATATATATATATACGTATATATGCATATATATATATGTATATATATACGTATATATGTATATATTAATATATATGTATATATATACATATATATATGTATATATATGTATATATATGTATATATATACATATATATGTATATATATATATGTATATATATATATATATATATATATGTATATATATGTATATATATATATACATATATATATACATATATATATGTATATATATATATATATATATATATATTTATGTCTTTTTTTATCTGTCTTTTTTCTCCTATTCCCTATACAATTTTTTTTTTTTACCCTTGCTGTTAATTTATGGTCTTTTGACCACGTTTTTAAACGATGTTTTCTCCCCCCCCCTCCCCCTGCCAACATTATCTTGAAAAGGGTTGGCTGAAAGACGTCTAGATAGTTTTTTTTCTTGCCCCACCCCTTATTTATCCTCTTTATCTAATGTAGGCTTAGGAGAAATATACTTTAGAAGTGTATTTTTTTGCCTTTTTGAAAGTTTCTTTTTTATGGTTTATGTTTAAACTAAAGAAACAAAACAAAAAACCCTCAGTAATTAATTATGGCACTACGTTCGGTGTTCTTTAAAAGTAATATATATATATATATATATACATATATATATATATATATATATATATATATATATATATATAATGAAGCTAGAGGTAGCTTCTGTCGCCGAGTTCGAACCTATCGACTGGTGTTAATCGTGACACCTTGCACTGAAGATTCCCGAAAGGATGAAGCACTAGTGTCTGTATGTATTTAATAATTACTATAGTAAATACTTATATCAGCCCCTTTAAAAAACTCGTTTCTTATCGTTGAGCACTTTCAGTTGAATTAAAATTTAGCTCTTATGCGCAGATCGTCATGGTCCTTGCTAATGAAGCAGGGGATGGCTTCTGTCGCCAGGTTCGAATCTATTGACTGGTGTTAATCGTGACACCCTGCACTGAAGATTCTCGAAAGGATGAAATACTAGTGTCTGTAAGTATTTAATAATTATTATAGTAAATAATTATATATATATATATATATATATATATGCTTATTGGTTGTATGTTTTTTTTTCTTGTTCACCGCTTTGCTTGTCACTCTGTCAGTATCTTCTTTTCTCAGTATGTTTCTGACTTTTTCTCACAATTATTTGTCTGTCTTTATGTCATTTTGTTTGTTTGTCTGTCTGTTTGTGTGCATGCCCGTCAATAAATTCACATAGACATCATTCTTGGCCGTGAAGTGTTTTGAGGTTACCTGCGTAAGGATTTTTCGGATCTAAGAATGCTTGAGGTCAATTCCTAAGGATTGCATCATTTTATCAGTTTCGCTGAAATCTCTGGTAAAAATTAAATTGAAACCTGACTGCTTGGTCAGTAGTCGGAATACTTATCGTCTGTTGCATTACCCTCAGTATGGAAATTAGAATTATATATATATATATATATAAGTATAATGTACTTGCAATAACCCTTATCCCTGAGTGGCTTCCGGGCCTTGATAAGTGGTGACAACTGTGTAAAAAAAAATGTATATATATATATATATATATATATATATATATTAATGGCCTGGCAAGGTCACATGAGATACAACCGAAGAAGCAAAACTGATGCTGGCCTTCCAGGACACTATATATACAAATCTGAGCAAATTTGGGCATATTTTAATGGTTTGAAAATATAGGTTCCTTTTTACCAATTGTGATAAAATTTTAATTTTAGTTTTCATAGATAAAGTAAATTTCACAGTGTATAAAGATTATCTGATATTGGATATATTCATGATCGTAATCTCTTTGCAAAAGAGGGAGATATAACATATGAGAAATATTTGGAATCAAGCCGCCCTTTTCTTGTATTTCAGATCATTTGAAACCATAGCAGCAAGTTTTAGTCCCCCACCCTTCCACCATCAGGGCCAGAGGTTTTGGGGAAATATATATATATATATATATATATATATATATATATATATATATATAGACAAATTTACATGGTCGGGACAGTGGACATGCTAATTTTTCGGACAGATATTTGGTTAATTCTCAAGTCCTTGTTAGGCGACTTTAAAAAAGTTTATCTACCACGGAAGAAAACCAGTCCTCAAAAGAGTTCTTTTCATTCTGGGGGGGGGGCGGGGGGGGAGATTTCTTATAACGACTGTTGGTGTTACTACTACTACTACTACTACTACTACTACTACTACTACTAATAATAATAATAATAATAATAATAATACCGTAGTACCTTTAACGTACGTACGTGGGTCACGGTTTCCAGATTATAAATTATTCGATCGAGTGATCGTATTTATTAAAAAGGAGGATAGAAAACGATGCTACAAACAGTAAATTAATATATAGATACGTTAATTAATAATTTTAATATATAGATACGTTAATTTAATGTTCGTAGTATGTTATCACCGTCTATCTTGTATGAATAGGATCGCCGATCACCGAAGACGCAATGAAAAAAATTAAAATTTAATAAAAAAAAAAAATAAAGTAATATGGTTAAGCTTAAACATGAAAAAGTAAAGGACTAGTCGTTAAAACTGGAAAAGAAAAGGACGCACGTGAAACTAAAACATACTTTCTTGGTCTACCTCTTCTGTCTAAAGATGGTATAATGATATCGTGGATTTCTGTTAGCACCAGGCGTCCATACAAAGAAAATATGTTACAGACTCCTATAAGGATATGGGAAATAAACCGTAATAACAAGATATATTCTGAAATTACATTAACCAGATTACTTAGATAAATACTTTTACAGTTTTAACAAAACGGCTACAATAATATCGCAGGGTCTCCATTCACGCTGAACGTCCACAGAATACCCAGCAGCAGTATATTTTCTATGAAAGATGCTGCTGTTGAATTTTCACAGGTCCCACTAGTTATTATTATTATTATTATTATTATTATTATTATTATTATTATTATTATTATTTACTCACTAGGAGTAGTCACACAGGTCATCATCAAAGATTTCTCTTGGAGAAAAACTTGTGCCATTCTCTGGTGTCTGAGTGACAAGTCTCCCCAGATTTCCAGTATTCTTCACTTCTGTCGATAACCATTGGATTTGCATTATTGTAGTAGCCGCTTACCATTGGTTTCTCGTTGGCGGTGACCATTGGTCTTCACTGGAATTTGAGTGACACTCATCTAGCGGAGATCTGGCTAGTGCTTTCTCTACTCGGTTTTTCCATCCTCCTTGACCCTGCTCGCGTTGGTGTGGTGTCAGTTTTTGGTGACACAAAAAAAATGTTCCAGTTTTATGATTACATGTGACGCTCCTTTGTATTTTATATCTGTTGCATTTTTTTTTTCTGCGTGTTGTATTTTGTGTCTGTAGTTCATGTGTTATTAATTTCCGCATTCAAGGGTTTTCCTCAATATTTCTGCGTTTTTTTTTTATTGAAATTCCTCTGATTCCAATCTCTCCCATTTTTTTTCCAAAGTTTTTCGGTATTGTTCCTAGCGTTCCAACTATTGCAGGTGTCATCTTGACTTTCTTCATCTTCCAGATCCTTTTGAAGAACTCTCTGGCCAGTTCTGTGTATTTGCTACGCTTCTCTGTCTCCTTGATTTTCAATCTGTTGTCTGCTGGAATGATAAAAATCAACAATCTGGCAAGATTTTTCCTTCTTATTAACTATTATGGCATACGGTCTTCTTGCTTTGATGGGTTTATCCGTTTGTATATCCATGTCCCATAGAATTTTGTGACTTTCATTTTCACTTACTGCTGCCGTTTTGTGCTTTTACCATTTGTCTGGGTATATCTTTTTTCATTACATGGGCTAGAAACTCAGCTTTGTGAGTTTGGATTCAAGCTCATACAAAAGCAACAATTTCATTCATAAAAAAGATTTTTATTCGTTGCTTTCCTTTCTTTGAGGGGGGAGATAAGTACACTTTTGGGGAGTATTATGCACATATTCTTTAAACATTAGCTAACGTGCTTTTTAACATTTTTTAATTAGCGGGGCTTCATTTCTTAATTTACCGACCACTTCATAAAAGCAAACCAAAAATACCTCAGTCTAAAAGGACTTCTCCTTCATTGAAAGGCACCACAACCAATTTTTTAAGATTGATTATAATATTTTTCGTAAACATTATTCATTACTTTCCTGTACTGGGGAGGGCATGTACATTTCTTAGTCGTTATGCATATTTTTAAGAACTTTAACTCACCTGCTTTTTTAACATTCCTTATATATATATATATATATATATATATATATATATATATATATATATATATATATTTTACTGACCCGTTTGTGCGAGTTTACATGTCCTGTCATTAACAGCCACTTCATGAAAACAAAACGAAATTACCTCAGTCTGGAAGGATTCCTCATTGAAAAACACTATAAACATAAGCTAGCATGTCTTTAAACGGTAAATAAATAAATCTTATATCGTTTGGCATTTTTTTAAAAACATTAATAATCATTCATAACGATATTTGAATTTATTTTATACATAGCCACGTGAGTGACATGAGTCACCTGTTGCACTTGAAAAAATCTTAAAACTGTCCATTTAGCACTCAGCAGACTTAGAGAGAGATTTTAACATCTCCAAGAAAAGACAAAAAAATGATTTATAAAAAGAAAAAACTTTTAAGATTTTTTTTTAATTCAGATTTATAACATAAAATCGATTCTTAATGCTGCAATTTTTTAAGTTATAAATTTATTAAATTTTTTACTAGAATATCTTGTCCTTTTCTTTTCCAGTTTTAACAATTAGTCCTTTACTTTGTTTGAGCTTAACCATATTACTTTTCATGCTCGCATTTTTCTAGGTAATATATATATATATATATATATATATATATATATATATATATATATATATATATATATATATATGCGTTTTATTTTTTATTACCGTATCTTTCTGTTAAGTTACATTATTGTTTCAGCTACCCGGCCGTTTTTTTTTTTTTGGCCGTCTGTAGCATCCTCAGAGGGTTTTCTGTAAAAGTCTGAGGATGCTACAGACGGCCAAAAAAACGACCAAGTAGCTGAAACAATAATGTAACTTAACAGAAAGATACGGTAATAAAAAAATAAAAACGCATATTTGCTCTACAACGGTATTGAGCACTTTCTTCAGTTTTTATTAATTACCATTTCCACTATATATATATATATATATATATATATTAAATGGTATATTTGGTTTAAAAAAAAAACAAGGATAAAGAGTGCTAAATGTTTTGTTTTATTATTTCAACCCCGAGTGTATAAATTTAATTCATTACAAGTTGTTTCAATAGACGGGATAAAGATCATCATTTTTGGCACGCTCAATTTTAATTCCGTCTTTCATTTTTCCCTTTTCTTCTTCCCCCTCCCCATCTCTTGCTCTGTTTTATATTTATAACTTTACAAACTTTAACTTAATTTATATAGATATTTTTTCTTTTTTATCTTTTTTTTTAAATTTTTTCTCTATCGTGTGTTTCTCTCCCCTCTTCCCCTTTTTCCCTCCTCCCCTCTCTATCCCTTACTTCCACTCTCCATATATATATATATATATATATATATATATATATATATATATATATATATATATATATGAGAAGAATTTTAATAGCACTGGGGGAAATACCATTATTGAAATTGAGGACTTTTTTTTTTTGACGTTTAATTGATAACAAATACTACAAAGTCTGAAATTCCAATCTCCAAAACCAGTATGTAGTTCAAAATTATTTGAACCGAATGAAGGGGGGAAAACGTATGAAAAGGGGGGATAAAAAGAATTAAATTAACGAAGATACCTTTCGGCCGATTCTTTTCAACTATAACATCGGTGGGTTTAAAAGATAAAAAAAAATTTTTTTTTAATAATATTGAGGTCTAAAGACCAAAATTAACGAATGAAGGGGTGAAATTAATAAATGAAGTTTGGAGAGACGGAGAAGCATTCTCAAACTACACCCATAAGTTCTTGATTATGGGTGTGTTCTTTTTGCTTACACAGAGTTGGTTTTCGTAAAATAATCGTGACAGCTTCGAGAATTTTCAAATGTATTCTCGAGCGGGCTCTGTGTAAAATGGAGAATGCTCTATTCGTGTAACCTCCAGTGCAGACTTGACACTTTAATAAGTGTTCACTAATGGCCGAACTATGAGTATACAAATGCCCGGATGTTGGCTATTGTTTGTGCCTACGTATCGAAGGAGGGACATGTTGGGAAATTCTCACCTCCAATCGCTGAATAGTATGTCCCACGTAGTCAGCCTCACACTGACCATGAAATTTGTATACTACCATATTATATTCTGTGGTGGCAATACTATCTTTTCGAAAGGAGGGGAAAGCACTTCTAGTCCCAAACACTGCTCGAAACTTCGTTGCAAAATAGCAACGAGAAACGGCTGTGCTAATTCTATGTGAAAACTCTTGGCTTTTAGTGCCAATCCATAGGAGTTTCACATATATGGGACATTTATATATATATATATATATATATATATATATATATATATATATATATATATATATATATATATATATATGTATATATATATATATATATATATTAATTAGATAAACTAAAACTTAATATAATAAAAAAGGAATAAAAAATAAGTAAAGGGGGAAACGCAAAGGAATGTAGATTGATTGTGATAGACGTGAAGGAGAAATAGACCAGATCAAATTAGCAAGTAACAAACACGGAAAAACAAATAAATAAAAACACAGAAAAAAGTAAATAATCATACATGAACTGATAAGTACTATTATAACCACTAAGGATTTATATATATATATATATATATATATATATATATATATATATATATATATATATATATATATATATATATATATATATATATAACGAGGGTAGATAACAGAAGAGAGTAAATTCAATTCTACAAGAGGAGACTTATCGGGATAATATAAAGCTCAAGAAATTCCACTCGTATTATCTCCTATATATATATATCTGTGTGTGTACACATATATACATATATATCTGTGAACGCATGTATGTATATGCGTATGTATTATGCATATATGTATGTATATATAGATGTATGTATGGATGTGTGTAAAAATGCGGAATCAGATTCTGATTTTTGCCATCGATACGTTCTCTTCTAGGAAATAAATATTTCATTTTGTATAGCGATTAATTCATAAAAATTTTTGGTTTCTAGTCTCCATATCTATTTTCTATCTATTAAATACTATATCAGTCTATATCCGATACAATGTTTTCTTTATTAAGACTCACCTCCTGGAATATATTAATTTTTTTAATGACTAAAAATCTATGTTCATTAGCAAATGGAATTATTGTGTTGCGTAAAACTATGAAAATTACAAATGACATCCAAATGCTGTTTGCTGCTTGACTACTAAACCTTTTCCTTTATCTCCATGAATACTTTGTTTCAATGTCATATCTACATTAATTATTCTACTTTTCGTTTTGGTCTATGTTTAAATTCGAATGAACAGCACTACTTAATCACATCTCTCATGATAATTACATTATAACATCAACTTAAATAGTTACATTTTAAAACCAACTAGTATTTTGAATAACAATACTTTCCTTTAAATTAAAGTGCGTAATAAAAAAATGTAAGGTCTTACATCATTTTTAATCTTTTCCATCTCGATAACTTCAAACAACGACATTATTCTTGTTTTTATTCTACTAAATATCACACAAAAAGTTATTCTTTTATCTAGTTGATATGTTATACAAACGCCACATTAGAATGAAAAACAAATACATAACTCTGAGGCGTTTAGGATTTACGGTCGTAAGTTAATATATTTAGGTTTACATCATCAAAATCAGGCCAGAGATTTCTGTTTAATATGATCTTTATGGATTTATTAACAAATGAACGAATTCAACGAACTCGTTTATTAAATCATAACAACTACGCACAGTCGCACAAGGTAATACTCTTTTTGGTTTGTTTTAAACATTTCGATTTAAAATGAAATAGAGAAAAAAATTTTAAAAATTAATTAAAAAAGCAAAACAAATAAGAGAACAAAAGAAAATGTTTTTATTGAATTTAAAAAATGGCGTCACAATGTTTTGATTCTAATAAATATTTCCGAAGAATTGTTTTGCTTTGTTTTTGTTTTGTTTTTTTTTTTCTCCATTTTCATCTGTTTTTATATATTTTTTTTTTAGTTTGGATTTCGCACTCACACAATTCTGAAATTCTGAAATGAAAAACGAAAAAATTTTAATTTTCAAATCTTTCAACGATATTTTCTACACGACAAATAAATCGACAAAAAGCTTAATCAACTTAACTTTGCGTGTTTCTATTTTAATCAAGAAAAATTCTTTCCTAATTATTGACAATCAAAATAATCAATGATTTTTAGTCTTAAAAATCATTGAAACAATGTTGTTTATTTTAACAGAGAAAAGAACACAATTTTCTTTTGTAGTTAATTCTTTTTTTTTTCTTAACATTGAATAAATCGGATCATGTTTCTGTTCTTTGTCTTTTAAATTCAACTAGCAGGGAGTTGCTCAGGAGTGAATGAGGATCAATAAATGTTTCATATTTCCAATACTTTTATTGTCTTCGAAATCGGCGAAATCGCCCATTTTTCAATCAAATCGGTTAATTACTTGCTTTAGTCGGGAACACCTCGCGGTGCACTGAAGGGAAGCTTTACAAGTCCACCATACATTATAATCTACATTGCACTGTAGAGATTCTACTGTTGAAATTATTTTTATATAATGGCTTGAAATAATGTTGAAAATGCAAATATCACATATCATGGTTCAATTGTGCTCTAAATAGAAACATTCATTTCGAATACGCGCTGTCTTATTAAAGAAGTTACTTTTGATTTTATACGTCAGACCCTACTGCTTGTGCGGTGAAAGAGTGTCTCAAATGCAGAGCTTTCCCCCTCACATCCAAAATAAACAGAGATTATGCCATTCCTGTAATAACGTGTTCCCTGTTGATTGCAATGTAATGTAGGTTCTGTGCAGTTCTAGAAGGTTCACCACCCCAGGCTTGTGTCTGTTTTACAAGTATTTTAATAGAATATGCTCTGATGAACTCATTGCACTTGTGCTCTCTCGACGTACCTATCTCCGACGAACTCGACAAGCCACAAAATCCATTCCTTAACTCTTAAAGGGCATAGAATCCGGAAAGCCTTCTATTCTAGGAGCTTCTTCTTTCGGATTGTTAAACTGCTCTTCCTATTGGGTGCTTTCCTGACTGTACTGATATGCAGAAATAATGCAACTGATACCTCACTCATCTTCCCTAAACAGGATCACAAATAGTGGCCCCTTATGTTCAAGTGGCAATATGTCTTGTTTGAATTCATCATGGCTAAAAAGAAACTTAAATCTTTATTACAAGACCGTTGAAATTTGATTTTTTAATCAATTAATTTTTTATTATTAGAATTAAAAAATATCAATTAATTTTTTATTAGAATTGAAAAAAATCAATTAACAATGAATGTATAAGATTAACATTCAATGAAATGTGTGAAGGGAACATCTTCCGAGGAAAAATAACAGGAGAAGGAAAGAGATAAAGAAAAGAAAAAGATTTTTTTTTACTTACGTTGAAATATTTTCGAAAAGACTCATCAATAGGAAGGAAATTCTTTAACGACGTTCTAAAAAACGAAATAAGATGATAAATAAACTCAATTAAAGAAGAAATCAAAGAATTGATTATTTTAATAATGATAGAAATCTGACCAAATATATATGGAAAACCAACCAAGTGCATTTCGATGGAAAAAAAACTGAAGGGAAACAGTTTTGAAAGCCGCTTATAATTTTTGTAGGCTTTCGATTACTTTTGGATTGTATTTGAAAGATTAAAGCTTAAGGTTAATCTCTAAATGGAAAAATATTTGTACCCGTGAAAAAACGTTAAATGAAAAATGTTTTCACGGCGGAGTCGGAAACTGACAAGTTCAGCTAAATTTTGAAGTTAAATAAATTAATTGTAAACATCCATTGAAAGATAAATATTAGTTTTTTGGGTCTATTTCCAAAATAATCAGTAAAGTAGAGTCTTAAGGTTTTGGGTGCTTCTACACTTTATCGCCGAAACTGGAGACGCCATTTTATTTCGAGCATCTGTCGATTAGAATCAGAGGGAGAAATCAGTATTTTAAACTATAGCCGAAGTTAGAAATAAATAACAAAAAAATTAAACTAGATAAACTTCCGAAAAAAAAAGCATGAAAAAAAGGTAAATAAAGTGAAAAAGAACATATATCCATAATTGTTTAATTGGAAATGTTTCCATTTAATTAATGACAACGGGAAAGTTTTTCATTTAATTTTAGGTTAATTTATTCTTTTCGGAAGCAATCGTTCTCCAGTTTAATTTTTTTGTTATTTATTTCACGCTTCGACCATAGTTTAAAATACTGATTTCTCCCTTGGATTTTAACAGCAAATGCGCGAAATAAAATGGTGGCTCCAATTTCGGCGATAAAGTGTAAAAGTACCAGATATTGAATTAAATAAAAAAAAAAAACTTGTTTGTACAAAAAATAATAGTTTAATTAATAGAGAGTTTAGTAACCCATCTAGCTTCACACAATCAAAAGAAACGAAAAGACGTCGCGCATAATTTCTACGGAAGCCAAAATGTCAGAAAATCAATTTTATTTTTAAATGTATAAAGGAATTGAAACATTATTATACTTTAATTTCTGTATTTTTGAAGATTATAAAAAATATTCATTAATTTAGGAAATCCTATTTGTTGTAATAAATGATGACTTGTGTTGCAACAATAGATTAATCCTTTTTCTAATAAAATAAAAGTGCATTTTATGTGTGAAAAAAGTCAATTAAAATCACTGATTTCACTGACAATTTATTCATTGAAAAAAAAAAAACAACAATTTCTTAATAATTAAAGAAAATGCGGTGGGTATGATGCAAATCTTGTTTTAATTATCATTTTTTTTTTTGTACAATTTTGCTCATCCGTATTTGTGTAAATTAATCGTTATTAAAAATAATATAAATTTTAAAATTATTTTTCTTAATGATCCTGCATCTCAATTTGTTCATTTTTTTAAGTTGATATTTACACCATCATGCATACAAGAAGAATATTATAACATTTGACATTTTTGTGAAAATTGTTATTTTAAAAATCACATAAAATATTTTTTTAATTATATTTTTTTAGTGAAAATATTGAATAAACAATAAATTAATTCAATGATAATATCGATAATTCGAGAAATTATTATTATTTATTTTTATTTAATTATTTATTTATTTTAGTTATATTGATTTCATTAACACGGATTTTAGGGGATTTTTCATGATGTTTTTGAAATATTACAAAATTTCTTTTAATTTTCAATGCTTTATTTTTATAAAAAAAAAAGCAGCAGAAATTCATGCATCTATTTTTGGTACTTAAAAATTTAACTTTAGCGAAGGTGTTTTTTGTTTATAAAATGTAATTAACCCATTATTATTTTTTTATATAATTTTAGTGAAAATATATTCATTTTCACTAAAATTTTACAAATAAAATAATTGGTTCGTTATATTCTGCGATTGTAATAATCGCAGAATATAACGAACCAATTATTTTATTTGTAAAATAAAAAGAAATACTGAAAATTTAATTAAAATTAGTTGATTTCCTAAATTTTTTGTGAATTTTTTATGCTTATGCATTTTAAAGATCGGCCATTCATATTGCACGTACCTAAATGAAGACAAATATAAGACAAAACAAGGCAAACGTGCAATTAGTATTTCGCTCGGAAGATGGCTGGCAAATAGAATGAATTTATACATTAAATGTAGAGAGAGAAGGAAGATATTTTAATGGCTTGTTAAGATAGTTTAATGGCTTGTTAAGATATTTTAATGGCTTGTTAAGATATTTCGATGCTCGAGGTGCACAAATCTAAATTCCTTTAAATTTGATATACCTTTTAATCTAGTTACTATTATCGATCACACACGCGCGTGCGCGGGACGACACACACACACACACATATTTATATATAATAATCCACATACAGAACTGTTTCGCTGTATCACAGCTCATGTGTGACTAGACCCTAGCAAGAGATTGAACCTAAATCATATAGTTGATAGTCGGCAGTTTTAACCTCCGACCATTGGATCGGTGCCCGTAAACGACCTCATCAAATGCCCATTTATAAAGGGACTTGCTCATCGTATTCACAGTGCTCGATCTGCTTGTTTATTTACAAACAAACATAGAGCTTTGCATTAACGCTAATTAAGCAGCGGATGAAATCATTTTACAGTGCTCTACTCAAGGATTTTCACAACCAAACAAGCCGTGGCTCATATAAACCATGGAAGCTGCAGACCAGAAGTTCAAGATTCGAGTTTCGCTTGTTTTGGGCTCATACATAGAACATACGAAAAATCGTGAATCGAAACCCGTTTGTTTTGCTCGATCTGTGTTAGTCAATGGGCTTTCTTGTATGTGGCATAGTAGCTCAAGTGGTAGGATACTCACCTCACATGCAATTTACTCAGGTTTCGATTCCAGAGTTCGGATATGTTCTACTGATGAGCCCACACTGAGGATGAACTCTGAAACGGCCGGGCAGAGTTTTTGAAATCTCACACAAATGTAATTTGTGTTGTCGGGTGTTGTTAGATAGGTTGTGTATAAGAATGCCTCTGATAAGTAACAGTTCATTTTTAGCCAAAGTAAACAACCTTATACAGCCTAACATCACAAGTGAATTTGAAAAGTTTTATCACCGCATAAGTAGAAAGACTCGACGTGTACACTCAGCCGTAGGTTCTTTGATAAGACTTCCGGTCTGCAGCTTTTAAGGCTTGTGTGAACTATGACATTGTTTGATTGTGGAAATAATTATATATAATTATATATATCATCTCACATTCAAAACTATATATATATATATATATATATATATATATATATATATATATATATATATATATATATATATATATATATATATATATATAGTAGAACCCTGGGATACGGCATTAAAAATTAGTAAACAAAATATAGTACAGCATAGAATACGCATGTATATAATCAAATAACATTATAAATAACAACGTAAGACAAGGCAAAATACCGTAACCAGAGACTGGAAAGACATCGTATTCCACATCGTAATCTGAAAAAATGTATTCTAGGGCTACCGTATCCCGGGGTTCTACTCTCTTCACACACACACACACACACACACACACACACACACACACATATATATATATATATATATATATATATATATATATATATATATATATACTAGCATGAGTGCTCGGCGTTGCCCGGGTGTTTGGAGGTGTATGCAGAGAAAAAAAAAACGATCAATTTTTTTAACTTTGAACCCTATTATGACCCCTTAACATTTATTGTTTTGTGCTCAAATTGAGTAATTAAGTCAGATCCATGTCCAAGGAACCTATATCTAAAATTTCAAGTGTTTATACCTAAAATCGTCGGAGGAGTTTGGTAGAGTTCTCAAAGGTCAAATCGTTGAACTTTGATCCTTTGACAGCCAAATTTCTGTCCGAAAACCAATCACATAGATTTTCCTAAATTTCAGTATCCTGTATATCAAATTTCGAGTCTGTAGACTAAAAATTGACAAAGTTATTGCGTAGGGAAATGTACACAGACACACACACACATACTCACAGACACGTTCACTTTTATAGATATATAGATAGATATATAGGTGTGTGTGTGTGTGTGTGTGTGTGTGTGTGTGTGTGTGTGTGTGTGTGTGTTAATAAGTTGCTATCAACTAAATCTATATTAGTTGTTCTATTTATAGAATCTTTTATCTAAACAGGTTTCTCCTATTTAGTATTTTTATTACTCGAGTTTTCAGTTTTAACTTGATAGAGTACTATGTTTGTTGAGAAATTATTGACCAAAGGGCTTCTCTCACTTTTTACAGTTGCATTTTCCCCAATTTTATTTCTTCTTCTTCTTCTTCTTCTTCTTCTTCTTATTATTATTATTATTATTATTATTATTATTATTATTATTATTATTATTCACTCATTAGGAGTTTTCACACAGGCTATCATCAAAGGGTTCTTTTTAAGAGTAATTTGTGGCGTTCCCTGGAGTGAGTGACAACATTATTATTTTTTATTTTATTTTTTTTATTATTATTAGTAGTAGTAGTAGTAGTAGTATTTTTTTATTTTATTATTATTATTATTATTATTATTATTATTATTATTATTATTATTAAGTCATTAAGAGTTTTCACACAAGCCATTTTTAGTGATTGCTCACTGACAATAACTAGTGGTGTTCCCAGAAGTTTGAGTTACAACATGTCTTTCGAGATTTCCAGCTTTTTATTCCTTTTTTGCAAATCGTTTTACATTATCGTAACAGCCGTTAACTATTGGTTTATCACTAACAAAGACAGTTGGTGTACTCTGGAATTTGAGTGGTATTAAAACTATCTAAGGCTTTGGTAATCTCCGAACCCTTCCAGAGGAGGTCTAGTTAGTGCTTTACCTCATCGGACTTTCCAGCCGGTTTAACTCTTCACAAACATTTGGCATAATATTAGCCTCAGCTGGTACCAGCATATGCGACAGTGTATTTGCTTTCTTTAGGTGGGGATCAGTTTATTGGATTTCTGGCAGTTTTAATCCTCTTGGTTTTAGTTGAATTTCATTCTTTTTCTATTTAAACTTAACTGTGGCTGGTTAGTGGTTTATGGTTACTTGGAGTGGTTTGTAGATTCGAGGATTTTTCTAAAGATTTAGGATTATTATTATTATTATTATTATTATTATTATTATTATTATTATTATTTCATTAATACTATAAATGAGAAAGGAAGGCCCGGTCTTGCCCAGTCATAAAATACGCTTAAATATATTTTAATTCATGCAAATTTTGTATTTATTATAACGGAGCCAGTCTCTATTGAATATTATATTGTACCTAACATATAGTACTGATTTCAAAAGATTTTTAAAAAATGACTTAGGTGCAATCAGCTAAAATCAAAACCAAGACATTCAGTGTTCTAGTCGCGTTCCCTACCATTTGAGCTATTGACAGGTAGGTAAGAAAGATTTAAAATTAAATCACTTCAAGGTATGAATGAATTTGCGCATGCACAAAAATAATAGAAATATGTCGGTTAGTTGAAATGAACATTTTACATTTCAACTTGCCGGTATATTTTTGTATGCGTTATTCGTCCATCCAAACAAAGATTTTACTCGTTATAAACTCTCCTTGGTGTATGATGACTATTTCCTGTTAATTTCAGTGTTATGTGACCAATAGTTTAAGAGTTTATCGGTTAAATGTTTTCACACAGACAGACACACAAACACACATACATACGACTACTGTTTTATTCATATAGCAAAGGAGAGACGTTATATAGATATTGTAAAATTGTAGTATTCACACATGTAAGTATAAAGAATGTTAAATAAGAAAGAGATGAGGAAGATGAGATGGAGAGGAAAGGATGATGGGTGAGTGTCTCCTTACCCCTGCGAATTGGTTGTCGATGTTCTTTGAGCATGCTTTGCAAATGGACTTCCCAACTCCCCTCTCATCTGGCACGCAGTGGCATCTTTGGCAATTGGTCGGCATCAAAGACTCGGAGATGCGTTCTGTGAAGCTCTTCATGAAAGAAGTACTGGCCGAGCCCTTTTCCAACTTTTTCGAGTCGAAATAGGAACCGTTCGATTCGAGAGCGAGCTGGACACAGTTGTCATCTGGTATCACAATGTTTGTCTCCATTCCAATGTCGACGATTTCCTTCGAGTAAGCATGGCTTTTATCGGCACCTGGAAAAGCATAACAATAAAACGAAAATAATTGTCTAGTGAACCGTTTGAGAGTTCAGGCTTTCTCAGCTGTCTGGGTTTGTAATAAAAACAATCTGTAAGAGAAGAAACTACTCACAAAACTGGCAGCGCACGTGTTTAACATGTCAAGTGTGAGTATCACAGAAAGAAAAAGAAGTCAAGAATTTGTGTTTTTATCTGGATTCTTTATGTGACTTTTTTATGTGACTTTTTTATGCGACTTTTTTTTATGTGACTTTTTTATGTGACTTTTTTATGTGACTTTCATTTCCATATGAAAGGAATAACTGCTTTAAGAGTATTGTGGCCCTATGGAAAGGTCATAAAGAAAGACATGAGTCTGTTTTACAAGTATTTCAATGGTAAGTGCTCTATCGAACACCAAGCACTAGTACCCCCTTGACGACAATACCTTGGACAAACTCGACAAGCAGCAAAATTCCACTCCTTCACTGTAGAGATCCCTAAATGCTATAAAGTCTTCTACTCGAATAGCTTTTTCTCTCAAACTGATACACTTTGGAATTCCCTCCGGGCCTCTGTTTCTCTTAATGTGCTGACATGCAGAAATTCGTGTAATATGAACAGACATCTTGCTGGCCAACTCCCTAAATAGTATCTCTGCAGATTTGGTTTCAAATAATAGCCCTCATGACTAAATAGCTCTGTGCCTTGTTTGCGGGTGAAATGATAATGAAAAAAAAAACAGGTTTAGGTAGAAAGAATATATTGTACAAGTGAATACAAAGAAAGGTTGTCGATATTTACCGACTATTGAGTTAGACAGTTTGTAGTTTCGCATTAGGTCGCGATATTTTCCACCACAAGAGTAATTTCATGGTTTATATAATAGTTATCATGGTTTATATAATAGTAATCATGGTTTATATAATAGTTATCATGGTTTATATAATAGTTATCATGGTTTATATAATAGTAATCATGGTTTATATAATAGTAATCATGGTTTATATAATAGTAATCATGGTTTATATAATAGTTATCAATCCATTATAAATGAATTGGTAAGTCCTCATAACAAAGACGGACGAAATGGAGAGGACAGGTAGTTGGTTGGTTGATAACTGAGAGAAAATATTAGAGTTGAGATTTGTTGTTATGAATTGCGGTGTTAGTGAAAAGGAGTCCCGTCAGTTTTCATTTTAGGATTACTCAATCATTTCCTTTGTTTGGTTGGTCTAAAAGAATGTGTATTTAAAATGGAAAACATGAAAAACGTGCTGACATGAAGCAACCGATCAAATCAACTTGTGAAATTTGTACGTTTATATTTAATTGCAATAATAAAAACGTCATAAAAACAAAACAGACATTTATGCAGAGAATGACCTGAGAATTTTCCGTGGATGTTGTGGCGGCATATTCTGGCAACTTACGAAAATCACCAGGATATAGCGAACCACTCAGCTAATGCAGCAGACGAGAGTTTAAAAAAATTAGAAGAAGTATTCCACAACATTATAACTGTTCGAAATTTACAGCAACAGTGTGTTATTGGTTCCAAAGATACCATGACCGAATGGAAAAATTGTCTATGAGACATTTGCAAAGAGCATTTCCTTAGGAATCCCCTGCAGATAACTAAAAATCTTCAACCTAAAATAGCCTGCCCCCTAATCTTAACAGAAAAAAAAATGACGTAGAAAAAAAAAATTTTTAAATCCCCATCAAAAAACAAAAACGTTTTGTCATAAAATGTAACTTTTTGTACACCCACAAAAAACACATTTGTACCTCCACCGAAAAAAATTATTTTGTCATAAAACAATTTTTTATACCCCCCACAAAAAAACATTTTGTCATTAAACATAACTTTTTGTACTCCCACCAAACAAAAAACATTTTGTCATAAAGCATAATTTTTTATCCCACCCAAAAAAACATTTTGTTATAAACACATTTTTGTTCCCCCACCTAAAAACATTTTGTCAGAAAGCATAATTTTTTGTACACCCACCAAAGAAAACATTTTGCCATAAAACATAAAGCATAATTTTTTGTACCGCCACAAAAACATTTTGTTATAAAACATAATTTTTGTATTCCCACAAAAAAAAACATTTTGTTATAAAACATTATTTTTTTTATCCCCACAAAAAAATATTTTGTCATAAAACATTATTTTTATACCTCCACCAAAAAAAAAACTCTTCAAAGCGATAACATTTCTTACAAAAAACAAATTAACACCAAAAAATGTTTTAATTGCTTCACGTTATTTTACTAAAAAACAATTTCATGAAATTTAAGTTGATCTTTTTTATTTATTGTATTTCAATTTTTCTTCATTGAAATTGCTATACGATTAATGTTTTCTATCACGATGTTTTCTTTTTATTTTCTAGCGTTTTAAAATTTGAGCAGTGCTTGGTATATTCCAACATAAACTGTTAGAATATGCCAATGCAAAATCCGCAGAAAACCATTCATTCTCTGCATAAGTTTTGTGTTTCCTTACCGTAGAGATAAGTGTCATTTGTGTTCAGGTTTCCTTTCGTCTTAACGTCATGGTCAGCCAGCACGTGCAATGTGATGTCATAATCGTTAAGCATCTGCTCCAGTTCCCAGGTGGTCACTTTTCTCTCATGACAACCGGTGCATGTCACCAAGATAATGGTCTTACGTGCCCCAGCACGGAACGGGTACTCAGTGGCCCTCATAATTGCCCTCATCACATCGATATAGTACAAAAACTTTGTGTAGCTAAGTTTCTCCAAGTACTGGATCATCGATCGGCTGCTGGACATCATCTTACCGTCCATCGTGTGAACGTAATCACGTTGCTGGTAAAAACTGGCAAATCCGATCAGACCAAACCGGGTGTCGTGAACACCTAGAATAAAATGCAGAAAAAAAATTCACATGCATGAAAAATTTAAAAGAATAATGATCATTACTTAATTATCTTAATTAATTTGTTTCCACGTATGAAGTATTTTGAAGATGATTTGTGATATTTGAAAGCGATAATGATTTTTGTATTTTTATACAATATTTCGAAACGCACCTGCGTTTTTCATCAGGTATTAAATATGTGTCCATTCGCTCATAAATTAATTAATCGATTATTATTAACTTAAGAACTAGCTGTTCTAATGTTAAACTTTATTTTTAATTTAATCAAAATTTCATTAAAATATTTTTATGGAAATCGCTCCAGACAAAACACGTAGCCACCAAATGTAGGGAACTTAAAAATACTTCAAGGTCAAAAAGCAACAATAAGTATTTGATGGATAGATTATGACCCAGAAAACAGCAATTCTTCCCTCTTTGTCAGGAACATCATTAATAGAATGTAAGGACTAAAGGACAAAATACGGGAGGCGAGAGTTACGAGGCAAAAGTAAACTTAAGGTTCACTTTCAACTCGCTTTAATCTTTTCTGTCCTCGGTTAGGGAGGAAGAAATTCTCCTAAATGGAAGCAGTTGTATTTTTTTTATTTTTGTCTCAGTTGAGAGTGCCGCTTTTTGTGGAACTGGATTTCTCCTCATTAAAAGCCGCCCTTGTGTCAAACTCTGCCCTCGTGGGGAACAAGCCAAAAATAAGTGATGCCACTGTCAAGGCAATAAAATGACAAAGCAAATCAATTTCAAACTCATGTCGATTTCAATTCGTAATCGATATTGCACTCTTTTTTATTTGCATTGTTTTTGGACTATTGTGCTCAATACTCATATTTATCTTTTGCATTATGGCCGATGTACCCTTCGGTCTTCTTCAATGATTTTTATGAACGCTAAAACCCAAATGCCTCTAATTGCTTACTCTCTTTCTTTCTCCGCTTGGTTTGGATTTGCTTTCTTTGTAACTTTTTAGAGTTTTTTTATTCATGGAAATCATTCCAGTCAAGGCATGAAGTCACTTAATGTAAGGAGTTAACAAGAACGAAAGATAATTATTGCAAAAGAAGATGCCTATTGATCTTAGTCTTGATCAGCATCCCCGAGTGGGTAGTTGGACATTTGCTACACAATCCTCAGGAACTGTTATCAGAAATAGATGCAGAAGTGAGGCTTGCTGGTCCTGACGATCTGGGAGACAGGTCAGGAATGTTACTGTTTGTCAAGAAATGAGATATAGAAAAGTATGGATGATGCTACCAGCTGTGTCAGTGTAGTTAGAGAAGCCAAGCCAATTATTGTGGTGGCGTTAAAGTCATCAAATACATGTATTTGGGCGCTAGTGTCAAGGGAGAGTGCTACGTCTATGCTGTCAGAGACATGATTGATTAGAGTACAGTCCTAGGTCGGGGGGGAGAGTGATAAAAAATATATAGGTAGTATACTCTATGGAATACCTTACTTAAAATATATCCAATGGTTTGAAATTTATTTTATTTTCAAAATATATTAATACAATAACTTTTTAGTCTTTTAAAGATGGAAACTTATAGCTGTTGACTTAGAATGCGTTCTTTATGTCAAATTGATGGTTGAATACGATTAAATTTGTGCTTATTTTTGCGTTAAATGCCAATTCCTATTATTTCATATTAATCCTTATTAGTCCCTATGTGTACATCGAACGGATACCATCATGCTAGTTCGCCTTATGCACCTTATCATAACAAAGATCCATACAAAATTTCAGCCAGATCAGCCCAGTAGTTTCTGAGAAAAAGTGAGAGTAAATGTAGTGATTTATGTCTATTAATTCCTATTAATCCCTAACTGTACATCGAACAGATACCATAATACTTAGTTCGCTGCACCTTCTCATAAAAAGGTCTATAGAAAATTTCAGCCAAATCGATCCAGAAGTTTATGAGAAAAAATATAGCAGACAGACAGAATAATAAAAATAAAAGATCAAAATTTCATAAAAAAAAGAAGTAAAACATCCCTAAACAAAGAAAAGCAATCAATAAAATCAGATTGATAAAACTCCCAACAGTTTCTAAAAGGTTTTCGGTATCTTCTGTACCAATAAACAAGCAGGTTGATCTTGAAATAAAGATGGGGATAACTTAAACGAGAAGAAACGAAATAAAGGTGAAATTTGGGAGTACATGATGTCCTTCCAAAATAAAAATAATTTGAAAAGGTTAAAGGCAAAATAAAAATGGTAAGTGAATATTTTGGAGATTTTTAGTCCCAAAAAATAAAAGGGGACAGAACTCACTCCCTCATCTTGCTAAAAGATACCTTAATCGGGCTAGGGTTCATAACCGCGTGCACTATACCTGACTACAAGCTTGCAACTTATGCCTACTTTTCATTCAATTCTATGGAACATAATATTTTACCATCACATCTAATTTTGATCTTAAACTTATGCTTAAAGATTAACATTAAAATTTGAATTGCATAGAATCCACTCAGACACAGTGTTCACTCTACCATTCTAACTATGGGCATGATTGCAAGAAACCTAATTTACTTATTTCTAAATCATGGCAAATTGACATTATAACTAAATTAAGCAACATCCAGTTGTAGCGGTTTCAATCTATGGTTCCCCTGTAAACATTCGCAACAAATACTCGTCTAGCTACAATGAATATCAACAATTTCTCTCACTTTCTATCTGTGCCAAAAACAAAACGAAAATTCTATGAGCAAAATTTCTTTGCTACAACTGTCCGTCTATGGAACACAATACTAATGAACTGCTTCCCAGCTGACTACAAGATGGTCGTTTTCAAATCTAAGGCAAACAAATTCTTGTTGAGCCGTCCTCTTAAATGATCGAACCCTATCCAAATTACACCACTACTGAACATCACAGCGTTGTCTCACCGTCTACCTAACACTGATCACTGCTTATCCTCGAGTAGCCTTTAAGCCTTGGTAAGTGGTGCCCCGACACTAGTTAAATAAAATACTAACTGTTCAGAAGCGATGATACCTTATTGATCTCCAGAAGAGCAGAAGTTTGCCAAAGTTAAAAAAGACTGTGCTGTGCTGTTTCTCCCACAGCATTGTTGCAGTACAGAAAACAAATACTACACTTTGATCCTATTTGGAATCAATCATTTTTGCAATGTATTGAAAAGTCTTTTGTGGGGACGTAAATAACCAGTAAAACCTACCTGAGTCCTTTGGGATTTTTTCACCTCTGACTGAGAACACAACACTTTGATCTTTGCTAAAAAATGTTCAATTAGTTCACTCGCCTCCCACCTTATTATAAAGGTTTGGCACAAGGTTAGTTTATAGCGAGGGCGCAAATATTTTCTCATTGATCCTGTTTGGCACTTCCTTGCAGAAAAAGCGTCTCTATATTTCTATCAGCAAAAGACAATAAACCATTAGTCGTTTTTTAAAGGAGATAACGCTTGGAATGATAGTTTTTACCTGCCTCTCAACATCAGTATTTCATTTTGATGAGGGCTGGATGTGACACAAGGTTGAACTTAGTGAAATGTGACCATTGCTGGAGCGCACATGAGCGTTCATGGAAGTTACCAATATCTAAAGTAGCCATGATCAGACTCCTCGCCATCCATTAGCGAAGGTAGGGAATGTCATGCCTGGGAGTATATCTTCAGAAGACAAAGCAGCAAGGACCTATGACGTAATGGATAAAGTACTTGGTAAAATCAATAGTAAGTTACACTCTTCTGGAGATTAAAGGTTCAATTCTCAGTGAGGACAACATTCAAAATATAATTACGAATGACTTAGGACTTTTACTCAGTCATGGCTGACAGAACGAGACCATGCTATCACTATGGATTAAATAAAGGGCTTCATTTGAAATTTCATGCAGATTCCCGAGATTGACAGAAAAATTTCTGAGTTCAACAAGATACACTTGAAGAAGATCGGACGTTACATTGACAGAAACGTTATGAAAATAACATTCAAGATTAGAACAGTAATCTGAAGAATCCAAATACAAAACACAGCACAGATACTACATTTTGGTCTTAAAACTGTGAATTATTAGTCAAAATGATTCAATGCTTATATGTGCTTGTAAATTGTACGTACCTTTCTGAGCCAAGGTTGATGTTATGTGTTGGACGATTTCCGGCAGTCGAGCACCAACGACACTGTTGCATCTTCCTTGTTCAACCACAAATATGATATCAGCAGCAGCCGGCACTTGGTGTGACGTCAGCAACATGCTTTCCGATTGGTGGAACGTATTTCCCGCCATGCTCTGGCAACTCACTGGAAGAAAGAGAACACAACAAATGCAGAAAAAAATTATTCAAACCAAAGAAAAAATAATTTAATTTCAAAATGGATATTAAATCCAAATTATAATATAAAGAAAAACAACCACACAAAAAAAAAAATGGAACAGAACTGAATTATATGAAAATGGTGAAGAATAAAAGTTACGAATAACTTTATTATATCATCAAATCAATAAGGAAAGCGTAATAGAAAAAATCTCTTCAGGTCATGGCATTTCAAAACTAAATGCTTCTCATCAGAAGAGTAAAAAGAGTCAAAATTATATTAAATGTAAAATATATGATATAAAAATATATAATATAAAATATATAATACATAAAATATATAATATAAAATATATAATATATAAAATATATAATGTAAAATATATAATACATAAAATATATAATGTAAAATATATAATATATAAAATATATAATGTAAAATATATAATATATAAAATATATAATGTAAAATATATAATACATAAAATATATAATATAAAATATATAATACATAAAATAGATAATGTAAAATATATAAAATATAAAATATATAATGTAAAATATATAAAATATATAATGTTAAATATATAATATATAAAATATATAATGTAAAATATATAATATATAAAATATATAATATAAAATATATAATACATAAAATAGATAATGTAAAATATATAAAATATAAAATAGATAATACATAAAATATATAATATAAAATATATAATACAAAAAATATATAATATAAAATATATAATATATAAAATATATAATGTAAAATATATAATATATAAAATATATAATATAAAATATATAATACATAAAATAGACAATGTAAAATATATAAAATATAAAATAGATAATACATAACATATATAATATAAAATATATAAAATATAAAATAGATAATATAAAATATATAATACATAAAATAGATAATATAAAATATATAATACATAAAATATATAATGTAAAATATATAAAATATAAAATATATAACATATAAAATATAAAATGTAAATACAAAGATGATGTAACGAATTGAAAAATAATTGCAACTTCTCTTACAATTTTCGGATTTTGTAATCATACCCAAATGCCTTCATTTTCTTTTAAAGTTGATAAGCTTCTTTTTTCTGATGCAATAGATTCAAAAATTGACATAATAATTACATGAATGATTCTGCGCTACAAAACAGGTGCTGTCAAGAATTGTGCATTTCAACATGCTTAAAGAAATAAACGGTAAGATGGTCAACATTGCGAAATTTGGAATATAGATTTTTGTCATTTATTTGTATAAGCTTCGTACTTACATTGAGCTTCATAAATTAAAGGACTCGTAGAAATAAAAGGTGAATAAACATTTTTCCCCATTAACATATATATCTATATATATATATATATATATTTAGTAGAAATGGTAATTAATAAAAACCTGAAGAAAATGGTCAATACTGTTGTAGAGCAAATATGCATTTTATTTTTTATTACCGTATCTTTCTGTTAAGTTACATTTTTGTTTCGGCTACACGACCATTTTTTTGCCGTCATGTAGCTTCCTGAGACTTTAACAGAGAGGTTTTCTGTAAAAGTCTGAGGAAGCGACGATATACATATCTATATAACATTATGATATATATTTTAAAATTTTTTATCCCCCCTACACATGTGTTTCGTCCTTTTCTGGGAATCGTCAGTGTGGAGAATGATTGTTCTGAAATCACATGATTCAAACTTCAGACCAAAGTCAATATTATAACTTTTTTCTGAACTCCTAGAACCGTGCAGCCAACTTAACAACGACTTCTTTGGCGTTTTGGCTATGAGCAAAGTGTAGTATCTGCTTGGATGCTATACTTAGTCTATTCTGTCCTTGGTTAATAGAAGGAGAAATCCTTTTAGACTTGGGTAATTTTTAATTTTGTTCTGATCCAGAGTTAGATGTTTTGGAGAGCTGGATATCTCCCACATTAAAAGCCGACCTTGTTTGGAGGAGGGGGGGGGCAATAAATAGAAATTATCATGGTAAAAGGAAAAGAATTAAAGTCTATTAATGTCGATGCAAGCGGACATATTTGAAAGCCGGTTGTTAATAGTGAATGTCTTTTTTTATATAAAATAGAAAATGAAACTATAGTACATATTTTTTAGGTGAAAGAAGTCATAATTGATATCGAAATTTGAAAGAAAAGAGACATCAACTTTTAGACAAAGATAGAAATAAAGAAAAAAAAGACTGATTTTATTAGAATGTTTCAAAGTGAGTGAAAACTGGGAATAATTAAGAAAACGTGTTGATCAAATGTTTAATAGGATCAAAGGAATATCGGATCAAAGGAATTTGGATTAAGGGGTTTTATATCATCTTATAACTCACCACAAGATTTTGGCATTTCAAGCGTAACTTCTTTTCTTTGGCATTCGATCATATAAAAGGCTGAAACGTCGCAGAGATCAGAATCACTTGAATAGGCACTGCTTCGAAGAGTGTTGCATACATGATAGAACGAATCTGGCTTAACCTAATTAAGAAAAATAAATTTAAAATGAAAAAAAAATGAAAACTTTCAATTTTTAATTTGAATATTTTCAACTTAGAGTTTTTAGCTTAAATTTAAAACTTTAATTTAAAACTGGCAGTTTCATGCAGGCTGAAGGTTCAATCTTCAGTACAGGCTACATAAAGAATATTAACAACGCTCATAGATTAAATAAGATGTTCAGTTCAAAATTCTATACTGATTCCCGAGTTTGATACAAAGATTAGTGTGTTCAATAAGACACACCTGAAGAAGGTCAGAGGTTACATTTTCCAAAGCGATGGGAGAATAATCCAAAAAAGATCCAAATTATCAATCCTCAATTTAGAAATTTAGAAACCATATTAAAAACTTCAATTTACACTTTTTTAAAGTAAAACTAGAATAAATTGCAAATAACTATTTAAAACATTTTTAAGCTTTAATATATATATATTAAAGCTTAAAAATGTTTTAAATAGTTATTTGCTGAGCCCCATATGGGGATCTCAATGCTGACCCTAAACCTAAACCAAACCATACATATCTATATATATATATATATATATATATATATATATATATATATATATATATATAATATTCAAAAGTTTTAAAATGTTATATATATATATATATATATATATATATATATATATAATTACTTCCACAGCTGAACCACATCGCAGATCACAAGATTGCATGCAATAAATATTGGTGACTGCATGAAAAATCAGATTTGTTTTGGAAGGCTGAAAACATGACATTCCAAAGAGCTTCGTCATATACTCGAGAACAAAATCCTGTCATCACAGTTTTGGGTCAACCTTTCAGCTATGAGGAGCAGCATACCAATCTCAACCTTAATGTGATGATCGTCCTATAGATTGTTCTTCAATGCAATTGGCTTTATATGATTTCTTCACATAGCTGGAGGCTAGTAGCCAGGAAATATGTGTGAACGATATTATTTGTCTTCTGTAAACAACTATGTTGGTGGAATTGTTAATGTTTAGCTTTTTTCTCATGATTGCATTTTTTTTGTCTTATCACGTAAAGTTGCTTCAAAATGTAACGGAGCATGGACGCATGTATAGCAGCAGCAGCAGCCAACATATGCAAATGACCGAATCATGTGCAGAGTAACGTCACAATGAAGAAGAAGGAAAGAAAAAGATTATAAAAAAAAGAAAAAACGTGGCCTAAGAGGAGAGAGATAGCAGTGTTACACATGTGGCCCAAGAGCAATAGGGAAAGACATGTCGTAAACCTGGCCGGGCAAAGACAAAGTACTTTGCGTTCGACACAACAGAATCTTGTTAAACACATTGAAGTATGAGAAGACTTTTGAACAGTTTACAGTAAGCTTGTGTTTAGGGCAAAGGTTTAGGGTCAGCATTGAGATCCCCATATGGGGCTCAGCAAATTCCTCCAAAACATGATGGAAAGTAAATCGCATGCTACGATAACCCTATGTTCCTAATTACTTGCCTCCCTACGAGGGTAAGGTTGTACACAAGGGCAGGTTTTAATGTGGGAAATATCCAATATTCAAAAAGGAGCACTCTGAATTGGAATAGAAATACAAATAGTCATAGTCTAGAAAGATTTCTCCTCCATGACCAAGGAGAGAATAGTGTAGCATCAGAACAGATACTACACCTTGTCCCAAGCTAAAAAGCCAAGCAACATTATCATATACACCTGACCAACTTTTGACCATGCATGATGGAATAAAAAAATCCAATATGGACCTGTTGTCCAGAATAAACAAATATATGTGTGTATGTTTTATTGAACAGCAGGGATAATTTTGTTTGTTTTACTTGCGATCCATTTTTCCAATTTGGCAGGTCAATGTTTGAACGTTTTGTTCGTGTGTAAAAAGAAATTTGCCATATTCACGACTGTTTTCGACTTCCATGAGTCGTCTTCAGGAGAATGATGAATTAAAAAATTGCGTTTATTCACAAACTCTACCAACACCTTGCAGCACATGTTACACCCAAAAACGAATTAAGAAACATATTAATAAAAAACATCATCATTTAAGCCGTCTCACATTGTAATCTGTCCGTTCCAATCGTGGAAGCCCTACTCATTCGCATAAACAGATTATCAATCAGGCTCAATATGAGAGAGGACATGCTTAAGTGCTTTTGATGATTTTAAACAATTTTAATTGTCTTTACAATAAATTCACTAAATGCAATTTTTTAATTCATCACTCGCCTGACGACGACTCATGAAAGACGAAAACGTTCGCGACTATGGCAAATTTATTTTTACACTCGAACAGAACGTTCGAACATTGGCCTGCCAAATGGAGAAAACGGATCGCAAAAGAAACAAATAAGAATTATCCCTGCTATTCAATGAAACATGCATAAGAGAAAAAAATGCTGCCTGAATATACTGACATGTGAGTATCGTATTTTAGGTTTGATTTGCATGCCTCAATGCGTTCTCAGACATATATATATATATAATGGCTTACATAACATCGTACATTAAAATAACCACCTTCCTATTCACTTACCATCTCATGAGGTCAAAGTTAGTTTAATTAGAACAATCTAGAAGGATTTCTCCTTCATTGACTGAGGACAGAATAGACTGTTTAGCATCAGAAAGTTACTACACTTTATTCCAAGCTAAAAGGTCAAGAAACAGTATGTCTATAGCCGCAATGTTGGTTCATTTATTGACACCAAATGTACCACAATTCATGTCTGTCTTGATCACACATTGCAAGGGAGATAATTTTGCTCATCTCTAAGAATGAATTGCGTCCCTTTGTTTGTTGGGTTTCTGTTAAGTACTTTGACATTTGATTACAAGTAAATTGTGTATTTTCTGATACGACAATTCATCTTTTTTTGTCTTCGGTCAGAACAAATCCTTGTAGACTGAGGTAATATTAATTTTTGTTCCAATCCAGAGTGCGCCTTTTTTTGTGGAGTTGGATTTTCCTTATAATAAAAACCGATTTTGCGTCTAACTCTGCCTTTGTGGGGGAGATAAGCAAATAGGAACAGTTTTAATGCGGGCATATAAATAATACTTTACTGAATAATATATTTAAGTTATAGTGGTCGCCTGATAACAAACGTCTGTATTCATAAAAAGAGGTTGGAAAATTAAATTAAAAAGTTGTGAAGAATAACCAGCGTGAAAGAAATATAATTTTAGAAAACATGAATATTTATTCATGTTTTTTAAATGTATAATCAAATTTCAAAAATAAAATAAACAAAACAAGTAAATTAGTTCAATTCTATTTACTGAAAATAAATGATTTTTTATGTTTTGGTTAAAAATTATCTTCAACAAAATAATTACTGACAATGAATAAATAAAAGAATTTCAAATAGTCATTTTAAAAAGATTTTTGGAGCTTTTTAGCATTTGTGCTATTTAGGTTTAAAAGTTTTTTGTTTGTTTATGTTTTTTTTTGTTTTTTTGTTTTTTTTCTTCTAATTTTTCCACTAGGGGAGACAATTCAGAGAGTTGTTAAAGTTTCGTGTAACTTTTTAATAAAAGTAAAATTCTAAATTTACACAATAACACAAAATAAAGTATTAATTACCTAAGAATTTATTAAGTTAAAATAATTCATTTTAAGATTTTTATAAAATAATTAGAATTTCATAATAAATTACAAAACGTATTTTTGTATTTACATGAAAATGTACTACTTAAAAATGTACTACTTAAAAAGTGACTTTTTTAATGAATTTTTTGATGAACAATTTTTCTAAGAAAAGAAAGTTTTTACAGTTTTAAATGATTTAACTTCATTAAAGACATTAGAGTATAAGTTCACAAGTTTTTTTTAATTATTTTCATATAATGTAAAAATTACTATTAACAACTTATTAAAAAAAGCAAATTTGACACAAATTTAAAGATATTTAATTGTAAATACATTTCTTAATTATTATTGGTAAAAATTGCTTTTAATGCTTTTTTAACAAAAAATTTATGGCAACTGTAAAGTATCAAGATTTACATGTTAGCCTGAGGTGTGCCTGCTTCATTTTGACAGATGCCATCTTTGAGTGTCTTTGTGTACAGCCAAGAATCACGCTGACATTTGAAATGAATTGTAACACTTGTTTTATATTTAATATATATTTAGGAATAACCAATATGTGTTAAATTCATTAATTATATATTCCTAAGTTTGGACTTTTTATCGTATATTAAAAATATTAACTTAGCAGACATTTAAATACATAAAGATTTTAAAATAATAAATTTATATATATTTTTGAATAATTATATTATTTGTGTAAATTTCAAAATCTAAAAGATATTTTTTTTTCTTTCTTATTTTTTATTGTTTATTCAACTCAAACAAGACACAGTGCCACTTAGTCATAAGGGTTTACTAATAGGGACCAGTCTTGCAGGGATACTATGTAGGGAGTTGGGCAGCGAGATGTCTGTTCACATTATACTTGAACTTCTGTATTTCAGTACAGTCAGGGAAGAAGGGGCCTAGGAGGAGAGTTCAAAAATCTAGCAGTTTGAGGAAAGAAGCTATTTTAGTATAAGGTTTTACGGCATCTAGGGATCTCTACAGAATAGGGGGTGGAATTTTGCTGCTTGTCTAATTTGTCTGGTTTAAAGTACTTGTAAAACAGACAGAAGGATGCCACATTTCGGCGATAAGACAGAGGTTGGAGTTTGGCTGACAGTGCAGGGATCTAGAGGTTGGCAGCTCTTTTTCAAACCCTATCTAGGAGAAAGAGACTAGTGGCAGATACACCAGCCCAGATGTGACAACAATACTCCATTCATGTGTGAATAGTGGCTTTGTAAAAGTACGGGATACTCTCAGGTGTGAGTAACTTTCTAGCCTGGTAGAGAGAGCCCGCAATGTATTTGTTCCATTTTATGTTCTCTGTGAACGTTAAGCTGGGGAGTTTGAATGTAGCTCTTTCAGGCAATGTATCAGTGATTGAAAAGGTTTTATGTAAATTATTAAAGGAAAGAAGCTTAGGCTTGGTGACATTGAACGTTACTATCCAGTTTCGGCTCCATTCTACTAGAGTTTTAGCCAGTTCCTTAAATATGTGTTCATACTGTTCATTCGTTTTCCCCTTATGTCCGTTTTTGAGAGTAATGTCATCAGCAAATATAATATTTCGCTCAGTGGATTATCCGTTGCACCCTTTTTTTTATTTAATTTTTATTATTTGTTCTTTTTTCTTTTCTTCTTTTTTTTTTTTTTTACAAATAGTTATTTGTTATGCCTTAATTTATTATTAATAAATATTTCTAGTATCTTTTATTTAATCTAACAGAAATCCAAATACAAAGGGAGATGACTCTTTGTAAGTAGGATTCCCTCCCTTAAGCAACAAGTATGAATGAGACTAAAAATAGCAAATTTCTAAACATAACATGTCTACTATGAATATCCGGTTATCTTATAAAGAAAAAAACGCGCTTCTACACTATTGGGACGAAATTTTGTAGTTGATAAATGGAGTTTTCAGATAAAAAAAAAAACAATAGTTTCTACTGATTTTTGTAAATTCTAATAAATATTGCAATGGTAGCTTCCAAATTATGCAATCAAAGTTACCTGAATATTATTGAATTATAAAAAAAAAAACTTTAATCGTATATTTATTATTTCTTTAATTGAAATTCATTCTTGAGATGAGTATTATTTATTAATTTATTTTATGTGGACTATTATCCTCATCTTTCTTACCACCTGATGAAGGCCAGAGGAATAGTTGGCCGAAACATTCTGAAACAACATCTAAGAAAGATGAAGATAATAGTCCGTAATAAAATAAATGAACTTTAATCATGTTAGTAGGTGAAGAATTGCAGCCATCTTGCTTAAACCGAAACGGTACCTCTATAAGGCCACCATTCGTCCATGTATGGAGTATTGTTGTCATATTTTGGCTGGTGCATCTGCTACTAGTCTCTAACTCCTAGACAAGGTTCAAAAGAGAGTCGCCAACCTAATAGATTATGAACTGTCATCTAAGCTTCAACCTCTATCCATCGACGAAATGTAGCATCTCTTTGCCTGTTCTACAAGTACTTTAATGGTGAATGCTCCGACGAACTGCAAGCACTTGTACCCCCTCGACGTAAATACCCCTGACAAACCCGACAAGCAGCAAAATCTCACCCCTTCACAGTCGAGATCCCTAGATGTAAGAGAGCCTTCTACTCCAGTAGTGTCTTCCCCAGAACCGCTAGACTTTGGAATTCCCTTCTGGGTTCCTGCTTCCCCAATTGTACTGACATGCAGAAGTTCAAGTGTAACGTGAACCGACATCTTGCTGCCCAACTCCCCACATAGTACCTCTGTAGCTTATGTCCCTGATAGTAGCCCCCTACATCAAAGTGGCAATGTGCCTTGTTTGGTGTAAAAATGTAATAAAAAAAATGTAATAAAAAAAAAATCCAGTTTTATCAGTATTAGATTGTATATTGCTTTAAAATTGCATAATTTTACATAATATTTATATTTTATATTAAATAAAGTTCAGTTTCATTATTAATCGAATTGGGTTCCTTTCTTTTCTTTTTTAACATGTTTTAATGCTCTTTTTAAGTCATATAGTATCGGCAGCAACAGTTCAACAAATTTTACCTACATTGCCCGCAGGCATTTTTTAGTTAACAGGCCTTCTATATCTCGGTCTGACCCTATTTACCTACAAGGTCAAAGTTACACACAAGGTCTGCTTGTATGTGAGGCATATTCAGCTTCCTCAAAAGAGGCACCCTAGATGTGACAGAAATAAAAATTGTCCCAGTCAATAAAATTTATCCTAGAATCTTAAAAAGATCTCTTTGCTGGAATGTATTATATAGCAGGTGAATGTTTAGTATCCAGTAGGATGCCCCATTCGCAGCTTGAACAAATTGATAAGGAAATTGAAAAAAAACTGCCAAAGTTCAACAAAATGCACCTGAAGAAAATTGAAGGGTACATCGACTGAAACTATAGTTTGTGTGCAAGAATTAAAAACAGGCAATGAATTTACACCTCTTAAAACCTTCATGAAAGATTAACCTGTTGATATGCTTGGGCAAAGACAGAACATGCTAAATCTAGAAGAAAAAAGTTCGACCACAAATTCCACGAGTAGCAGTAGTTAAAGTCGCACTCATCGGCTGATGATCTGTTTTTGAGAATTGCATGCATTCACAAATAATCATATACAAGGGTTGTTCCCAAAGTAAGGTTTCCTATTTGTTTACTCAAAAACTAAAACATTAAAGAGCTACGAAATAATGATACTAGTGGTATTAAAACGAGCGATCTTTTATACTTGAGAATTTATTTTTCTACATAGTCACCACCATTCTCAATGCATTTTTGTAAGCCTCTTTTCATGCCTCAGTCATAAAAGTTTGGAGCACGCTTTGTCACTCACATCTCTATTGCTACTCTGAAATCGATGAACTCATCTCAAAACTCTGCTGACATCCACTGCATTAGCTTCATAAACATCCAATAGATGCCGGTGAATATTGATCAGCTTAAATTCTTTTGCATGGAGGAATTCAATGACGCATTTCTGTTTCTAATGCACGTCCATGACAAGAGTTGCTTTCTTAGAGTCTTATACGTCAATATTTGCAACAAAGAGTTTAAAGTTTTAGATCATGAATGCGTGAAAGTTCAGTCATTATAACAATGCAATTTGCAATCACCTCTGCACTTCAGGCGGAATAAAAAAAATAAGAGGCACTACTTTTGAAACATCCGTCGTAAATTTAACAAATCTGTTGCCAGGGACGCTGGGAAAATGGTGGGATCCTTCTACCGCTCCAGAAGATATCTCACTACTGATGCAATTCTCTATCTATATAAAAGCCAAGTACGTCCAAGGATGGAGTACTGCTGCCACATCTGGGCAGGAGCTGCTAAAAACAGCCTATCCTGCCTTGACAGAGTACGAAATAGACTTCGTGGCTTAGTGGGGGATGCCCTTTTCTCTCTTCCCTGCAACCTCTCTCCCACAGAAGAGACGTTGCAAGCCTGCCTTTGTTTTATCACTATTTCCATGGCAGGTGCTCGTCTAAGCTCCAATCCCTCGTCCCCCCTCACCAATCTTTCACAAGAAACACCCGTCTGGCTGAAACTACTGTCAATAATTTTCCCCACTCTTTATCTGTGCCTAAATCCAAATGCAGATTCCATGAGCAAAGCTTCTTTCTTAGAACTGCACGCCAGTGGAACTCTCTGCCGCTTGCCTGTTTTCCACCTAACTACAACTTGGACGTGTTCAAGTCCAACATAAACAAACTCCTGACAAACCGCCCCCTTAAGTAAGACACTCTATCAAAACCCCCAATACTAATGATTACTACAATACTATCTCATTGATTACTGTACACGCAATAACCCTTATCCCTGAGTGGCCTTCGGGCCTTGATAAGTGATGACCCCCATGCAAAAAAGAAAAAAAGGAAGGCCTAACTGTGCTAGATAGTGGAATATCATGGACTATGGTGTACATTTGACGTGCTACATATACAAACAAAAAAAACAACTGATAGATGACCCAAGAGCTTAAAACATATTTACCAAAATTCTTGGATTCGACATTAAGCAACCCAAAAAAAAGAGTTGATATACCACAAAACAAAAGCAACCAAAGATTCATTGAAGGCATGAAACAATATTTACCTGGTAGAAGCAATTCCTGAAGGGCGAACTGTTTGCCACAAAATAGTTGTAGCATTCTTGTTTCTCTGATGTTTGCTGCATGCGTGCAAGATTTACGTGCGATCTGCAGGCAGAGTTACGCATCCACCAAGACCTGGCAAATTCTTCAAGATTGTCGGTCTGCATCGAATTGTACATAGTCAGGTCATCGCTTTGCTCATTATTGTATGTACCAAACATGCCAGCCACTTTGTTGAAATACCAACCACTGATCTCCATCGTGTAGAGTTTCAGTTGCGGATCGGCAATCAGTTTGTAACCTCTGCTACCTTGAAGAATGATTTGGTTTCCTTTGCGGTAAACAGAAGAATCGGTCATACGGATTGGAAGATTGGTGTATTGACCTTGGAATTTCACCTGCAAGAAGATAAAACGAAAATCTGGTCAAATCGGAATCTATATTTAATTTGTGGAGTCATTTGTTCTCGGTTTGGAATTAACATTGATTGAACGAGGCTTGGTGTTATTTTGTAGAATCCAATGATAGTTACTGTTATTCAACCAGACTGCTTGATTTTCAAGAAAGGGAGATAAAATATCTATAAAATAATAATAATAATAATAATAATAATAATAATAATAATAATAATTACAATTACCTTCCTGTGCAGAAAGGTGAGAATGTACAACACATCATCAATAGTTGTAGGAAATTAGCTCAAAAGGAGTACAAGAGGCGTTATGACAATATTATGAGAAAGGTCCATCGGGATATATGTAAGAAAAGAGGGTTGGAATGCAACGAAAAGTAGTATGAGCAGAAGGGATGATGGAGAGTGATAAAGTTAAATTATTGTGGCACATAAATATCTAATATGACAATTTGATTGAAGCAAAGAAACCAGATTTAATCTTGTTAGAAAAAAAGGGAACAAAAGGCAATGATCATTGATATAGCAGTCCTAGTTGATGTAAATGTGGAGGAAACAGAAAAGAAGATTAAAAATTATCAAGACTTGAAAAGGGGGATAAAAAGTAGTAGTTGTATCTGTTGATATGGGAACCTTGTGAAGTGTAACAAAAGGATTTGATAATGGAATTGGGAAAATTGGTATCGCCGGTGCCATTTTAAACAATCGATAGAACAAAAGCAAATAGAAAACAGATATTTCAGGATAAAATACTACAATATTTTTCAACTACAAAATATTTTTTTAAAAATCTTTGAAAATATGACGTCATATATTTTCTATCACAGACGGACACTAAATATCAAATGATAATCATATAGTTAGTAACAATAGGAGTGATAGACATGTTGATTAAACGAGATCTGAAGTCGTTGGTGCCATTTTAAACAATAGATAAAACGAAAAGTAAATCAAAGGCAGATATTTGAGGATAAATATTGTGGTGTCCACCTTACAGATAATAATGAACTCTTCCACTTACTATGAAGACCGGGAAAATATGTCTCGACATTACACACAGGGTATGCATACTTGGCAGTTGGAATGACGTATAATCACACGATTTATTTGTTTTATTTTCTTTTCAATATATTTTTTCCACTAAATACAAATTTGTGTCTTTTTTCCAGACCCTTACCAGTTCACAAAAATAAAAATGCTCAAATATTTTACAACTGTAAAACAAACTATTCCGTTACCCTGCGTTCCGGCTGACTACAATACGGTCGTCTTCAAGTCCAATGAAACAAGTTCTTGTTGAGCCGCCCCCTTAAATAATCAAATTATACCCAATTTCCACCACTAACGTTTCAGGATGAAATGATAAATTGTCACTCTAGAAAAGACGACATGATTCCATTTCCGTTTGATGAAAACCGTTTTTTTCTTTTTTTTTTTTGTTGCAGACCATCTACTAGTTGGCCAGTTGTATACAAATTCTAAGAGCTGCAGGAGCCTTCTATCATGTCTGAAAGTGACACAATGTTCAATGAGTGAGATCAGAGATGCGCCGCTGTACAACTCATGCTCTCTACCGATCCAAGTTATGATAACAGGATCATTGCCAGCACCCACAAAATACAAATCCGGACAGTTCAGTGCCTGAGGGATGTTCCCAGGGTGATGAAAACCAAGTTTCCGGCCACTGTTATGGCCTTTGGCGTGGTTTAAAGTGAGGGCCATATGCATCCTCACATCTTCAAAGTCGGCTTGAAAGTCAGCATCAAAGTGTACTTGGATGTGCTGAAGAGTGTGGTGATCTCTTAGTGCTGGCAGACACTGGGTGTGGCAGCAAGACTTGGTGCCAGCATACAAGTTCAAAGAGACCCAGGCTTCGGTTCAGAAGGAGTGCTACAACTTTGTATCCTTCTCTTACTGGTCCCCCCTCCTCCCCTGATCTGAACCCGCTGGACTACTTCCTTTGGTCATACATTGAGAACATCACCAACATGACCTCTCACAACACAAAAGCCAGCCTCATCACCGCCATCCGTCAAGTATTAACCAAGTTCCTGCCAGCACTTGTGGAAAAGACATGTTCCCAGTTCCAGACTCATATCGAGGCAGTGATTGAGGCTGAGGGCAGCTACATTGGATAAATGTCATACTAAATAATCAAGTTACCCGAATTGAATTTTTCAATAAAAGTTTTTAAATAAAGCTGTAGTGTTGTTTTCTTTAGGGTGACAACTTATATCATTCCACCCTGTACTATGCTGTTGTCCTAATGACCTCTGCATACTCATTAACACTTATCCATGAGTGGCTTTCGGGCCTTGATAAGTGACTCCCGTGTAAAAAAGAATTTTTGAATACATGACGTCATATATTTGAGAAATGTGACATAGTATCTGTCACGGACGAACACTAAATATCAAATTTTTTATGAAAAATGAGACTAATAACAACTAATATTAAGTGATTCTCGATATTTAAAATCTACATGAATAAAACAGATGAATGTATGTGTGTCTATCTGTATGTGAAAATATTTAACCAATAAACTCTTAAACTTCCGGTCACATAACATCGAAATAATCAGGAAATAGTAATCATTAGGGCTGTGACAACAGAATATTGTTTACATTCTTTTGACGCTCAAGTATATATCCAAAACAGTTAGACTGAACTAATCAACCGAGAACCGCATCAGTCTATATAAAAACATATAAGATATTAACAGATACTGAAGAGTCAAAACAATGAAAAGAATATGCTGTTGTCACAGCCTCAGTAATCCTACACCAAGGATGGTCTATGATGAATAAAATATTTGTTTGGATGGATGAATAATGTGTTCAGAAATATGTCAGCAAGTTGAAATGTCAAAATAAAAGATTATTGTGAACATGACGTCATAACTTTGAGAACCACAAGATGGTTACACTTACACACAAAATCGTTATTTTATTTTTGTTTGCGGCCAAATAAGACATGTTGCCAATGAAGCATAAGGCTACTGTGATATGGGGTCATATTTATATGGAGGCAAAGATGTTTGTTCACATTACATTTACATTTTTAGCATGGTCAGGGAATAGGGAGGGAGTTCTAAGATAAAGTGGTCCAAGGAGAGGCATAATCTGAGTAGAAAATCTTCCAGCTTCTAGGGATCTCTGTAGTGATGAGGTGGGATTTTGTGTTAGTCAGGTGGGTTGGGGATATTTTTGTTGAACGGGTATATGTTCAGCAAGTTCATCAGAGCACATTCTCTGAAAAACTTATCAAACAGACGACATAATATATGGTTGTAATGTGGCAGATTAGGGTAAAAAATCTTTTGTCATCCTATTTGACAAAATTACTACATTCACGGACGAAAAGGGGTTTAGGATATTGGCAGGTGTGAGAAACTGATTATGACAGTAAAATCACTTTTAATATGAAATGATTAAACATTCACAGGTAACAAGAATTGGAACAAATACATTAAGGACATTGCTAAGGCTGCTGCAAAGAAGGTGGGCTCCCTTTACCATGCTAGAAAGTTACTCACATCAGTGTACCTTATACCATTCACCCACGCATGGAATATTGTTGCCACATATGGCTGATGCATCTACCACTAGTTTCCCCCACTTACACTTGATCCAAAAAAGAGTTTCAAATCTAGTAGGTCTCACATTATCAGCCAAGTTTTCACTTCTGTCCCATCGCTCTCATGTCATATCCTTGTGCCTGTTTTACAAGTACTTCAATGAAAGGTGCTCTGATGAACTCATGGCACTTGTGCCCCCTCAATGTACATACTCCCAACTAACCTGACAAGCAGCAAAATCCCACCCCTTTGCTGTCCCTAGATGCCGGAAAAGACTTCTATTCTAATAGTTTTTTCTCTCAGACTTTGGAATTCTCTCTGCTTCCTACTTCCCTGACTGTACTGACCTGCAAAAGTTTAAATGAAATGTGAACAAACACCTTTTCTCAAATTCACCTATTAGACATGACCCCAAATAATGGCCCTTTATGTCCAAGTGGCAATATGCTTTGTTCAGGTTTAAAAAAAAAATAGCAATATAAAAATGTTAGAATTAAAATAAAAAACAAACAATTAGTAAAATATGGCATCTTATATCTGAGAGTTGTGACATAGTTTTTCTGTTGCAGATGGAAAACGAATCTCCATGATTTGAAACATTATGAGAAATCGATTCAAAAACTTGTTGGTCTTTCTCATCAAATTTTGATTGGATTTCATATATTTGATCCATTGCTCCTTCTGCTTCTCATAAAATCGGTTTTCTCTATCGCTCTAAACAATTTCTCACACCTGAGACTATTCTCCATCTCTACAAATCTATTATCAGACCAGGTATGGAGTTGATTGTTGTCATATTTGAGCTGATGAAACTGCATCCCATTTGAATGTTCTTGATAAATTACAGCAAGGTATCTATAATTTGATTCGTCCCACCCTTTCTTCTTCACTGCAATCTCTCTCCCCTAGACGTGATGTTGCTAGTCTCAGTCTTTTCTACACACACTATTATGACATATGTTCCTCTAAATTGTCTGAATTATTCCGTTTCTTTTGTTCTAACTCGTTTGACTTGTTAGTCTAGTGGTCTTCATCGATTTGTTGTTTTATACCCCAGTGTAAAACAGCTTCTTATTCCAATAGCTTCTTTCAAAGAACTGCAAAATTGTGAAACTCTCTTTTTTCTGCTCACTGTTTTCCTCCTACCTACAGCTTTGGTCTTTTCAAGGCTAACACCAACAGGTATCTTCTGTCTTTACAATAATCGTCTTTCATTCTTGTTAGTTCTTTGCATCAAGGGGCTTCATGTATTGTCTGGAGCGATTTTCATAAAAAAAGAGATTTTCAGAAAAAAAAGATTTTCAGAAAAAAAAGATTTTCAGAAAAAAAGATTTTCAGAAAAAAAAAAGATTTTCATAAAAAACGATTTTCATAAAAAACGATTTTCATAAAAAAAAAAGATTTTCATAAAAAAAGATTTTCATAAAAAAAAGATTTTCATAAAAAAAAGATTTTCATAAAAAACGATTTTCATAAAAAAAAAAGATTTTCAGAAAAAACGATTTTCATAAAAAACGATTTTCATAAAAAAAAAGATTTTCATAAAAAAGATTTTCATAAAAAAGATTTTCATAAAAAAAGATTTTCATAAAAAAAAAGATTTTCATAAAAAACGATTTTCATAAAAAAAAAAGATTTTCAGAAAAAACGATTTTCATAAAAAAAAAATTTTCATAAAAAAGATTTTCAGAAAAAAAAAGATTTTCAGAAAAAACGATTTTCATAAAAAAAAACGATTTTCATAAAAAAGATTTTCATAAAAAAAAGATTTTCATAAAAAAAAAAGATTTTCATAAAAAAGATTTTCATAAAAAAGATTTTCATAAAAAGATTTTCATAAAAAAGATTTTCATAAAAAAAAAAGATTTTCATAAAAAAGATTTTCATAAAAAAAGATTTTTATAAGAAAAGGGTTTTCATAAAATAAGCTTTTCATAAAAAAGATTTTCATAAAAAAGATTTTCATAAAAAGATTTTCATAAAAAGATTTTCATAAAAAGATTTTCATGAAAAAAGATTTTCATAAAAAAGATTTACATAAAAATAGATTCTCATAAAAAAGATTTTCATAAAAAAAGATTCTCATAAAAAATATTTTCATAAAAATATTTTCATAAAAATGTTTTCATAAAAAGATTTTAATGAAAAAGATTTTCATAAAAAAGATTTTCATAAAAAAGATTTTCATAAAAATATTTTCATAAAAATGTTTTCATAAAAAGATTTTAATGAAAAAGATTTTCATAAAACAGATTTTCATAAAAAAGATTTTCATAAAAAGACTTTCATAAAAAAGATTTTCATAAGAAAAGATTTTCATAAAAAAGATTTTCATAAAATAGATTTTCATAAAAAGATTTTCACAAAAAAAGATTTTCATAAAAAAGATTTTTATAAGAAAAAGGTTTTCATAAAAAAGATTTTCATAAAAAAGATTCTCATAAAAAAGATTTACATAAAAAAAAAATTTCATAAAAAGATTTTCATAAAAAAGACTTTCAAAAAAAAGATTTTCATAAAAAAGATTTTCATAAAAAAAAGATTTTAGTAAAAAAAAAGATTTTTATATAAAAAAGATTTTCATAAAAAAAGATTTTCATTAAAAAAGATTTTCATAAAAAAGATTTTCATAAAAAAGATTTTCATAAAAAAGATTTTCGTAAAAAAGATTTTCGTAAAAAAGATTTTCATAAAAAAAAAGATTTTCATAAAAAAAGATTTTCATAAAAAGATTTTCATAAACAAGATTTTCATTAAAAAGATTTTCATAAAAAAATTTTCATAAAAAAGATTTTCATAAATAAAAGATTTTCATAAAAAAAGATTTTCATAAACAAAGTTTCTCATAAAAAAAGATTCTCATAAAAAAGACTCTCATAAAAAGATTTTCATAAAAAGATTTTTATAAAAAAGATTTTCATAAAAAAAAGAGTTTCATAAAAAAAGATTTTCATAAAAAAGATTTTCATAAAAAAGATTTTCATAAAAAGATTTTCATAAAAAATTTTCATAAAAAAAGATTTTCATAAAAAAAGGATTTTCATAAAAAAAGATTTTAATAAAAAAGATTTTCATAAGATATTTTCATAAAAAAAAAGATTTTCATAAAAAAATGATTTTCATAAAAAAAGATTTTCATAAAAAAAAGATTTTCATAAAAAATTTTCATAAAAAAAAATTTTCATAAAAAAGATTTTCATAAAAAAATGTTCATAAAAAAAGATTTTCATAAAAATAAGATTTTCATAAAAAAGATTTTCATAAAAAAAGATTTTCATAAAAAATTTTCATAAAAAAAAGATTTTCATAAAAAAAGATTTTCATAAAAAAATTTTCATAAAAAAAAGATTTTCATAAAAAAAAGATTTTCGTAAAAAAAAGATTTTCATAAAAAAAGATTTTCATAAAAAAAAAGATTTTCATAAAAAAAAAGATTATTCTGAAAAAGATAAAACTTGTCATGTTGAAGCAAGACTTAAATGTCAGCGTAGTTGATTACCTTGTAATCTGGAAAGATTTCAATGCTGTCGTTTCTGGCTGTTATGACACTGATTGACTTGATCTCCCGTTCACTCCTGTTCTGATCATAGTTGACCATCACAGTAAAGTTCCCATCAACAAAGTCTCTGGTCAACAGGTAACTGCACGTTCCTTTGTACTCATAGTGGCTACCATCAAAAGTAGTGATATGCTGACCACGGAACAAGGTCGCATATGCTGAAATTGAATGAAAATTAATTAACCTTTCTTTTTTCTTTTTTTTTTTTTTACATAAACAAGATTTAGTTTGTCTCTTTTGGGGCATATCAACACTTTGGTATCTTTCTAGCAGTCATGAATAAAATAAAGATTTATTTCTCTCGTGAATCAGTGCTCATTTCAATTGGGGCAAAATGAAGATCCGAGTATTAGCAGTGAAAGGAGGGAAACTTGGTTTTAGTTGTGTTCTTTTCGCCATTGCATCATGCGCTTCAGGTCAAAAAATCTCGATTAACAATGTTTTTATGAGTGCAGTCAGTATCAGAATATGATTTGATATGAAAGATAATGCCGTGTGTGTGGGGGGGTCTGTGTGTGCATGCATGGTATAGCAGAAATGATCCCCACTTAAAAAAACAAAAAAACAAAGAAAAATTAAAGAGATTTAACCCTAAATTAAACCTTAACTCTAACCCTAAATCTAGCTCCAATCCTAATACTAACTCTAACCCTAGAACTAATCACAACTCTAAACCTAGCACTAATTCCAATCTTAACTTACCTTAATTCAACCCTACTTTTAACTTTAAGACTAATCATAACCCTAATCCTAATTATAACTTTAAGACTAATCATAACCCTTATCCTAATTATAACTTTAAGACTAATCATAACTCTAATCCTAATTATAACTTTAAGACTAATCATGACCCTAATCCTAATTATAACTTTAAGACTAATCATAACCCTAATCCTAATTATAACTTTAAGACTAATCATAACCCTAATCCTAATTATAACTTTAAGACTAATCATAACCCTAATCCTAATTATAACTTTAAGACTAATCATGACCCTAATCCTAATTATAACTTTAAGACTAATCATAACCCTAATCCTAATTATAACTTTAAGACTAATCATAACCCTAATCCTAATTATAACTTTAAGACTAATCATAACCCTAATCCTAATTATAATTTTAAGACTAATCATGACCCTAATCCTAATTATAACTTTAAGACTAATCATAACCCTAATCCTAATTATAACTTTAAGACTAATCATGACCCTAATCCTAATTATAACTTTAAGACTAATCATAACCCTAATCCTAATTATAACTTTAAGACTAATCATAACCCTAATCCTGATTATAACTTTAAGACTAATCATAACCCTAATCCTAATTATAACTTTAAGACTAATCATAACCCTAATCCTGATTATAACTTTAAGACTAATCATAACCCTAATCCTAATTATAACTTTAAGACTAATCATAACCCTAATCCTGATTATAACTTTAAGACTAATCATAACCCTAATCCTGATTATAACTTTAAGACTAATCATAACCCTAATCCTAATTATAACTTTAAGACTAATCATAACCCTAATCCTAATTATAACTTTAAGACTAATCATGACCCTAATCCTAATTATAACTTTAAGACTAATCATAACCCTAATCCTAATTATAACTTTAAGACTAATCATGACCCTAATCCTAATTATAACTTTAAGACTAATCATGACCCTAATCCTAATTATAACTTTAAGACTAATCATAACCCTAATCCTGATTATAACTTTAAGACTAATCATAACCCTAATCCTAATTATAACCCTAACCACGACACTGTTCTTTTACGGTGAAAGTTGTTTGTTTTTTACGAACCTTTAAATGGTGGAATCCATTTCGAGGGTCTTGAAAACGGTTTGACCGTGTAATAAAAGTCCCAAATGGAGGTGTCCATTTCCGGCATTATAATCTGATACCTCCGGAAGGTCACTTGCATATTTTTTATCATCTCCATGAAGCCATGGATGAGGTTGTAGACCTGCTTGGCGGCTGCGTATCTGAGCTCCACCACAATATTGCCACGTTTTGGGTCGAATACGATGGTGTCCATGTCGAAAGTGAAGGCTTCTTTCAGTTGCACCAGTTTCCAATGAAAACTCTTTTTAATTTGATTCTGAATGCTGGCGAGTTTCGACTTGACATTCCAGTAACGATGAGCCCAAATGATCTGACAATAAAGAACGAGACGACAATAGATTAAAAAAGAAAAAACAATAACAAAATGGCGTCTATCACATATAATCACAATTTTTGGTGCTTATTCAAATTGGCACTTATGATGGCAATTAAAAGTAAAGAAAATATAGAAAAGTCTGTATAATGTACACACTCATTACAGAACGAAGATGTCATATTCCAAAAATCACATAAACCGATCAAATAGATTTATTTAAAACTAAGAAAATGAAAATTTACGATTTTTAGCGATTTTACTACTAAACTGAATTGAACATAAATCTGATTTTTCACCTCTCAACTTCGATTTGAGTTGTCCCTCACTTTTTTATTTCATCGGATTTAATCATGGCCAACGAAAACACTGCAGCTCACTTAGTCGTAAAATTTGATTTGCTTGAATTAAAAAAAAAAAAACTTGATCAAATTACATGATTTTTGGAACATTTCGTCTTCGTTCCATAACAAGTACGTACATCATACAAACGTTTATGTATTTTCTTTACTTTTAATTGCCATCAGAAGTACCAATCTGAAGAGCACCCAATTTCTTTTCTTACGGTATAAGTTGTAACGCTTTTAAATTAGAAAATTCATGATAGACGTTTAGTCACATTTTTGAAAAGATTCCATAAGATTTAAAATTTAAGAAAAATAAATATTATTAAAAAATGATTTTTATCATTTTTTAATAATATTTTTTAATCTGAAACTTGCGGGATAATAGACCTTTTCCAAAGAAGACTATTGGATATATTTATTTATTTATTTATTTATTTATTACAAAAGGGGTGCTACATATCAAGGCCGGAAGGCTACCCGAGGATAAGGGTTAATGTGTATTTGGTAGTCATTGGGACAGTAGCATAGTGATCGTTTTTTTGGTGGAAATATGGTATAATTAGATTATTTACGAGAACGGTTCAATAAGAACTTGTTTACATTGGACTTGAAGACGAAAATATTGTAGTTAGCTGGAAAGTAGACCAGTGGAACAGAGTTTCACAGGCAGGCAATTCTAGGAAAGGAGCTTTGTTTATGAAATCCATGTTTAGGTTTAGGCACCGATAGAGAATGGAGGAATTTATTAATAGTGATTTTGGCTGGACGGGCGTTTTTTTGTGAAAGATTGGCGATGAGGGAATCATAGATTGAAGCTCAGTCGAACACTTGCCATGAAAATAACGATAGAGCAGAGACAGGCTCACAACGTCTCTTCTGTGGGAAAGAGATTGCAGAGAAGAGGAAAGGCATCATCTACTAGATGTTGTGAATTGTGACTTCACAGAGACATAGGATACTGGCAGTTGTGAGTTATTTTCTTTCTAAGTTTTTTTTTTTTCATATCTTTCTAGTTAAATCAGCTTGTGAGTATATTTTATATTTACCTGTTGATAAGCTTCATTGAACATCACCAGCATGGCGTCTACTGCCCGGATGTTACGGTAAGAATTAAGATGGCGACCGACAGTGTCTTGGGCAGATGAAATTGCATTATTAAGCTGCTCCGTTTTGTCATGGATTGAATTGCCAATGTTGGACCAAATCGAGTATATCCGAGCACCAGAAGGATGATACTGAAAGTCCTCCAGGAATTCTGTAAATAGAACGTAAATAATAGTATCTAAATAGTGCGGTGATCTATTTGTGTATGTATGTATTCACTTAAAATCAAAAACCTTATCATAACAAAGGTCTATGCAAAATCTTAGCCAGGTCGGCCCAGTAGTGTCCAAAAAAAGTGGAATGGACAGACAGACAGACAGATAAAGATAAATATAATATAGTTTTTTGGTGGTCAATAGAAACAAAATTAGATGGGGCATCAACATGGTGAGCAATTTTTTCCCATCAACCTTTGGTGTGAAATGTATTTGTGATGGAGAGAAAAAAGAAGGGAAGGGTTATCGATTGAAGGGCAGAGAAGAGGTTTGGTGGTTTTGTTTTACGGCATATCAACCCCTTTCAGGTCATTTAATATTAAGTCCAGTTATTTTGGAAAAAAATTATGCTGCAAGTTTTTTATATCTTTATATTTTCAAATATTTATTCATGGTGCTTGGTTTAGTTATTTTGTAGAGAAAAATTGTTTTTGTTTTTAACTTTGCAGAACATGACTGAGTTTTGCAAAAGGGAAATGAAAAAGCAATAACAACAATGTTTAGTGCATTTTAGGTCAGTGAGCAAGTATCTTCGAACAGCCTGATCAAATAGCACCAGTGAAGAGTAAAGGGAAGGAATAGAGAGGGGGTGAAAGGAGAGGAGAGAAGGAATGAGAGAGAGAGAGAGAGAGAGAGAGAGAGAGAGTTTTTAAAGAAAGACGTTGGTCATATTTTTTAATTTTTCTAATTTTTTTGTCTATGTTTCCAGGCAACGCTGTATCCAAGACACGTTTGAAAACATGCGAACTCATGTGTCAAAGTGAAGATTCTCTTTCAAAAATATGGTCCACAAGACTTTTTATCTGATTGAATCGTAGTGGTTGATTGTTCGGGTTTATGATATGTCAACAGTCAATGGATCATTTTATGCCAAAACGGTGAAAAAAAATGAAAGTAAATGTCATAAATAATCCTATTAATCACTAACTGTGCATCGAACAGATACCATAATACTTAGTTCCCTGCACCTTATCATAATATTATCAGACAGATTGACCCAGTAGTTTCTAAAAAAAAAAATTGGAGTGGACAGACAGACAAACTACGAGAAATATAATGTAAATTTTGTAGTAATATTTATTCTTTTAGAGGTTAACAGAAACAAAATTAGAGGTCAACAGAAACAAAATTAGAAGTCAACAGAAACAAAATTAGAAGTCAACATCTCGAGAATTTTTTTTTACTTTCATTAATCTTTCGTGTGAAATGGTGCTTGTGATAGAGAGAAAGAGAGAGAAAGGGTTATAGAGATCGAGGGGGATATGAGAGGAAAAAATAAAGAGAGAGGAGAGGAAAGAGTGAGAGTAGGGAGAGATGATTTGTATACGATTGATTGTCATATTAATTTGCTATGTACATCAATTTGGTTTTGTGGGCGAATCTTTCGCAATCAAATTGCATGGATCTTAACAATTTGTTACTTTATAGTAGCGGTCTCCAAAGTTTTCAATTGAAGTCCATATTGCTGACTTTTTAAAGCAACACGGACAAAAGAAAAAATGACATAGTTTATACAGTTTTGTTCATTAGCTTTGCTTTCTTTTGTGAAACTTGTTCTCGAAAACCTCATTTTTTACATGATTTTCGGAACAAAAAGAAAAAACACCAAAACTGTTTTCACCACCCCTGGTAGCTGGTTGCCATGAGAGGACACAACAGACCTTCAAGAAATGTCGCTACGGCGCGGAGTAAGCAATTCACTCTCTGTGACACACGATTGTGTCATAAAAAGCCCTTCCAATATCATCCCCTCCCCCTCTGTACTGAAAAGAGATGTTTACCGTTGAAAGTGTCAGGAAGGCGTTCTAAGATAGCGATGAGGTCAGCCTTAATGGAGTAAAAGACGTCGTGCAACATGGCGAAGTAATAGTCTTGCACTTGGAACACATAATTGGAAATGCTGTCGTAGACTCCAGACATCTTTACCTGTTGTTGCCGAGAAAAAAAAATGACATTTATTATCAAATATCGAAAGGCAATAATACAACAAAATAACAAGTTCTGAAAATACAATTTTCTACCTGAATCTCTCTCTCTCTCTCCCTCTCTTTCTATATATATATATATATATATATATATATATATATATATATATATATATATATATGAACAAATGATTAATAAAACATGTTAAAAGACATCTTGAAAAAGAGTTAAAAACATATTTAATTTTAAAAAAGGAAGCACAAGATAAGTGGATAGTCCTTAATCCGCGGAGTTTCGAAGAAATACTCTGCTTCTCATCAGAGGGCAGGAATTAGCAAAATGCGGGATCGGATTTTGCATATAAAAGTATTTAATGAAACTACAAGTAAGTCACAGATCTTACTTGGTTAAAAAAAAGGGTAAGGTAAGAGGAATAAGAGGTAAAAGAAAAATGAAAAATGATTTTTTCGACGAGTTATTTACGGGCGTCAATTCCATGGTCGAGTGGGAGAACCGCTGACTATCGACACGACGGTTCTAGGTTCAATCCTTGGCTTGGGAGAGATGCTAGTCTAGCGGCACTGATGAGTTGTGATACAACGAAACAGGACTGTATGTCGATGACTACAAATATATTTATATATATATATATATAAAAGATTACTTAAAACGACGGTTTGACAAGTACCCTGTTTAGTCGAGTAGGCTATTCATACAAATATATGTTAAAATAAATAATAATTTCACGTACCTTATTTTTGTTTAAATTTTATTAAACGTAACATTTAAAAAAAAATAAAAACAGAAAGAAATGGGGAAGATAATCTCTGTTGGTGGAAACAATGTGTACACTACTGGAACTTTGTTATGTGGTATACTTTTTCCAGTGACACTGTATTCAATGCCATAACATGTTTGTTGCCAAATCTTTATCATATCATAAACTTTTCTCTAACAGCTCTGTTTTTAATACTGATGTCAATTGTTCAATGATCTTAGCCCTTTGAATGCTAAAACAACTTTAGTCGATTTCCATGAATGGCAAAGCACGCTGTTCACACATGACCAATACATAAAAATACATTTGTTTCAGTGTGCAATTACTCTAGTTCATATCCATTTCTGCATCACGAGCAGAGATGAGCCGGTAAGGTAAGTCAAACTGTTACATATTAGTGACCCTATGACAATGACAATTAGGTCAGCTAGTATGAAGTTTGGCAAGGATTACACTAGAGTGCATGTCATGATGATCTAAATCTGCAAAACGGAATCATTCCCAGGGTTAAGTCAAGAATGGCGTAATCCGAGGTTAAAATAAAATGAAAGGTTAGATCAGTTTGACAAAACAGAGGTATGAGTTGAGAGGACAAATGACGTCACTTTTTTTAAGCTTAGACAAAATAAAGGTTTTTCAAATCAGCCTGTGGAAGCCGTACGATAGGGACAACCAATAATGAGAGTTGTCCATATTAGCACGTATGAGCCACCCTGTCAATAATGCTATGGTAGTTTCCTTCAGTCTTGACCACCATAAGGGTGGATGAAATTTTTGTGGCAAGAGTTGCGCAATCTCTAACCACACCTTTCCTGAGTCGACATTGTTGGATACCAGTGGTAAGTAGATTCAGGACGACATGAAACAATGCCGAGATAAGCAGAGAGAACATACAGCGCCTAGAATTCCCAAATGGTTACCCATCTGGTGCTAGCCAGGTTCAACGTTGCTTAACTCCAGTGATCTGACGGGAATTGGTGTGTCAGCCTGATTATGCCATATAATAAGAAATGCTGTAAAAAAACTTTGATAATCACTAAGTGCAAAATGCTACCCCGATATCTCTGTTCATATGGTACTCATTTGATTTAAGATAAGTTAACTAAATAATTAGCTAAAAAACGTTAGTTTCCATCTTCCTCTTCAATGTGAATCAATCCTCGCCAGAAATAAAACCTTTAAGAAACTCTTAAGTCTCTGTATTTCTTTTAGCAATGAAAAGAAGTGAAAATCGTGCTATAAAGAAGCGACTATAAAATAAGTGCGAATAAACAAGAAACACGTATAAATACGTTGGTTTACGAAAAAAAAAACTAACAAAACTGATTCAATTCAGTTCGTTACACTTTTGTATGAAACGAATAAATTCGCAACAAATAAGGTCAATAACTCTTACAACTAATTAAATTTGTTTATCTCTCTCTTTTCTCTCGTTTCAGTATTTCGCAGCTGGGCACCATTTAAGATAGCGATCTGATCACAGAGACGAATTGACAAACAATTACTTAAATAAGTAATTCGTTCTCGATTATTACATGTTTAATATCAATATTACATTCTATTTCGTCTGAATTTCATATTCTATGTACTTTATACAGGATTCTAAGTGTACACTCAGATATTCGACTACGAATAACCTTTCTTTTTTTTTTTTTTTTACACAGTGATCACCACTTATCAAGGCCCGGAAGCCACTCAGGGATAAGGGTTATTGCAAGTACATTAGGTTAGTGAGGAGATTTGCTGAAGTGTTTACTTAAGGGGGCGGTTCATTAGGAATTTGTTAACATTGGACTTGAAGACATCCAAGTTGTAGTCCGGAGGGAAGCAGGCAGACGGAACAGAGTTCCACAGGTGTGCAGTTCTAAGAAAGAAGCTTTGTTCATGGAATCCGCATTTTGATTTAGGCACAGATATAGAGTGGGGGAAATTTTTCACAGTGGATTCAGCTAGACGGGTGTTTTTCGTGAAAGATTGGCGAGGGGGGGACCAGAGATTGGAGTTCAGACGAGCATCTGCCAACCTACTAAATATATACATGCAATTTTGGAGATGAGGATTGCTTATTCGTATTATTTGGATTAATCGAACTACTGTTTTCATCATCCACAAGCAGTGGTTAGAATACTTAGAAAAATCAATTGTAAAAAGTGATATTCTACTGAAGGTTGAAGGTTCAATTGTCAGTGTGGGCGACCGAAAAATATATTTGCGAATTATTTAGGATCTCTATCCAGTCATGGCTGATGGAACAAGAACATGCTACCCCCGTGAGTAAATAAAGGTTATGTTCGAAATTCCATCCAAATTTTCAAGTTCGACAGGAACATTCCCAAGTTCGACAAGGTAAAACTGAAGAAGATCGGAGGTTACATCAACCGAAACGTTATGAACATCACACTCCAGATGAGAACAGTAGTCTGATGAATCCAAATAATACGAATAATCAATCCTCATCTAAAAAAATTCAGAAATTCTTTATAGCTTCCGGTTTAATAAAATAACTTCCTGTGCTTTGTTAAATCTACCACTAATCTCTCACTCTTCAACCAAATTCCAAAGAAGAGTCTCAAATCTAATAGGTCCCACACTATCGGCTAAGCTCCAACTTCTGTCCCATCGCTACAACATTGCATCCTTGCACCTATTTTACAAGCATCAGATGTACCCCTCCACCGTACTGTATACCGATACTCTATGGCTGACTGGGATAGCTTCCGTACATTCATATCTGATTTACCTCTGCACTCCATGTTTAAAAAGGAAGTGTCCTCTATAGTATCAGATCTGACCGAATGGTTAATTGTAGGCATAGACCAATTCATACCATCTAAAAAATTCCAACAAAAACCTAACAGCCAGCCATGGTTCTCCCCAGAATGTGCTGCTGCTATCGCGCACAGAAATCACTTTTTCCATAACTACCAACGTAATAGATGCACTGAGACTAAAGCTGCTTTCAGGACTGCCAGCAACCACTGTAAAAGAGTAATAAAAAATGCAAGAGAGCTATATGCCCAGTCTGTTAAATCCAAGGTAGCTGATCAGCGGCTTGGTTCCCACCAGTTTTGGCAAATAACAAATAGGATCTTGAACAGAAGTGTGCGTTCTATCCCAACCATTATCAATGGACCAGAGGTTATCTCGTCAGCATCAGACAAGGCCAAACTATTTGCAAAGAACTTTGCAGCTAATTCTACCCTATGCGACGAAGGCCATCAACTCCCCATATTTTCTCCTATAACACAGAACAAGCTAGGTAACATACAAATATCCGTGCATGAGGTCGCCAAGCTAATAAAAAACCTAGATTCCAGTAAAGCAACTGGCCCTGATGGCATCCCAATTATAGTGTTAAAAAAGCTTCAACCAGAACTTGCTCCCTTACTTACGAAACTATTTAAGCGCTGCCTTAAGGAGAAGTGCTTTCCGACCCCCTGGAAGACCTCCTCAGTTTGCCCTGTATTTAAGAATTCAGGTGATAAGTCATCTCCCTCTCAATACAGACCAATAAGTCTTCTCTGTGTTATGAGTAAGTTACTGGAATCAATATTAAATAGAGAAATAGTAAACCACCTCAGCAGGAATAACCTTCTTAGTGACACACAATATGGTTTCCGCTCTGCAAGATCTACCGCAGATGTGCTGACGGTTATATCCCACAGGATTAGTGAATCTCTTGACAAAGGCTTCCTTTCTAGGGCAATTGCTCTCGACATATCAAAGGCCTTTGACAAAGTATGGCATAAGGGTCTACTTCACAAGATTTCCAGCTACGGTATAACTGGAAATGTTTTCTCAATCATTAAATCATTTCTCTCTGATAGGCTCATAAGAGTAGTGGTAGATGGACTAAAATCGGAGGCCTGCAATATAAATGCTGGAGTCCCTCAGGGGTCAATCCTGGGCCCAACTCTCTTCCTGATCTACATCAATGACCTCCCTAAACACATACTTAAATCATTCGTTGACATCTATGCTGATGACACGACCATCTACGGCAACACATCAAAGGCTGTAAATGACGAAGTTCTCTCGGATTCTCTCTCCTCTGATCTCAAGCGCGTGGTTCAGTGGGGGAAGATGTGGCTAGTTACCTTTAATGCATCCAAAACCAAACTCCTATCCTTACATCATCAACGCTCTGATCCCCAGCTGGCATCAATTGTGATGGATGGCTCTCGTCTGGGTGAGGCCCCGTGTTTTGACAAGCTTCTGGGTTTGACCTTTACTCCTGATCTGAAATGGAACACGTACATCAAGTCTGTGGCCAAGGTCGCAGGAAAGATGGTGGGATCCTTCTACCGCTCCAGAAGATATCTCACTACTGATGCAATTCTCTATCTATATAAAAGCCAAGTACGGCCAAGGATGGAATACTGTTGCCATATCTGGGCAGGAGCTGCCAAAAACAGCCTATCATGCCTTGACAGAGTACAAAATAGACTTCGTGGTTTAGTGGGGGATGCCCTTTTCTCTACCCTGCAACCCCTCTCCCACAGAAGAGACGTTGCGAGCCTATCCTTGTTTTATCGTTATTTTCATGGCAGGTGCTCGTCTGAACTCCAATCCCTGGTCCCCCCTCACCAATCTTTCACGAAAAACACCCGTCTAGCTGAATCCACTGTGAAAAATTTCCCCCACTCTATATCTGTGCCTAAATCAAAACGCGGATTCCATGAACAAAGCTTCTTTCTTAGAACTGCACGCCTGTGGAACTCTGTTCCGTCTGCCTGCTTCCCTCCAGACTACAACTTGGATGTCTTCAAGTCTAATGTTAACAAATTCCTAATGAACCGCCCCCCTAATTAAACACTTCATAAAATCTCCTCACTAACGTGATGTACTTACAATAACCCTTATCCCTGAGTGGCTTCCGGGCCTTGATAAGTGGTGATCACTGTGTAAAAAAAAAAAAAAAAAAAAAAAAAAGGATTTTAATGGAATATGCTCTGATAAACTCATAGCACTTGTGCTCCCATGACATACATACTCTCGACAAACTCAACAAGCAGCAAAATCCCACCCCCTTCACTGTTTAGGTCCCTAGATGTCCGAAAGCCTTCTACTCTAATAGTTTCTTCCTTCAGACTGCTAGACTTTGGAATTCCCTTCCTGTTTTTTTACTTCTCTGACGGTACTAACTCGCAGAAGTTTAAATGTAATGTGAACAGACATCTAGCTGTTCAATTCTTCGCAGTCCCCCATTAGGTACGATCCCAAATAGTAGCCCCTAGCGTTCCAGGTCGCAATATGCTTTGTTTGGGATGCAAATGAGTAAGAAAAAAGCAATTAAAATATATATTAGATCAGGGTTTCCCAAAGTGAGTAAGGCTGAGGGGCAGCAGAACTCCTTCCTTAAAGATGACCAAATGCTTTAAATGGAAAAATTTAATGGTCGTAGATATTTAATTATTGATCTTTTTTTATTGGAAAAAGATATGATACATAACTACAGATATGTAAAGAGATAGTTCATGAAAAAAAGTAATAATAATAAATTAACAAAAAATGCAACAATTTTTGATTAATCAAAAACAAAAATGGTTGTAAGTATAAAAATAGAGTAAAATCGCAAACAATAACAACTAATGAACAAGTATACGTTAAAATTTCAAATTCATATTTTTCATATTTAGTTTAGAAATTATCTTGTTAGTGATCTGTGAAAAACCCTTGGCCATCTCAGGAGCTCCATGGTGTCCTGAAGATTGGGAAACCCTACTTTAGATCATTCATCTCTAACGAACTTACCATTAATTCTAGGTGTACTTTGCTGTAGAAGTTGTAAAATTCCTGGCTCATTTCGACCATATTTTTCAACAGAAAACCGTTAAAGTGACCAATCATCATGCCCATCGCGTAGGCAAACTTTTCATATTCCCTTCCGATGTCGGCCCAAACACGACGCAAATTATCTTGAATTGTTTTCAAGTAAAAATCATTGTTCTTGTAAAGCTCGTCGAAACTCCTCACATATCGGCTGACGTCGCGGAAGAGGCTCTCTTGTTCAGTTTCGAAATATTTCGACACGGGACTGAGGTCGGCCATTAAGGATCTCCGGCTCACTTGAAGTCGGCGCATAAGCTCTTCAGACACGACTTCACTGACTTCCGTGCTGAAGGTGTTTGCGTTGGTGCTGAATTTCCTCAGTCTCTCATACAGGAATCGCTGCAGGGAAAAATAGGAAGAAAATTAAAAGGAATAAAAGAACTTTGTTTTAACTATCAGCTATTCTGAAAAAGTTTCAACGCATGTGTGTGTGCATGTTTGTATGTACGTGTATTCAGGTAAACTTACTGCATCGATACCCCCATCGCACGATCAGTTAAATTCCATTCATTCACTGTGATTCATTCCAAGATGCTGGAGAGCTTTCTACTCTAAGAGCTTCTTTCCTTGAGACACCAACCTTTAGAACACCCGCTCTGCTCCTTGTTTCCGTGACCATACTGACATTCAGAAATTTAAATGTAATGTAAACAAACACCTTGCTGCACAACTCCCCACTCAGGATGCCCCTAATCCACAGTTGCCCGCTACGTCTTAGTGGTAATACCGTTATGTCTTAGTGGTAATATTCATTATTCAGGGTAAACAAGATAAAATAATGTGTTTGTGATTGGGTTAGAGTTTAGACGCTTGTGTCCCCACGACGTAGACACCTTCGACAAACCCAACAGGCAGCTAAATCCCACCCCCAGATAGTAGAGATCTAATGTAAAATATCTTTCTACTCCAGTAGTTTCTTCCCCAGAACCGCTAGACTCTGGAATTCCATTCCAGGTCCCTGCTTCCCTAACTGTACTGACATGCAGAAGTTCAAGTGTAATGTGAACCGACATCTTGCTTCCCAAATTCCAACATAGTGCCCCAGTAGTTGCTGCCCTTGATAGTAGCCCCCTACACCAAAGTGGCAATGTGCCTTGTTTGGGGTGAAAATGTTAAAAAAAAAAAAAAAATGTTGTTTGTGAGCATGCAATACAGTTGCTTTCAAGCAATAAAATTTAAAAAATGAAATTTTCAAACAATAAAATTAAAAAAAATGAAATTTTCAAGTAATAAAATTTAAAAAATGAAATTTTAAAACAATAATAAAAACAGTTTACGTCAATAAACCCCCTGAATCGTGCAGTCGAGGATACGTCCCTGACAATCATTCCGAGAGTGATCTTGTTGTTCTTGCTGGTGGAGATACGATTCTTTTCAGCTTTGGAAGATCCATTTTTCGAAACTTTCTTTTGTCCCTTCTAGAAGACGACTAGTTTATTGCTAGTCGCCAGAGGCAATGCTAACAGAGCTGCTGAAGCATTTTTTTTTTTGAAGATATTTTTTTTTAGTGTACTAGCTTTTCAAGTTCTTACCTAAAGACTTACTTAAATTTACTTAACTTTACTTCAATTCTTGCTTCTTAGAAAGCTGGTAAAAAATATGTTGATAAATCTCCAATTTATTTGCCTCCACACGAGGACAAAGCTTTTTTTTTTCTTCATCGAGACTTAGACAGTGTAAGATGACGTCATCATGAAAATGGCGGTGCCTCGGATAATAGATACAAACATGTGGTATGTAGGTCACTGGGTTCTTTTGCCTTGCCAACCCAGGTCCCAAAAAAGCATGGGACGGTTGATAGAGAATATGTTCTTGGGTTCCTTTGTGTGAGTGTCTCTATAAAACTGAATTTTTTGACCGGGTCTTATGGGAGTTTCTAAGTTTACACTGGCTTATAACTTTCACATATATGTGTTATGCTTTGGGTTTTGGAAATATTTCAATTGGTTGAAAATTCTTTGATTTAAGACCTTCATGTTAAAAGTTGGTAGCTTTAAGAAGTAATGAAGACACCCTATCGACACAGACCAGACAAAGAAGGTCGTTTGTATTATTTGGATTCATTTGACTACTGTTCTCATCTTGAGTGCTATTTTCACAACGTTTCGGTTGATGTAACCTCCGACTTTCTTCAGGTGTATTTTGTCGAATTCAGGAATGTTAATATTAAACTCGAACATTCGGACAGAATTTCGAATGAAACCCTTTATTTACTTCACGGGAGTAGTATGTTCTTGTTCCGTCAGCCATGACTAGATAGAGGTTGTAATTGTATTTTTCAGTCTCCTACATTGAGAATTGAACCTTGATCTTTCAGAATAAAACTTTTATAATTGATTTTTCCAAGTATTCTAACCACTGTTCCACGTTCCTTGAGGTTATTTTCGACTGAAACTTTGTGAAAATAAGACTTAAGATGAGAACAGTAGCCTGAAGAATCCAAATGATGCGAATAACCAATCCTCATCTCAAAAATGTAGAAACGTCATTTGTGTTTTAGCGTTCATTTGAATCACATCCCAATGTCTAAATTGCCATAAGCAGACACATGGTTCGTTCTATTTATTATCATCCGATCAATGTCTCGTACGGATCATAAAATATCAAAACTGGGGATCCATGATATTTTGACTGTGATGGATTGAAAAATGAAGTTAACCAGCTGTATTTATCGATTTTCTGTTTTCAGCGAACTAATCTACAATACTGGGATGGAAGAAGATTTTGCAATATCCCCCGAAAATATCTCTATTTACTCGCCTCCCCACAAGGAAAAAGTTAGATGAAAGTTAGACACTTGAGTCAATCACTGTTCCATGGATCACTGGTGGCAGTACTCCATTTCAGTCATGCGTCATTGATTCGAGAAGTAATATACTCCAATCGCTTCCCCTAAGCCTAACTCGGCATGGAAAGATCCTGGTTATTCATTTGGATGATCCAATACTCATCTTTATTTGTGTTCGTTATTGGCTTTATATTTTAATTGAATTCGAAATGAATATAAATGAATATAAAAGAATTTGATATATTATTTCAATCCTTCCAACTACTGTTCTCATCTTGAGTGTTATTTGCACAACGTTTCCGTTGATGTAATCTCAGACTTTCTTCAGATGTATCTTGTTGAATTCGAGAATCTTTCTGTCGAACTCGGGAATGTTTGCGTCGAATGCTGGAATCTGCACAGAATTTCGAACAGAAACTTTTATTTAATCCACAGGGGTATCATGCTCTTGTTCTGTCAGCCATGACTGAATAGAAGTTTGAAATAATTTGCAATTGTATTTGGGATATCGACCACAGTGAGATTTGAAACTTCAACCTGAAAAAAATTGGAGGTTACATCGACGGAATCGTTGTGAAAATAACGCTCACAATAAGAACAGTAGTTCGAAGAATCCAAATAATACAAATAATTAAACCTCATCAAAAACAATCAGACATGTAATCTAATTGTGATTTGAAATTTTTTAGAAACACATCTTACTACTCTGTAAACGGATAATTTAGTCCGAATGTTATATAAAAAAAAAGTCTGCTAACAATGGCATATATTGAAGATATTGTCGAGGTTGTTAAAAAGAAGGTGGGTTCCATCTACCTTGCTGGAGAACTACTCACACCTGAGAGTAGCCTGTATATCTACAAAGCCACCATTCGCCCATGCATGGAGTATTGTTGCCACATCTCGGCTGGTGCATCTACCACTAGTCTCTCACTCTTAGACAAGGTCCAAAAAAGTATCCAATGCGTCCCACACTATCAACCAAGCTTTAATCCCTGCCCCATCACTGCAATTTTGCATCTCTATGCCTGTTTGTAAAAACAGTACCTAAAGGGATGTGCTCTGATGAATTCGTAGCATTTGTTCCTCTTCGACATAAGCATCCCCCGATTAACCCAACAAGTACCAAAATCCCACCCCTTCATCATAGAAACCCCTAGGTACTGGAAAGCTTAGTTTTTCTAACAGTTTCTTCCCTCGAACTGCTAGACTTTGGAATTCCTTCCATATTTCCTGTTTCCCATAATGTACCAACATGCAACATTTAAATGTAATCTCACTGCTCAACTCTTTGCATAGTACCCCTGTAGACATGGTCCCAAATAATAACTCCGAACGTTCCAAGTGGCAATATGCCTTGTTCGGAGAGGAAAATAATTTTTTTTTTTTGGCAGAGTTATATTTCATAATAAAATCATGTCAGATCAGATTGTATCCCAAAATGAACAAATGTGGCTTACGTTTAAATCTCGCAAAAGATTTGGATTCCATCTGAGACTTAAGTAAACAATGTGTGACGGTCGGAGTTCCACGAGGATCCGGGTGTCTGTAAAGCGATGTATTCCCCCATCCATTCGATAGGCTTTCAACATGGCGTCCTGCTCATGGCTAGCTGCATCGATGCGATACATTTTGCTTGGGTTATCTGCAATGATAAAAAGAAGAAAAATTCATTAAAAAAAATATTATGTTTCTGAATTTTGGAGATGAGGCTTCATATTATTCAGATTCTTCTGACTACTGTTCCCATCTTGAGTTATTTTTACAACGTTTCGGTCGATATAACCTCCAACCTTCTCCAGGTGTATTTTGTTGAACTCGAACATTTTCCTGCCAAACTCGGGAATTTTGCTAACTCCCCATCCAACTTGTCCCTACAAATTCTGGCTCCGAAAAGAGTAATCTTTTATAATTTAATGACAATTTTGTTTTGTTTGAATACAAATACAAATAAAAAATACAAATAAAAATAAAAATAAAAAAATTGTTTGTTCATAAAAGAAACAAAAGAAAATCATCGTTTTATTGTTTGAGAAACACGGATTTAGTATTAGTTTTTAGTTAATTAGTTTTAGTTAAATATTTTTTAGTTAATTATTTTAGTTAATTATTTTTTAGTTAATAAGTTTTACCTAATTATTTTAAGTTGATTATTTTTTAGTAAATTATTTTTTTAGTTAATTAGTTTTTAGTTGATTAGTTTTTAGTTAATTAGTTTTCAGTTAATTAGTTTTGAGTTGATTAGTTTTGAGTTTATTGGTTTTAGTTAATTAGTTTTTAGGTAATTATTCTTTAGCTAATTATTTTTAGTTAGTTAGTTTTTAGTTGATTAGTTTTTAGTTTATTAGTTTTAGTTGATTAGTTTTTAGTTAATTATTTTTAGTTTATTATTTTTTAATTAATTAGTTTTTCGTTGATTAGTTCTTAGTTAATTATTTTTTAGTTGATTAGTTTTAGTTGATTAGTTTTTAGTTAATTAGTTTTTAGTTGATTAGTTTTTTAGTTGATTTGTTTTTAGTTAATTAGTTTTTAGTTGGTTAGTTATTAGTTGGTTAGTTTTTAGTTTATTAGTTTTTAGTTTATTAGTTTTCAGTTAATTATTTTTTAGTTGATTATTTTTAGTTAATTATTTTTAGTTGATTATTATTTAGTTAATTAGTTTTTACTTGCTTTGTTTTTAGTTGATTAGTTTTTAGTTAATTATTTTTTAGTTAATTATTTTTTAGTTAATTATTTTTTAGTTGATTATTTTTTAGTTAATTAGTTTTTAGTTAATTATTTTTTAGTTAATTAGTTTTTAGTTAATTATTTTTAGTTTACTAGTTTTTAGTTGATTATTTTTTAGTTAATTAGGTTTTAGTTTATTATTTTTTAGTTGTTGTTTATTAGTGAATTAGTTTTTAGTTGATTATTTTTTAGTTAATTATTTTTTATTTGATTATTTTTAGTTGATTAGTTTTTAGTTGATTATTTTTAGCTAATTAGTTTTTAGTTTATTATTTTAGTTGATTAGTTCTTACTTAATTATTTTTAGTTTATTAGTTCTTAGTTAATTATTTTTTAGTTAATTATTTTTTAGTTAATTATTTTTTAGTTAATTAGTTTTTAGTTAATTATTTTTTAGTTGTTGTTTTTTAGTTAATTAGTTTTTAGTTAATTATTTTTAGTTGATTATTTTAAGTTTATTAGTTTTTAGTTAATTATTTTTTAGTTAATTAGTTTTTAGTTAATTATTTTTAGTTTACTAGCTTTTAGTTTATAATTTTTTTGTTAATTGGGTGTTAGTTTATTATTTTTTAGTTGTTGTTTTTTAGTTAATTAGTTTTAGTTGATTAGTTTTTAGTTAATTATTTTTTATTTGATTATTTTTAGTTAATTAGTATTTAGTTAATTATTTTTTAGTTAATTATTTTTTACTTGATTATTTTTTAGTTAATTAGTTTTTAGTTAATTATTTTTTAGTTAATTATTTTGTAGTTGATTATTTTTAGTTAATTTTTTTTAGTTGATTAATTTTTTTAGTTAATTATTTTTTACTTAATTATTTTTTAGTTGATTAGTTTTTATTTCATTATTTTTAGTTAATTAATTTTTAGTTTATTATTTTAGTTGATTAGTTCTTACTTAATTATTTTTTAGTTGATTAGTTTTTAGTTAATTATTTTTTAGTTAATTAGTTTTTAGTTAATTATTTTTAGTTGTTGTTTTTTAGTTAATTAGTTTTAGTTGATTAGTTTTTAGTTAATTATTTTTTATTTGATTATTTTTTGTTAATTAGTATTTAGTTAATTATTTTTTAGTTAATTTTTTTTTACTTGATTATTTTTTAGTTAATTAGTTTTCAGTTAATTATATTTTAGTTAATTAGTTTTTTGTGGATTATTTTTTAGTTCATTAGGTTTTAGTTTATTATTTTTAGTTATTAGTTCTTAGTTAATAATTTTGTAGTTGATTAGTTTTTAGTTAATTATTTTTTAGTTGATTAGTTTTTAGTTAATTATTTTTTAGTTAATTATTTTTTAGTTAATTATTTTTTAGTTGATTATTTTTTAGTTAATTAGTTTTTAGTTGATTAGTTTTTAGTTTATTACTTTTAGTTGATTTGTTTTTAGTAAATTAGCATTAAGTTTATTAATTTTTAGTTAATTACTTTTTTTTTATTAGTTTTTAGTTAATTATTTTTTTAGTTTATTAGTTTTTAGATAATTAGCTTTAGTTAATTAGTTTTTTGTTAATTATATTTTAGTTCATTAGTTTTTAGTTAATTTTTTTTTAGTTAATTAGTGTTTTATGTGATAGGTTGCTACGCGAATCTCTGGATACATATGTAGACAAGCGTATGTGTAACTGGCATTTAACTGCTATACCTATACTTGCATAAACCTCACCCGATACTTGCATCAACTGTTGTCAGTGAACTCACACCATTCATGCTTGATTGCGTGGCTTTTGTATACATCCATTATTTTCTGGCAATTAACTTTCTTTCCTCAATCTTTCTTTAGGTTTCGTTTTCTTTCCATCGCCTTATTTATTTATTGCAATACTCTGCCCTTCCAACACATCAGTCTCAATAATTTCACATCTATTAATCCAATAACTTTTCAATGTGGCCATACCATCAAAGTCTCCTTTTCTGAATACATTTCCTTAAGCAGATCAGATTTAATCTTCCTCTAGAGTCCATCGTATCATTCTCATTTTACTTGCCATGCACCATCACATTGCCCGATAGACTTTTGCTTTTGCCTTGGGAACAATGATAACGCTTTTGAGGAAAAATCATGTTCATATATATATATATATATATATATATATATATATATATATATATATATATATATATATATAATATAAAGCTGAATATGTGTGTTCGTGCTTGTGAGTGTGTGTGTGGGGGGGTCACGAATAAGCTCCTATATGGTTGACTATTTAAAAAAAAAAACTGATTACATATAATAATAGAAGATGTATCGAGACACAGGAAGGGGTATGTTTGATCTGGCATCATGATGATTCATTAAAATTGTGGGGTCCGCGTTTGCTCCTGGTCCACAAAGTATGGAAATAAAAAATTTAAAAATTAAAAAAAAAAAAGTTTACAAGTCTTTTTGATATAGATGTACATAAGAATACTTTGATAAGTATGTTTTAACTTAAATAAGGATGGTATAATAAAATTGTGAGATCTGAATTTGCGCCTGGCCTCCATAGAATGGAAATAGGCACAAACTTTAATAAAGACTTTTCATATCTATCTGCATAAGTATACTTTGATAATTATGTTTCAGTTTGAAGAAATATGGTATAATATAATTATGGGGTGTTCGTTCGCATGGAAATATGTCACAAAGTTTAACAAGGTTTTTTAATATAGATCCACAGAATATTGTGATAAGTGTTTCAGTGTGAACAGGTATGGTATAATAAATTATGGAGTTTATCTATTTTATTTTTACTTTCATCATATTTTGCTTTGGTTTTGATGCCCCCAAATTCGAAGCTATCTCTTTACAACCATTCCTTTTCATAACCTATCATACTTTCATAAATCAGAGTCCATTTTCTGTAGGCTGTTTTTGAACCCAGTCAACGACGGACACTTTTGCTAGTATATATATATATATATATATATATATATATATATATATATATATATATATATATAACCAAATAGTTAATAAAACATGTTAAAACACTTTGAAAAAGAGTTAAAAACATATTTTTTTTAAAAAGGAAACACTAAATAAGTGGATAGTCCTTAATCCGTGGAGTTTCGAAGAAATGCTTTTCTTCTCATCAGAGGGTAGGAATTAGCAAAATGCAGGATCGGATTTTGCATGCAAAAGTATTTGATGAAACAACAAATAAGTCAAAGATCTTACTTGATAACAAAAAAGTGAAGCATAGGGAATAGGGGAAAGAAAAAGGTGATTTCATGTGAATGGATAGTCTGGTGAAAGGTAAAGTATCCAATGACGGTAAAATCCAAAAATGTAAATCCAAGAATATAATATACTTTAGTTTTACCATCTTGGATCATTTTGGTAAATTTAATTGTAATTTTTATTATATATATATATATATATATATATATATATATATATATATATATATATATATATATATATATATATATATATATAGTGGGACTTCCCAGACCCTCCCCTACAAGTTCCTTAAACCCCAAAATTAAAACATTACCGACATATCAAGCGCCCCCACCCACCTTCCCCCTTGTTCCCTTCCTCTCTTTCTTCCGCCCTCCTCGCACCCCCTGACCTCATTCACTCTTTCACTCTTTCATCCCAAAATACCGAACATTTCTGTAAAAGTCTGAGGAAGCTACAGACGGCCAAAAAAACGGCCGAGTAGCTGAAACAATAATGTACCTAAACAGAAAGATAAGGTAATAAAAAATAAAACGCATATTTGCTCTACAACAGTATTGAGCACTTTCTTCAGTTTTTATTAATTACCATTTCCACTAAATATTTGCTCCTACCCGGTTGAGCATTATACCATAAAAACTTGGACCCTACGCTATGGAAAAGGTGAACTTCAACTTGTCTCTCAAAAACATACCAACGACAAGCAAAACAAACTACCTGTTAAACCTCTCCCTAAGAATGGAAGAACTAATCAGAAGAATGCGATGGAAAGCATATTTTTTTCTAAAGGGAAAAGACGAAGGGAACAACCACAAGTACTACCACAGATTCACCAATAAAGATACAGCCCCAATCATCGTCCTACTCCACAACTTTTAAACAGATCTCACGGAACTTACCAACAATGTATCCTTTTACCACAGAAAAAACCCCATTCAAACACCACCTAGACAAACTAGTCAAAAACATTAACTCCTCCAAATTACTGTATGTCAAAGCTGACAAGACACATAACTTCTACAAAATCCAAAAACAAAAATACCTAAAACTACTTAAAGAAAACATCATCACCAACTATAAAAAGTCGGATATAGATCTAGTTAAAGACATCAATTTAGATAGCAAAAACATAACTGACACACTCAACATCAGCAACAGAGTCGGAAAACTAGCGAACTAAGAAGCCTACATAATGCTTAAGGACCACAAACCCAACTTCGAGGGAAAACCTCAAACTAGGCTCATAAACCCCACCAAGCCTGAAATAGGAAAAATTAGCAAAAGAATACTAGAAAGAATTAGCTTACAAATTAAAACCAAATACGAACTAAACCAGTGGATAAATACTAAAGACACCATAAAATGGTTCAACAACATCCAAAATAAAAAGAAGCCCGGCTGCCTTCATCCAGTTCGATATTGAAAGCTACTATCCTTCCATATTAAATGAACTGTTTGACGAAGCCTTGGAATTTGCCTTTCTACTCGCTGACCTACAACTATCCGAAGTGGACATTATAAAAAAGTCCAGAAAAACAGTTCTAATTAGCCAAGGCACCCAATGGACTAAGAAGAACCAATCCAGATCATTCGACCTCTCAATGGGAGTGGCAGACTCAGCAGAAGCAACTGATCTTGTCGGTCTTTTCAAACACTATAAATAACAAAAACATAGGACTATATAGTGACGATGGCCTCATAATAGTTGAAAACTCAAATGGCCCCAAATGCGAAAAAATAAAGAAAACCTTAACTAAAGAAATGAACAGAATAGGCCTAAAACTAGACATCAAATCCAACATAAAAACCGTAAACTTCCTCGATGTAACTCAACCTCTCAAGCAACACATACGAACCCTATACCAAAGACAGCACCTACCCACTCTATATACACCCACTATCAAACCACCCAAAACATATAATTAAATACATCTCCACATCTATCGAAAAAAGACTTAGCACCAACTCCTCCAAACTCGAAATTTTTAACAAACAGAAATCCTTCTACGAAAATGCAATGAAATGGTCACCCAAACACCACCTTCAATTACATTAAACCAAATCCACCCAATACCGCAAACAAGAGAAATAGAACTAGGAAAATAATTTGGTTCAACCCCCCCCCTTCAATACAATGGTCAAAACAAAACTTGGCACTAAATTCTTCCAGCTAATAAACAACCACTTCCCACTCAGCCACGTACTACACAAAATCTTCAATAAAAACACAATTAAACTCAGCTACAGTTGTACGGACAACCTAGAACAAATAATGAAAAAACATAACAGAAAAATACTTAACAAAGATGAAAATACAAACAACACCAAAAAGAACAAGTGCAACTGCAACAACAAATCGGAATGCCCACTTAATCAACAATGCCTACAAACAGTAGTATATAAGGCCACAATCGCACCTAAAGAAAACCCAAACGACAAAAAATATTATATTGGCTTGGCCGGCACCTCATTTAAGGATAGATTCAGAGTACATATATGCCCCTTCACAAACCCTAACCCTAACCACCCTAACAAAACCTCACTAACTACCCACTATCTATATCTAACCCAAAATAACCTTACACCAACCATTAAATGGGAAATCCTTAGAAAATCTAGCACATGTAAATCCCTAAACTCCCCATGTCTCCTCTGCCTAAACGAGAAACTCCTTATCTCCAATTTTAAAGACAGAGACAAATTACTAAACAAAAAACAGGAAACCACCATAAACTGTAGGCATTACAAATCCCACCTGCTTAGCAACTATACACCTCTCTAAAACATCCCTTAGAAAACACCACCTTAAATCCCCCTAATTATATATCCAATACAACCACCCACCACAACTACCATGATATACACTCAACCAAACCCCCTCAACCAACTCCCCCCACATCCACACCACCTTACCCCTCCCCCTAAGAATCCCCCTAAATCCAACAAAATAACACATACTCCCAATCACCACCAACTCTAACCACCACATAACCTTATCCCACATAACCACCCAATAATCGGCATCAATTCCCCTCCCCCTAGCCAACCCCCCTGCCCAACCCCAACACACCCTACATGCAACCTCCACGACTTAACACGGAAATTGTTTACATATAACTATGTGGATTTACACCTGCACAAGTAAGTGCACATGGAAATGTACAACCAACCGATGCCTCATGTGCATAGATGCATACCTTAGAGTATGACACCCCAATATAGGCTTCTGCCTAAACTGATCGATAATACCATAAAAAAAACAAATACCCCAACTTAGAACAATAACAACAGCACTCAATCCCCATATAAACCACCCCAAACTCCTCCCCAAAATCTATAAACATGGCTACCTAGGATCATTATCCCAGGTACGTGGGCGCTTATTAATGCGTATGTAAGTATATGTGGATGACACCTGTGCCCACATTTACGGCGTGTCACACCATATACCCGTATATATATCTGTGCTTGATGGAGTCTTTGCAGATGTGTATAACGAGAGCATATGTGTGTGCATATGTGTATGCGTGTATGAATGTATATCTGTGTACATGCATGCGTGTGGTAACGTGCATCTGTAGGTTGTATTTGTATGCGGAGGAGTACGCCGGCACGCCCATGTGCACCCACATCTAACCAAAAAAAAACCCCACTAATGAAAATGAAAACATTATGTACAGAACCCTGGGAATGAGTTTATGCTCATATCTATGTATAACCATGTCTACATCGAACGAAAGCATTGCGCCTATGTACCCACAAATGAACTTAGATTTGAATCTATCCAGACGAATATGTCTATACCAATAACTGTCTGTATAACTGGGTGTGTATGTGTGTGTATGCACGCACGTGTACATCCACGAGGGCGTCCGTATGTATATGGGGTACCGATGTATATGTGCACGTACCTGTGTATGCGTGTATGGATGTGAAAGTATATGTGCCCGCTGCCTGCTGTCCACATAGTGTGTGAGAGCGTGCAGCTGTGTATATATGTCAATGTATGTGTTCATGAGTATTAGTATCTGTATGTGCGCGTGTGCTTGCACGTATGCATGGGGTGCAAGTATGCCTGAATCAATATGCGAATATGGGCCCGTATAATCGCCTCCTTGAGGGCAGGGGCGTCGATGTGTATATGTATCTGTGTATGAGTGCATCCATGCCTATGCACGCGTACCCAATTTTAGCACCTTAAAGAAAATTGGATGTAAGCGAGAGTAACGCAGGTGTCTATGCATGCAGGCGCACATATGTGCATATATTTGTACGCCAGGGCGGGGATGTATGTGTGCATGTGACCGTTTCTTTTAAGTATATATGTGTGTACGTGCGCATGTGTGTACCCGTGCCCGCGACCGCTAGCTGACCCTCTCCAAACAATAAACAACAAAATAAAAACTAAAAATAAATAAACCGAATCATAGCATCCCCCCCCGCCTCCAAACATAAGCGAATACCCAACAGGTCAAGACATACTTACCAACGAGACGCATAAAAACTTTAACATTAAGACTCGAATTTTAAAGTAACCCCCTCTCCTCCCACCCCCACATATTCCTCTTCCTCTCCATGTATCCCTATGCCCTCAGCCTTAAACCCCAAAACTAAAACATTACCGACATACCAAGCGCCCCTACCCACTTTCCCCACTTGTTCCCTTCCTCTCTTTCTTCTGCCCTCCCCTCACCCCCTGACCTCAGTCACTCTTTCACTCTTTCATCCCAAAATAGCGAACATTTCTGTAAAAGTCTGAGGAAGCTATAGACGGCAAAAAACGGCCCAGTAGCTGAAACAATAATGTAACATAACAGAAAGATACGGTAATAAAAAATAAAATAAAAATAAAATAAAATAATAATAATATAATAATAATAATAATAATAATAATAAAATAATATATATATATATATATATATATATATATATATATATATATATATATATATATATCGCCTCCTTGGGGGCAGGGCAGAAATTATTGTTGAGCATTTAAAGTTGAAATAGAAAGTCAGTCACTTAAGCTCGCATGCGTCGATCATAATGTTATAATCATTAGATCAATGTGGCCGGATGTTACGACTAAAAAAAAAATAGATGTTAAAATTTCAGCGATATTTCTCACGGTTGAGATTCGCCGTGGGGTTTTTCCTTGCTAACGGAGTCAAAGATAGCTTCGAGGCCGGGTTCGAATCACCCGACCAGTAGTAATCAGTTCACCCTGCAATATGGTGAGAATAATGGAAATACTATTCCAAGAAAATAGAGAAATGAAAAGGAACAAACCGAGTTATGTGTTCATCAAACTATAAACAACATTATTTTTACACCAACCTAATATTAACATTATCACTTGCATTCAGTAACTGACGATAGAAATGTGGTATTTTTGCAACACGATATGACGGGAATGTTAGAAAGGCGAGTTTTGTTAGGACTTTTTATAACGTCAGCCATCATCCAAAGAAGTCTCGAAATAAAGAGGAAACGTTGATAAATATACATAACTCGATTTATTTCTTTTCATTTCTCTCTCTATCTATCTCTCTCCGCCTCTCTCTCTCTCTCTCTCTCTCTCTCTCTCTCTCTCTCTCTATATATATATATATATATATATATATATATATATATATATATATATATATGAGCAAAAAGTTAATAAAATATGTTAAAAAACACTTTGAAATGAGTTAAAAACATATTTAGTCTGAAAAGGAAACACTAGATAAATTGATAGTCCTTAATCCGCGGAGTTTCGAAGAAATGCTTTCCTTCTCATCAGAGGGTACGAATTAGCAAAATGCGGGATCGGATTTTGCATGCAGAAGTATTTGATGAAACAACAAGTAAGTTAAAGATCTTGCTTGATAACAAAAATAGTGAAGCAGAGGGAATATAGTGAAGAAAAAGGTGATTACACATGAATGGATAGTCTGGTGGAAGATAAAAAAATCCAGTGATAGTAAAATCCAAATGTAAATCTTCAAGAAAGTTAAAAGAATTTCCATTTGTACAAGTAAAATTTCCTGGGATTTTACTTGTACAAATGGAAATTCTTTTAACTTTCTTGAAGATTTACATTTGGATTTTACCATCACTGGATTATTTATTATATATTTTATTAACTTTTTGTTCATATCTAATATATCTGTTCATAGCTCTATTTCCTATTTGGTTTTATCGAGCTTTTACATCTGGCTGAGATAATTTTATAAATATTAATTCTTTAATATTTATAATATACTTTAATATTTATAATATACTTTAATTTTATAAATATTAATTCTTTAATATTTATAATATTCTTTAATATTTATAATATACTTTAATTTTACCATCTTGGATCATTTTGGTAAATTTAATTGTAATTTATATATATATATATATATATATATATATATATATATATATATATATATATATATATATTGTGACGGTGCCCTCGGGTAGGGGTCTCCTAAGAAGATTCCAAAACCGAGAGCGCGTCTTGAAAAAAATAAATATAGGGTGCCAGCTGAAAGTTATTCAGCCGAGATAGCACCTGTCCAAGTTCGGATCAGTGATATCGTCGTGGAATACTTCGGTGACATTCACGTTAACAAATGCAAGGCAACAAAAAATAATGAGGAACACGACGACATTTATATAAGTGTTATAAACACGACAATTTATTTATAAAACAAGGCTGGAGAGAAAATAACGGAAAACAAAGCAGGGCAACAAGACAATAATTCAAACAAAAAAAATCATGCAGACAATGTTATTGGATAAAGAAAGGGGGGAGGGTATGTGATGCTTGTAATTGTTCAAAGAATATCGTCTCTTATTCTCTTTTCCTTCCTTTTCTTTTTCAAATGGAAATCAATGAAGTGCGTAAGTAATGTTCCAGGGGGGTATAATGAGAAATTTCAAGAAAATAAAGATTGTCTCTTTTCACTACTTTTTTTTTCTAGGAGTCAATAATAGATTGTTCATGGCCGGCCAAAGGGAGGGTCAAGTGATGGGGAGAATTATTTAGAGAGTTGCTTCTTTATCTCTTTCTTTTTATATGAGGCACATAATAGTTCAACGTAGTAAGCTGTTTGTACGAGATGGGCGTTGGACAATTTGAAAAGTGTACTTATCTTTCCTTTTTCCGGAGTTGCTGGTCTGTATTCCGATGACGTGAAGTTTCACTAATATTCGTTTCTTGCTTTTCGTTTTTCTTTCCTTTTTGTTTGTTGATAAGCAATTCTCATGACTGACTTTTAAATTCCAACCGTTGCGTGCGAAGGTATGACCATTGTCTCCTTATCGGCGCGATGTGAGTCGACTGGGGTTTTTTTCTTCACCGTGCGATCTCAGTCTAACTATCTCGTGCCAAGATATATCCATTGTTTCCTTATCGGCGCGATGTGAGTCGACTGGTGTTTTTTACCATGCGACCTGGGCCGGTGTCTATAGGTTGAAAGAAGAATCGCCACGCGTGTGATCGCGTCTGCGCTCTCAGTCCGACTGATTAAATTTCCCGCTTTTTCTTTGCTTCCAGACCGGTTGGGGATGGGGATGTTGTATCAATGACATCCGCTCAAGGCTGGGGTGGCGGTGTGTCATCTCGATATACTGTTGCCATAACAACACGGAAAACTGGGTCATCCGGTCTTGTCTCGCTTTAACTACGACTGATTGTGATATGAGAGTGTGGGGGGTGTTGTCTGTTTGATTAATATATATATATATATATATATATATATATATATATATATATATATATATATATATATATATATATATATATATATATATATATCACAAATAATGAGGATGGGGGTATAGCCATTTCTCTTAACAATACACACACACACACAAATATAATTGTAATGTTTAGTTAGATATTTTCGGTCTATGCTTGCAAAAAGTATTCGATCTACTTTGAATTTTCATTTGTTTAGCAGATTCTAATTACCTGATTTTATCATTGTCTGTTGACTGACGTTATAAAAAATCCTAACAAAACTCGCCTTTCTAACATTCCCATCATATCGTGTTGCAAAACTACCTCATTTCTATCATTAGTTACTGAATGCAAGTGATAAAGTTAATAAAACAATCTTACCTTGGTCGTAATTAAGTTCCATGCGCGCATGCCAGTTAATTGGATCGATAATTAAAGATGCTTTCATGTCGTCCTTATCTGATTCGATTTTCTGTACGGCCATTAGAAAATGATCGGTCATTGCAAGTGAACCATTCAGTTCGATCTGTTTCAACGGGGTTTTCATCTGCAAATCCAAATCAAATTATCATGTTATAATCTTTATATCAATCGGAAAAATCGTATAGTCATACAGTGATACCGTATTTTGAATTAATTGCGCCAAATTAAAAAAAAAAAAAAGTCCTCTTTATATGCGTACTTGCCAAAAGAACGCTTTTAGCCAGTTAGCGCAATTATCCAGGACTTGGCGCAATTACAACAAAGTACGGTAGGTTTTATCTTTGAATACAAGGTGCATATCATGATATATACGGCATAATCACGTTGACACGATGGTTCTCATCAGATCACTGAAGTTAAGCAACGTTGAGCCTGGCCAGTACCAGATTGGCGAACATTTAAGAATATCAGGCTTTGTATAATGTTGTGCATATATATATATATATATATATATATATATATATATATATATATATATATACATATATATATATATATATATATATATATATATATATATATATATATATATATATAGTTATGTCTCGGAAGTAGAGTGAAAAGCACATCTTATTTTTCTTTTATTAATATTATTTTTTTCCTTGTACACATTTTTGTGAATTATTCCATGGATTTCTGCCTTTGGATTATTATGGATCATCTTCTTCCAATTACGGGATTTCCTTGGATTTTGCTTGTACAAATGGAAATTCTTTTAACTTTCTTGAAGTTTTACATTTGGATTTTACCGTCACTGGATTTTTTATCTTCCACCAAACTATCCATTCATGTGTAATCACCTTTTTCTTTACCATATTCCCTCTGCTTAACTTATTTTGTTTTCAAGTAAGATCTTTGACTTACTTGTTGTTTCATCAAATACTTCTGCATGCAAAATCCGATCCCGCATTTTGCTAATTCCTACCCTCTGATGAGAAGGAGAGTATTTCTTCGAAACTCCGCGGATTAAGGACTATCCATTTATCTAGTCTTTCCTTTTCAGATTAAATATGTTTTTAACTCATTTCAAAGTGTTTTTTAACATATTTTATTAACTGTTTGCTCATATATATATATATATATATATATATATATATATATATATATATATATATATATATATATATATTAGGTTGGTGCAAAAATAATGTCATTTTCTGACGTTCAACTATTTATAAAAAAAGGACATTATTTTTGCAACAACTTCCTATATATATATATATTGCAAAAATCTAGACAACAAAATATAAGATAAGAACAATTTCCGTATGTATTATAATTGTTTCGTAACTATTTGGACAAATTTAAACATATTATTTTTAAATATTCCAAAAGTAGCTACTCTTCAGACACCAATATATATATATATATATATATATATATATATATATATATATATATATATATATATATATAGAGAGAGAGAGAGAGAGAGAGAGAGAGAGAGAGAGAGAGAGAGAATGTCCCCAAATTAACCATCTATTTTGATACAAGTTTATATTTTTAAAAAGATCATTAATTTTAGGGTTACCTATATATATATATGTGTGTGTGTGTGTGTGTGTGTGTGTTTCTATCCTGTCACTCAAAAGTTAGTAAAAGACGTGCGTTTTTCTAGCACACAGACGAAACCATTTAAAGACGAGGGGGGGGGGAGTAAGAAGTCAACTAACTAGTCAAACAAACACCTTAGATTTGCACCCCCACCGCTTCAAATGAATTCTAAAAGAATTGCTACATTATAAAATGTAAACGGCATAGGTTTTTCTTTAGGTCATTAGAAATGACAATAATATTATTCATTTATGAAAAATTACGTTACTTCCTTGATTCTATATGAATGTTTTAGTAATATATTAAGATAAATAGCGAGTGAGAAGGTTGGGGAAGGATAATTTTTTTTTCTTTTTATAACGGCGGTTGTACATGATTAAATGAATAAATTATACAATTAAAGTGAACGTACATGTGTCCGGCTCGATTTAATACTCATGCAAATTTATTTTTATGATCAGAGAAAGCAATGACTAATCTTAATAATAACTGATGATAACAAAGGAAAGAATAATTAGGTGTGCAAGTTTGGTTTTATGGGCAAAGTCATGGAGGCTTAACCTTAGTAATTGATAATCATTTCTTTTATTTTAAATAGACAAATATTGCTTTATTTCTAATATTTTTGTAATTAAAATCGGAATTAATGTTCAGCCTCACAGGTGCTTTATTTTACTGAGTAAGGAGAGGGATGCGACTTTTTTAAAGTAAGCTTATTTTCGCATTATTTGGATTGTTTGGACAGAAAATAGCAATAACAAATATGAGTTTATTAATATTTCGATGGAAATGGTGTCAATTCTGTTTTGAATATAGAACTGACCCAAATGAGATAAACGAATAAATATTAACACATACTTAGAAAGTAATATTATGCTACATAGTTCAATACAAGTAATAAAAATAAAGTTGTAAAAGACAATCTTTAATTTACTGCTTCAGTCCAGCATTCATTCACAGAGAATATTCTTCCTTTTTTGTACTAGTTCTTTCGAATGTTCCCTTTTTTATGTAAAGTTTCTCTGACTTCTTTCTACAGTAAAGATCCGTTACACGTCGAATTACTACCAATCGCTTTCTCACACCATCATAACAGTGACCAAATATTATTATAATGATATTCAGAAAGGAGGCAACATAAAAGAGAGGTCATTCTCATATTCTTTTCCAGGGTTACCTGATTGGCTTTTTTTAAAGTCAAGTTTCCCGAATTCGACCATTTTTGAAGCAGTTTGGCCTTCAAAAATTGTAGTTTACTTTTTTAAAAGCGTAGCGTACGGACTAAGAAAGGAACAAGCAGAATATTATAGAGAGTTATTAAAACAAACAACTCCAGTTATAATTATATGAAAGCTGTTTTCCAACTGTAACATCTTCGCGTCACACCAGTAATCATTCTGCGTCACATTGATGACGAATTCAGCGTAGAAAAAAAAAGATGTGAATCAGCACGGTTGAGAACAACGACATTAATGAAAGAAGGAAACAAAACACAAACGAAACATGTGTAATACCTTTAGTTTAAAACTGTATGATTCTTTGCGAAGCAATTCGCCACTGAGCATGAAGTCTTGTGGCCGTTTCTTGGTGTCCGTGTATTGCATGTCGATTGCCGACGTGAACCGGTCGGGTTGAGCAGCGACGAAGGCGGAGAGACGAACTGAGAAATCCGTAGAAGGGTGAACAGCCGAAAGGTCAAAGGTGTAATTCTGTTGATGGGCAGCTAGTTTGGTCTCCACTGTCAGGGTTCGAGCTGGATCCTGATCGATGCTGATTTCAGCTTTACCACTGAACAGATTCTTATCCTCCGGACCACTTAGCGTATATTTTATTCTCATGCCCTGAAACGACATAAATGTTAGTTTAGCAACCAATGCATGTTATGTATGTAAAATGAAAACATTAAAACTGAAACAAACTTGAATTAAAAGTCCCCCCACATATATATACTTCATTTACAAACATAAAATTAATATACAAAAGTATAAATTTATGCGTAAACTTTAAGTATTTACTTCAAAAGTGCTCAATACATAGGTGGAGCTAGTTAGTAATTTATAAAATATATATGGCGATTAAGCTACACTGAATATTCCGCGTTTCATCCACTCTAGCATTCTTCAGGCTTATGCAGGCGGAATATTCAGTGTAGCTTAATCACCATATATATTTTATAAATTACTATATATATATATATATATATATATATATATATATATATATATATATATATATATATATAATTATTCAGAATAGTGAAATACAATAAATCTACTGATGTGCTAAACCTATGTAGCTAAAATGATTTAAAAACTTTAAAAACATGTAATTTAATTTTCTATGTTTATTACCTTTAGAAATTAGGTGCAAATCTTTTATGATATTTGCTAATATTTTCCTCCGAGGAGATGTATAAACATCAAAAACTTATGGGTTAAGGAAATATATTTTACTATACTGTATTCTTTGTCTTGAATACAATAACATTTCTATATTTGAAATTTAACGTTTTCAAATCACAAATTTTAAATTCCTAAATTATGATATATATATATATATATATATATATATATATATATATATATATACATATATATATATATATATATATATATATATATATATATATATGTTTTATTTTTTTATTACCGTTTTATCTGTTTGGTTACATATGTTTTGGGTGTTGGACCATGTTTACGATCCAACAGCCTCGCCAGACCTTACAGAAACCTAAAAGAAAAGGTTTCTGTAAGGTCTGACGAGGCTATTGGATCGTAAATATGGTCCAACATCCGAAACATATGTAACCAAACAGATAAAACGGTAATAAAAAATATAACACATATTTGCTCTGCAATAGTATTGAGCACTCTCTTCAGGTTTTTACTAATTACCAGTTTTACCATATATATATATATATATATATATATATATATATATATATATATATATATATATATATACAACACTAAGAAACATATATATATACAACACTAAGAAACATATATATATACAACACTAAGAAACGGAGCCTAATTAGAGTTGGGGCCCGTTTTTGGGGGGTCACCCTGTATATACAATATATTAGGTTGTGAAGAAAGTTCTTGTAGAATTTTTAATTCTTAATTCAAATGATGTATTTTCAAATGAGTTTTCCTTATAATACCTTTACTCTATATATCACATTAAAGTGCGTTTTTCGCCTTATCTAATCATTTAAATTACAATCGGTTTAAAACAATTATGTCTTCTTTTCAGAACGTTGAATACAAGATAGAAAAGAAAAGCAAATTCACACAATTTTCTTATTTCAATTCAAGCTAAGTCGAAAAGCTGCTGAAACAGCTTGCGATATCAACGAAGCGTTTGGCCTAGAAACCACTACTAAACGCACAGCACAATGGTGGTTTAAGAAATTTTATGACAGAGACGAAAGTCTTGAAGATGATGAGCGTAGTGGTCGGTCATCGGATGTTGACAATAATCAATCAATAGCCTTAGTCGAAGCCAATCCACGCACAACTATTCGAGACCTTGCTTCTGAATTAGACGTAACGTATCGGACGATTTCCAACCACTTGTGAGAAATTGAAAAGACAAAGAACTTGATAAATGCGTGCCTCACGAATAAAATAAAAACCAAAAGAAATGCCATTATAAAATGTCATCTCCCCTTCTTTTACGCAACAAAAACGACCCGTTTCTCGATCGGGTTGTGACTTGCGATGAAAAGTGGGGTTTTTACGACAATCAGCGATGCTCAGCTCAGTGGTTAGATACCAACGAAGCACTATGACACTTCCCAAAGCCAGAGTTTCACCAAAAGAACGTCATGCTGACTGTTTGGTGGTCTGCTACTGGTCTCATTCAGTACAGTTTTTTGAGTGCAGGCGAAACAATTACGGCGGACAAGTACAGTCAACAAAAATGAATGAAATGCATCAGAAACTTTGACAACAACACCCAGCATTAGTCAACAGAAAAGGCTCAATTCTCTTCCAGGACAATGCCGGCCGCACGTTACTAAACCGACCTGCAGAAGTTGAACGAATAAGACATCAAAGCTTTGCCTCATCCACCAAATTCTCCAGACCTCTCACCTACCGACTACCATTTTTTTTTCAAGCTTCTCAATAACTTTCTCTTTGAGAAATGTTTTTAAAATCTAAGCGATATCAAAAACGTCTTCAGCAACTTCATCGCCACCAGAACGCAATATTTTTACGTTACTGGCTTAAATACACTTGATGGTGTTTATTTCGATCAATAAACTTTTGTTTAAGCCGAAATATTTTCATTTGAATTTAAAAGTGAAAACCCCAAGAATTTTCTTGTCATGATACGAGGGACGTTCAAAAAATGTTGTCCGAATAGATCAGAGGTGATTGCAAATTGCATTGTTATGATGACTGAACTTATGCATTCATGACATAAAAGTTTCATCTCTCTGTTGCAGATATTGACAGTGTGAGACTCTAAGAAAGATATTGACAGTGTGTGACCCCTGTCGCAGACATGCGTCACAAGCAGAGATTCGTCTTTGAATTCTTATATGTAGAAAAATTGAACCGATCAACATTAATCGTCACCTGCTGAACGTTTACGAATCTGGTGTAGTTGATGTGAGTGCAGTTAGGGGATGGGTTCGTTGATTTCAGAGTGGCGAAAGAGATGTGAGTGACAACCCCTGCTCCAGATGCCCATACACAGCCATCACTCCATCGCTGACAAACATGCAATTTAGGATAGCGGTGACTATGCAGAAAAACATAGTCACTGCTATTATTAAAGGTCACTCGTTTTAATGGTACCACTCCCGTGTTCGCAGCTCTTCAACTTTTTTAGTTAAAAAGTGGGATGTATTATTTTGGTACAAACCTTGTATAATTAAAAGAGAAAAATCTATTATAACATCACAATGTATTTGGAAATCGGTTAATTTTGTAAACTGTCATTAGAGAGAGAGTGTATGTGTGTGTGAGTGAGAGAAGGCTTGACAGAAAGAAAGAAGAAAAAAAATATTTCAGAATTTAGAATCGATGATCAATTTAATAGTATATAAATTTAACGTAAAAGATGCATAATTTCTGGCCCATTATAGCTTTTCAGAATTGTTAACAAATGTATTTTCTAAGTAAATATATCTACGTTATAAATTCGTTCGGAATTCTAAATTCATAAAATATATGATGTACTAACGTTGATATAACCGGTTACCGGATCCTAACATTTTCTATAGCAATCATTAAAACGAACAAAACGTTAAACAAGAGGAGACATATACTCTTTTTGCATGAACGCATATTCGTTGCACACGTGGGTTATCGCTGGTGAGCAACCAAGAAACAGAAATCAACTAATAAAAGTATTTTTACATACGTGCACGGTCTTCATTATTTATAATATAACTTTCTGTTGATTCTCCAGTGGTTGTGATTGAATAAAACTCATGCATGGAATAATGAAAACTTGTTGCTCTTTCAAAAGTTTCGTTGAGGGAGACCAAAAATTAATTCCTTCAAAAAGATTTAAGTTAATTGCTTCTTAGTTATTTTCTTACTTAACCTTTGGATGGTTGACGAAAGGACAGCGTGGAAGTAACATTCAATTAAATCCCTACGTTGCGTGAGTACTTCCTCGCTTCAAAACCTACATTTTTGTGCCCGTTTTACAAGTATGGTATATGTTCCGACGAACTCAAAGCACTTGTACCCCCCTCGGTGTAAATACCCCTGACTAACCCAACAAGCCATCCTTACACCGTAGATATCCTTAGATACAGGAAAGACTTCTACTCAAATAGTTTCTTCCTTTGAACTGTTAGGGACTTTGAAATTCCTTCCCGGTTTTTTGCTTCCCTGACTCTACTGATATGCAGAAGTTTGAGTGTAATGTGAACAGACATCTCGTTGCTCAACTCCCTACATAGTATCCCTGTAAAATTGGTCCCAAATAATAGCTACTTACGTCCAAGTGGCGGTATGCTTTATTTGAGGTGAAATAATAGTTAAAAAAAAGAAACTGCGTGTTGAACGTGATGTAATTTCTATACAAAATTTGACGTCTGCTTCTAACGTGTTTTGTCTGAGGAGATAACCCTTGACCACTATTACCTAACTCACGAGATGCACTGTGTTTATTTTTGTTTACCGCCAGATTGTGATGGTATTCACTTAATGTAACATTCCCGAAATTCATACTAGTTAAAATAATCTCCATATAAGAGTCAGGTACGCCCAATGATGAAGTACTGTTGCCACATCTGAGCAGGAGCTGCTAGAAAAGACTTGTCCTGCCTTGATAGAATTCAAAATAGACTTCGTAGCCTCATAGGTTGGTTTGGTTGGTTGTTTTTGTTTTACGGAATATCAACCTTTTTCAGGTTATTTAATGCCGATTGTAGCCTCATATGAGATGTCCTTTTCTCTTTCCTGCAACCTCTATCTCACAGAAGAGATGTTGCGAGTTTGTCTCTGCTTGATCGTTATTGGCAAGTGCTCGACTGAGCTTCAATCTATCGTCCCCCCCTCGCCAAACTTTCACAAGAAACACTCGTCTAGCTGAAAACACCATCAATAATTCCCCCCACTCTTTATCTGTGCCTAAACCTAAATGTAGATTCCATGAACAAAGCTTCTTTGTTAGAAGTGCACGCCTGTGGAACTGTCTTCCGTTTTCCTGCTTTTCAGCAGACTACAATCTGATTGTCTTCAAGTCTAACATAAACAAGTTCTTGATAAGCCGTTCCACTTAAGTTAACAAATTTACCGAATTTCCATTACTAACGATTACTATATTGTCCAATTGACTACTGTATACTCTTAACCCTTATCCTCGAGTGGTCGCTGAGCCTTGATAAGTGGTGATTCCTATGTAAAATAAAAAATAAATTAAAAAAAATAAAAACCTGCCGGCCCAAGGTCCCAATATATAACCGGACGTAAAATGCTAAAACGACTTACCTTTTTCTGATTGGGGAACTTTATCAACAAATCGATAATCTTTCCGTTATAATTATTGATGACGTCAGCTTTTAGTTCGATTTTCTGCGGGCTTCTGTCAGCATCCAACATGATATAACCCGCCATTATGTTTTGCTTGCCGTTTTCTGAATAGCTGCCAAACAATTCAACATTTCGACGCGGGGTACTTAGTTTACATTTCAGTGACTTTTTGTCCCCTTTCTGGAGCTCCAGTTCCACTCCTATTTTGTGATGCTTTATGCCATCCCATAAGAGGAAAGTCGAGGCCGAAAGTGATCGCTTAGTGTCAGCCACATGCGATTCCAATGAGAGCGTTCCATCAGGAAGGACCATTTTAATGTTGAAGCTACGAGCGATATCAGCACGTTGGTCGTTGTTCTTGTAGAATGTTTGAAATTGATATTGTTTATCTTTGTTGCGTTTATCCATAATCACATTCAACACACCGTTGAAATCGCTATTGCTCAAGTCGAAATTCAGGCTGTATTGTTGGTTTGGAACTTTTATATCTAATTCGACACTTGGTCCATCACGTAACATTTTCGTTTGCAACGCAATAGATAATTCGTTGACATGTTGGAATGGTGTAATAGCGCTCAGAGTTGCTAAGGTTTTTACTCCTTGAAATTTTAGGTCTCCTTTGATTTCCATATTGTTTTCTGCTCTGCCATAGACACATTTAAGATTGAAGCTATAGTCCTTGGCAAAATACGTGTCTAGATTATAATTGGCCAATCGGTCCCCATCTTTTTCAACATATCCTTTGGTGCTGAATAATTTTCCCATTTCACCATTGTGTTCATAGAAGATCTTTGTGTTTCCAGTCCAAGGAGATTTCAGCTCAAGCATCATATCGGTCTTTTGAAACCCTTCAGAAACAATACGCAATTTCATCTCACTTGAATCAAATGTTGGAATGTTGACCTTCATCAAAACAGTTACTTCTGAAGAGACCTTTATCGAAGTCATCGAGTTGACTTGAGTTCCTTCAATGTCGGCTTCAAATTCATATTTGTAGGATTGATCGTCAAACATGAGATCAACGTTCAGTTTTGATTTTCCAGATCGACCAAAAATATTGTAATGAGGTTCAAGTTTGAAACTTGCTTGTCTACCATCGAAACTAATTTCAATTTCGTTTTCAAACATGTTTTCACCATAAGACATTTTCATCATCGCTTCACCGTTTCTTAGGTTACCACTTGTTTTAACCAACAAATCAATATCCTTCAATTGAGGAATGGTTGCGTGTGCTTTTAGTTCTTTAAAGTTCTTATTTCTGGCATTAATTTCAATTCTTTCATCGTTATAGTCGATTAGTTTCATGACAAAATCAAAGTTTTTCCAGGTGCCTTTAAATTTCACCTGGAGCTTCTGCAACAATTTTGGCATGGAAAAACTTATTTCGTTATTGGCCAATGAGAAGTCACTTCTATACACGTCATTGTTGTTTTTGACTTCAATGAATCCGCTAAAATCGCTCAGTTCTCCGTTGATTTTTACTGATAAACTTTGTTCTCCAAATTGTGGAGTAGCCATTTTGGCAGAGAGTTCGCGGAAATAGTTTTTCGTTGAAACCATTATTTCGTAATTTTTATTCTTGAGAGCAACATTGGCATTGAAAGAAAAACTTTGGAGATCGCCTTTGAAGTGACCATTGCCGGTTATTTGAGGGGCAGAAACTTTCAATTCGTACTGGCCAGTTTTTCTGTCTATGGAAAAGTCAAGTTTGTATTCATTATTTCTATGAGAAAATTTGCTTTTGGCATCAACGTGATCCCGGTTGCTCTGAAGACCAAAATTAAACACACATTTCCCGGTTTGTGGCGTGGAAACTTCTAAGGTGACATTCTGAAGATAATTTTGGTTTTCAAAGGTCATTTCGTACAAATGAGCCGCCATCTTTAAACTGGCAAAAACTTTGAAGTTTTTCAAGTCGCCTTCAGATTTGAATTTGCCGCTCATTCCGGAGCCCTTAATGCTCACATCGAACGCATCGTAATAATTCTTGTTTGCAGCTGTCATTTCATAAACATCTTTGTTATGTTGTAACTTCATATTCGCATTAAACTTTCGAAGCGTCCCAGTGACTGATCCTTGCAAAGTCTCCGCAAAATAAGGAGTTTTTAAGTCGGCTTTTATAATCTTTTTCCGCCCAAGATCCTTGTAAGTACCATCCAAAACGAATTTCTTCCCGTCAAATACCGCAGTCACGTCACCAGTCGTGCTTTTCTTCTTGTAGAAAACGTTGCTCTTAACAACCAGTTTGTGTTTTGGGATGATAACTTTTACTTCGGAGATTTGGAAATATTTTTTGGTTGTAATTTGGAACTCGTATGTAGCTTTTTGGACGGTCAGTTTAGCGTGCAAGTTGGTAGCCTGTAGTGAGCCTTCAAATCGAATATCCGCAGAAAAAAATGGCGTCGATAATTGCAGATTCATTTCACGATAAAATTCTCGATTCGAAGCTTTGACCTCGTAAACCATCCTGTTATGTTTTAGAGTGAGTTGCGCGTTGAACTTTCTCAGAGTTCCATTAAACAAGAAATCAACCGATTCTTTAAAATATGGAGTTAGTAGCTCCGCGTTTATCTGGCGATAATAATTTGCAGTAGAGATGCTGAGTTGGAACTTTTCGTTGTTATTCAGGATTTTCGTGAGTAGAACGAAAGACTGCAGGTTTCCCTTTAGGGAAAAATCCACTGAGCCTTCATACGAAGGAGTGGTCAGTTCGATGCTTAGCTTTCGATTTTGCAGGGATCTTGCCACGGTCATTTGATAGTTGTTATGGTTATGCATTACTTTTAACTGGACCGTAAAATCGCTAAGTTTGCCATCGACGCTAATAGCAAGCGTATCTCTGAAATAAGGCGTTGACAACTTGGCCTCCATTTCGCGATAGTATCCGCTGTTATGGATGACTAATTCGTAGAGTTTCTTGAAGGACATGTATTTGAGTTTTGCGTTGAAACTGTTTAAGTTACCCTCAAGAACGAAACCAATAGAATCGTTGCTGAAGGGTGTTACTAATTTTGCCGACATTTGCTTGTAATAGTCTTTGTTTGACACTGTTAACTTATAACGGTCATTGTCGTAGGCGAATTCTGCCTCCATGTTGAATGTCCTAATATCGCCGTCCAGCTTGAACACTAATTCGGCTTCGTTATTCGGGGTCATTACTTTCGCTTTTATGTTTCGATAATATCCATCCACTGAAAGTTTCAGCGAATACTCGACTTTATTGTGAGTGAATGTAAGGAGGGATTTAAACGAAGAGAGCTCACCTTCGGAATCGATGTCCAACTGATCGCTTGAGAACGGAGTCGACAACGTAATGGTCAGCTGTTTGTAATGCTGACGGTTTGAAACAACTAGTTCGTATTGGTCGTTCTCGTGCATGAATTTCGCCTGCGCATTAAAGGTTTCTTCATCTCCATTAAAAATAAACGACGCCATATCAGTGAAGAATGGAGTAATCAGCTTCGCATCGATCTTTCGGTAATAACCTTGGTTCGAAATGATCAGTTCGTATTTCTTGCTGTTATGTGTTAATTTTGCTAAAGCATTAAACATTTTCATATCTCCGTTTAATGTCATCGTTAATTCATCTCTGTATGAAGGAAACGATGTTTTGATTGAGAGTTTCGCCAAATGTTCGTACGTTGCAGCGATCTTAAAGATTTCTTTCTGTTCAAAGTCCAAGTTTGTACGAAGAGTGTAGGAAATATTGTCCATGTCCAATTCTGATTTCAGCTCGAAATCGATAAACTCTGCGACCTTTATCATAGTGTTAATCGCGGCACCGTGACCCCTGATAAAAAGTTTCGCCCTGAATTGTTCTTTCTCCTCCAGCTTATAAAACATTGTTGTTTGCATGTCATTCAAGAATCCGATTCGATTAAAAAAGAATTCGAAATCCTCGAAATCTTTGAATTCCCCTCTGAGAGTAAGTTCATTGTACGAAGGAGTATTGCTAATTTTCGCAAACATTTTCATTTCCTTGCCAATTTTTGCTTTCAAAACCGACTCCATATTAAAAAAATCTCCAGAATGCTTCAAAAATAGAGACACGGCATCAATTCTTCTATGAGATGTTTTCAGGTCCAACGAAGCCGAAAAGTCTTTAATACTCTTGAACATATAGCTGGCTTCCAATTCCATTACTTTATTCTTGTTTAATTCAAATTCCGACTTGAAAAGATTTCGTTGCAAGGAAACTGTTGTCTTCACGCTTCGCATACTCCCGTAAGGCGTCTTCATCATAAAGTTGAGGTTAATATTGTCCTTCATAGAGATACTTGCCTCAAATTCGCTTTGTTTCAAATAAGGAAGTACTTTCACGTACCCTTTGGTAACGACGGAATTAGAATCGCCGTTATAAACTAGGTTTATGTCAATGCCTTCTAAACTGGGGAAGTCGGGACTGTCCACAAACAAGGAAACAGAAAAGTCACGCTGCAACTTCAAACCGAATTTACCATCAATCGTTCTGCCATCGGGTAACTGCAAATTTCCGGATAATGTGTGAAGCGCGTCGTCTTTTTCGTAATGCGCGGACATTTTCAGTTTTTGACCGTTAGCAGCAATTTTTATATCTCCATCGATAAAGCGGCCATTTTTATATTCAAAGGCACCGTTGCTCAGCAGATTAATGTATTTCGACTTGATTTTAAAACTGGATGTTTTTCTCGGCCCAGAAAAGTCGATATTTGCTAAAGCGGTGATCTTCTCGCCTCGCGGATCGACTATATTTATATCGACGTTATGTTTGTTAACTTTGCCTTTGTAGCTAGCTTCAACGCTTAAAACCAGTTTATCCATTTGTGTGAATTTCATTTTGCCCTCTAACATTCGTAGCCGATCTCTGCTTATCTCGGCCGTCAGTTTCCCATTCTTGAAATTCTTTAAAGAACTCGAATAGCCAATACTGATTGAAGACATACGCAGTTTGTGTTTCAAGTTATAAGAAGCGCCGATTTCTTTAAGATTGTCGAAGGGCAGCTTGATGTTACCCTCTCCACTTGAAATCGTCTGAGCTTTTTGAGGGTAACGCGTGTGATCCATTTTAAAATCACCATCTGTTCCATAAATATTAAAACTCAAATTGCCTTCTATTCTACGCTCTTTCTTTGTGTTTGTGTGGGAAAGCATCAAATTGAAAACGGGCGAATTAGACATCTCCATTTCGGCCATCGCAGTTACTTTCGGCCCAGTTTTAGTTATTGCGTATTTCAAGAAAGATTTGTTGCCCTCTATATCAGACGAAACGAGGTAATTTAGTTCGAGTTCCTTACCTGGATGAGTGATAGAAAATTCGTTTCGAAACTCGTTCTTCTTGTTCCAAGACATGTTCATCAAAGAAGAATATTTACCGTTATTCCAAGAATATTTTGCTTCAGTCTCCAAAGTTTTTAAAGAATCGAATGGCGTCGTGAGTACCATTTTGTTACTAACTGAAGAATCCGTCTGTACTGTACCGATATTCGCAGAAATTTTCTTCAACGGCGACCACGATGCATCAATGCTTAAGACGCTTGAGGTTTGCTTACCGCCACGAGAATTTGAAAACTTGGCTTCGGCCTCGTATAATATACTATTTTTAGCAATACTGTTTGCGTCTGCACTGAACTTCACTTTGGCTTTATAATCCCCACGGGTCACTTGTAGCATGGCAGAGGCTTTAGCTTCTTTCTTGTTAGGCAGTCTCAACATATTTTCAATATTATGAATATCTTTGCCAGTTTTGGTGTACGTACTTTGCACAGTTGCCTCCCTTCCTTTTTGCCATTGCACATTAAAATGGTTTTCATATGTATTCTTATTGACTTGCATCAATTTATTTGCCATTTTCATGTCTCGGCCAGGATAAGAAAGAGCAACCTCACTTTCATAAGTTGGTAAGCCTTTTACTTTAGCGATGTTATAAGATAATTTTGTTTGAACAACTTTTCCAGGGGCAAGTTGGATCATGACGTTATTTTCAAATTTCTTGAATGGCCATTTCGCAGATTGCACATGCTTAGCCTCCATTTTGTAATCCAGATTCTGAAAAAATAGAAAAACAGTCATAAAAGCATAATTATAGTGTTTAAAATCATCAAATATATAAAGCCTCCATTTTATAGTCCAGATTCTACAAAAAAGAGAAACGTCCTATTATAACGTATCATATTTTTTAAACTAATCAAATATATAAAGAGCTGAGAGTAAAAGGTTGGTTCGATTCATCAATTTGACGAGAAATTTAACATATTTAGCTTATTTGATGTGACTTTATAATGTCTATCACTAATGACTCATCATATATGAATAATTGAACACGTAAATTGAGTAAAATATAACCATATTATTATTATTATCATTATTATTATTATTGTTATTTTGTTTTTTGTTATTTTTTTATTCAATTTTCACTCCAAACAAGGCACATTGCCACTTTGAAGCAGGGGGCTACTAAAAGATGTTTGTTAACATTACACTTGAACTTCTGCATATCAGTGCAGTTGGGAAAGCAGAATCCCGGAAGGGAGTTCCAAAGACCCGCAGTTCTGGGGAAGAAACTATTGGAGTAAAAGGCTTTCTTGCACCTAGGGATCTCTACTGTAAAGGGATGAGATTAGTAGCTTATCGGGTTTGTCAGGGGTAGTTACGTCGGGGAGGTACAAGTGTTTGCAGTTCGTCAGAGCATTCACCATTAAAGTATTTGTAGAACAGGCAGAGGGATGCAACATCTCGTCGATGGGACAAAGGTTGAAGCCTAGATGACAGTTCAGGACCTATCAGGTTGGCGACTCTCTTTTGAACCCTGTCCAGGAGCGAGAGACAAGCAGCAGATGCACCAGCCCAGATGTGACAATAGTAATACATGGGCGAATGGTGGCTTTATAGAGGTATAGGATACTGTCAGGCGTAAGTAGTTCTCTAGCACGGTAGAGGGAGCCAACCTTCCTTGCAGCAGCCTTGGCAATGCTCTCAATGTATCTATTCCAGTTCATATTCCCTGTAAACGTTAGGCCGAGGAGTTTAAAAGAAGTACTTTCAGGCAATGTGTTCTTGGCCATTGCTATTGGTGATAGAGAAGGTTTCTTGTAGTTATTGAAGGAAGCAAGCTTAGTCTTAGCAGCATTGAATGTGACCAACCATTTTTGTCCCCATTCCACTACAGATTGGAGGTCATCCTCTAGTGTTTCTGCCATTTCCTTGGATATGTGTTCATTTATTTTCCCCTCATATCTGTTATAGAGAGTGGTGTCATCGGCAAATATACCCATCTCCGAAACAATTTTATCAGGGAGGTCATTTATGAATATCAGGAATAATAGAGGTCCAAGGATAGACCCCTGAGGTACTCCCGCATTTATGTCATATTGTTTAGATGTACGACCGTCGAGGAGAACTTGGCTTTTTCTCTTACTTAAGAAGGATTTAATTACATTATGAATTCTTCCAGTGATTCCATATGATCTAATTTTCCTTAGAAGACCATCGTCCCATACCCTGTCAAAAGCCTTAGATATATCAAGGGCTACCGCTCTACCCTCTCCTGTTTTGTCCAATGAACGGTATATACGTTCAGAAACTACAGTTAAGATATCTGCTGTTGAACGGGCTTGCCTGAATCCATATTGTTTGTCAGTCAGGAGTTTAGCAGCTATTGCTATTATTATTGTCGTTATTATTATTATTGTTGTTATTATTATTATTATTATTATTATTATTATTATTATTATTATTATTATTATTGTTGTTGTTATTACTATTATTATTGTTATTATTATTGTTATTGTTATTGTCATCATTATTATTGTTATTATTATTGTTATTATTATTGTTATTGTTATTATTGTTTTTATTATTATTGTAATAATAATAATAATTATTATTATTATTATTATTATTATTATTATTGTTATTATTGTTACTATTATTATTATTATTATTATTATTATTATTATTATTATTTATTTTTATTTATTTATTTTTTTTAATAAAAAAATTCAATTTTGTATCGAAATAAAAATATTGATATCATACATTTCATTTAAATAACTTAATAGTGCAATACTAGAGTTATAGCACAATTTTATATACAGGCGGGAACGATAAATTGTCACCTTTTCTGTTGGGGGAAAACCGCTTTTCTTCTTTTTTTTTTGTTGCAGATCATCTACTAGTTGGCCAGTTGTGTACAAATCCCAAGAGTGATAGGAGCCTTCTATCATGTCTGAAAGTGACACAATGTTCGACGAACAAGATCGGAGATGCACTGCCGTACAACTCATGCTCTCTACCAATCAAAGTTATGACATCAGGACAATTGTTGCACCCTCAAAATGCATCGATGGATTGCCACAAATGATAGGGGCGTGCCCAAGATGATGACAACAAAGTTTTCAGTCACGGTTATGATCTTTGGTGTGGTTTCAAGTGAGGGCCACATCATGCCACCTCACATCTTCGAAGTCGGCTTGAAAGTCAACATCAAAGTGTACCTTGATGTGCTGAAGAGTATGGTGATTCTCTGGTGCAATCAGGTGACCGCTGACAGACCCTGGGTATGGCGGCTATATTGAATAGATGTCACCTCTACTACATAATCAAGTCACCTGGATTTATTTTTTTAATTAAAAGTTTGAAAATAAGGATATAGTGTTGTTTTCTTTAGGGCGACGCTTTTATCGTTCACCGTGTATTAAACAAATGACTAAGATAAAAATGACTCAAAGAACTCATATTATTTGCCAATCTCTACTGAATGCTGACTCAGTCTAACAACATCACGTCCATGATAGCGTTCATCATTAATAACTTTGTTCCTGTCTCGTTTTTTTTCTATTAGCATCCTGAGTGGCCCAACTTATAATTTGGCGTTTTGTGTTCAATCTTCTTAGTAGAACAGATTGTGTTTCTTGTTGTGATAAATTACTTGACTTTTTCGTATTCGATTCCATCTTTTCTAATAGTTGTTTCTTTAAAAAAAATGTAATTTTAGCAATATGACATGAGACATATCAATCTCCGTTATCTGTTAAGCAAAACGTTTGTCTAGAAATATTTTCGTCAAGTTATGAACAAGTAATAATTTGTGAAACATTAAATACCACTCACCTATAAAATGAAAGTGCAAATATAACTGTTTGGGTGCTTGTGTAGATTAGTACCCGTTTAATAAAACGCATTTCAGGTGAAAACATTATTACACACTTACGTGTAATGTCGAAATTGGTATAAATTCCAAATATTGCAAAAAATAATTCGGTAAATAGATATTCTAGATGTATTTTTAACAAAAATTATATACAATTATGTTGATATTTTGTATTTTAAAATGGTTGAACCTTAATTTAAGCCAATTTATGTTCAGGGAGATAAGTCAGTGTGTCATAATGAATTGGTCGCACAACTCTTCTGCATTAAAATATAAATTACACCTCTATAATTCGCTAAATTCTATTTTTACATGTAACAATTTTTCTACTAGATAATTGTTTTCATAATTTGTGGAATTTGTACTATCTTTGTTACTAAGAATGACCAATCGTACCTGTCCAGCGTGCTTAATAGCCATTGTATAACTATAGGCATGTATAAATGTTTTCAATGACCGGTTGACCACGGCCGAAAAAGCAAGGGTGTTTTTCGCCTTGTCTTTCGGATTGCCATACTGAAGAGAGAACTTGGTTTCCATGTGGTTCGTCGTTTTGGCTAATTGGCCATTCAACTTGAAGTTCAGGAACGCCTTCTTCTTGCTAGACAATTCGCTGTAATCAAAGAAGAAATAACCATGTAAGGCATTAAAGATGATTTCAGAAAAACATTTTAGATGAGCAGAAAAACATTTTAGATGAACAGAAAAACATTTTAGATGAACAGAAAAACATTTTAGGAAGCATCGGAGTTTGCAGATACAAACGAAAACATAAAAGGAAAGTAAAAATTTATTTATTTATTTATTTTTATTATTATTACTATTATTTTTATTATTATTATTATTATTATTATTATTATTATTATTATTATTATTATCATTAATAATTTTAATATTGTTTTATAATTATTATTTTTTCTTTTATTTATATATTTATTTAATAAAAACGCGAAAACTTTAAACTTATATCATTTAGTATAAAGGGCTTAATTAATTGTAGACGTATGTTTGAACTGCGTTGATATTACTCGTGGACGTATGTGAGATGATAAATATGTTGGTTGGATACATCCGCTGTCTTTTTTGACATGTTCATTTCTAACGCTTAGATTGTATTTTTTGTTTGTATTTGTAATAACGTCTCATTACTGAAATGTATAATTGTTCATAAATTGGTTGACACGCAGATCTTTTTCTTTTTCTTTTTCTATATACTGTCAAATTCTTACTTTCTCTCTTTCTCTCTTTAACTATATCTCATCATTCTTTCTTTTCCCTTCTAGTCCTTATTCTCTTTATAATAACTAAATATAATAACCATTTATATCTTTTTTCTTTTCCTCTCCATATTATATATATATATTTTCTCTCTATTTTCTTTCTCTATTTATTTTCTTTCTCTATTTATTTTTTTAATCACTCTCTCTCCATTATAATCTTTTAACTTTATTTAAATTGCCCCTCCCTCTTTACATCTTATAATTAAAGTTCTGTGTTTTAAGTTTTTTAACTCCAACTTTTAAAGAGTTCCTACCTAAAATAAAAATCCATTATTCATTGAACTTTTGAATAGTCAAGTCGCTGCCTGATGATATCTGTTGTTTGATTGAAACAAGTGGCTATTTGTAGCAGCGGGATGTGAGCATGTTTATATAACAATAAACAAGTATTATCAGCTCTTTTTATTGAGCACTATCTAACAACCTCGTTGAATTCATTAGTCCATTACTTTTGAATATAAAAAAACCCGAGTATATATATATATATATATATATATATATATATATATATATATATATTTATATATATATATATATATCACGCTCATACTTAAATCAAGTGAGACACAAACCCCAGTAAATATAGCTCCATCTGCTATCTTTCTATGACGTTCACTGGTTGCAGACAGTATTTATGAGCAGTTCTGTTCTGGTGCAAACCTGGACAAAGAAAAGAACAAGCAGGATGCAGGAGGAAGTGCTTAGCCACTAAAGACCATTAAGACCATCCTCGAAGACTGTACGAAGAAACAGAAGAATCTAAACATGGCTTGGATTGATTATCAAAAGGCATACGATGCCAAACACGTGTGTGTGATGCAATGTGATGTCATGTGATGTTTCTCCCTACTCTTCTGCTTTTCCTTTCCTTTCTTCTCTCAGCGTCACCAGAGGTTTCAGCCAATCGGAATAGAGGACTGTCTTGGAGGGAGATACAAAGAAGAAATCTGTCTCAGACATGCGGAAACGATAGAAGCACCAATACGCGACTGACCAGTTTCCCTGGGTAAAGACTTTTATAAAAAAAAATCTACTATCCTCTTTGTACCCCTAAATCTTGGAAACTTTTATAAAATATAATCAATCCTAAAGTCTCGTCGCACTTAATTATAACCCAATGTTTTCTTTTCCCGAACCTTTCTTTTTCAGCACTCTTGTTCTCTAATTTCGGAGGTGCCCCAAAAAGGGGACCGACCGAAATGGTGACCCTTTTCCAAACGTCGTTAAAATCTATGGTAATCGCCATATGCCAAAGTAATGTACACAAACCAGTGCTTACAAAGATTAGCCCACTTGTGGAAGACTGTTCCGCTGTCCTGCTTTCTAGTTGAATACAACATGGTAGCCTTCAAATCCAAAGTAAACAAGTTCTTGTTGAGCCGTCCCCATAAATAAACAAATTCTACTCAACTTACATCATTAACGATTACTACACTATCACCTTACATTCATTAACTCTTATCCTCGAGTGGCCTTTGGACCTTGATAAGTGGTGACTCCCAAGTAAAAAAATAAAATAAGAAATAAACTTGAAGCAAACAATCGAGATAAAGTTGATTGCAACATGATGTTTAACTTTAGCTGCCATATGCATTGCAGGAAGCAGAAGTTCCCAAGTCTAAGTCTTATTCTATAACACTTACACACTTCCCAAGTAACGAGCCGAATTCTTCAGACTGAGATCACGCAGTTTACCAGAGATAGTCAGCCGGTCAGAATAACGAGGACCAAACGTGTAAAAGGTAATAACGCGACCGCTCATCGCCGATTTCTTTTTGCTAAAGTCGCCGATCACTCGGAAATTGCCGCGCGGCGCCCGGAATTGCACTTTCACCATGTTCTTCCCCTTGGCCGCATTGTGGGCTGCAAAAACTAAAAAAAAAAAAAAAGAAAAAAGGAAATGGTAAGTTTTTTTAATCGTACCATATGAGTACAGTGGCACGAACCACCATTTTTAGCAACAAAAAGAATGATAGACTGGATGAAAGATTTTCATTTATCTCGGCAATATTTTATTTAGAACATTGTATAACGGTAAAATATTTTCATCTTTTCATGAAACGCCATGCAGAAATTTAAATGTAATATAATTATATATAATTGTTGTGATACATTTATTAAAATGTATAATAAATCATTTTATTGATTTTAGCAGAGAGGAGATATATTTTCAGTATATTTATTCACTGTATCATTTTTCGCGCCAAAAGGATCCAATTCACGTCTGCTGCGATCACACTTTGTAAACAAAACAAGAAAAAAGGGGAGGAAGAGGCCTGCGAACAGGAGGAGAATGGAGAGACAGAGATACTGTGAACGAAGAGTGGAAAAGGAAAGAGAAAAGAAAGATAGAGAGAAATAAATCGTATGTAGAGAAAGAGAGAGATAGATCATATATAGAGAGAGGGGCCTGAAAACAGTTGTAACCAGGCAGTGGAGCCTCGCGCTTCAAAGCGATAAGACGTAAGTCAGCGAAGGTCGGGTTGACGAAGCCGGCGACGACGTGGTAGCGGCGTCGCGGAGGTAAATATCAGCGACATCATCCGATGATCAACGGTCAAAGTTAAAATATTGACTGAATAAAAGAATGAACCAAGCGAAGGAAGGATCCATGGAGCAGTGAAACTTTTACTATAAATCAAGGGCTCCGATGAGCTTCGGAAACGAATATTTGGAGCAATTAACACGCACGCACGTAATGAAACATAAATCATCCGAAGGACAAAAATATGAAAATTAACCTGCACGCGTAATCAAATATAAATAATTTACAGGAAAGAAATATATATTAAAAAAAAGAGACAAAAGAAAGGTCACATTTCAAAGGACATTAAGTGAGTTTTTTAATCAAAACTTTCATTTCTCCAACATCTCTCTCTCTCTCTCTCTCTCTCTCTCTCTCTCTCTCTCTCTCTCTCTCTCTCTCTCTCTTACCCTAGAACCTGTATCTAATTGAGCAGACGATTTCTTGTTTTATGTGAACATTGACTGTTGATATATTTTTCTCTCGGTAGAATTTGAATCATTAAATCATTTCATTTAGTTAGGCATATTTAATTTTCTTTTGTTGAATTGAATTTTATTTTATTTTTTTATGTAAATAAAAGTTTGTTAATTTTTCGACGATACTTGTCCTCGTTATTTCTTATGTGATTTCGTTGTCCAGTACATTTCATTTTATTGTTGTCTTCGGGACGGTTGTCCCATTCCCTTAACGCATTATCAAGGAACCTGGGAAAGTTTATTTTTTTTATATATTTCGTTACGTCACCCATCTCTACCGTCCTCAGTAGGACTAGGATACGTCGTAACACTATATAATTGAGAATGTTGTAGTTTGTTTGAAACATTATGTGTAGTGTAAAAAAAGTTGTGTTTAGATATGAGAATGCAGATTTGTAGAAAACACCGTAGATAAAAGGAATAATGACAATATTCAAAAATTTCAATAATTTTCAATTATAAAATATTTATTTACCAATATATTGCGTTGCACCAGGATGGTAATGTGGTATTAAGATCTCAACCAAAAATATTGTTGTCCAGTTTCCCAGCTAGATTACACCTGAAAATCTGCCACATATGACTTGGTAGATAATAATGAATCTATTAGAGTTTAGGTTCTTTTTTCTACCATGTCTAAGTGCCTAATGCTTGTGGTTGATATACCAGTCTAGATGTGACAACAATACACTATGCAATACATTATGCAAAGGGAATAGTGACTTTGTAAGGATATATGATACAGGATGGAACGATAAACTTGTGAAAACTGGTTTCCATCAAACGGAAATGGATTCATATCGTCTTTTTTAAGATGACATTATTCCATTTCCGTTTGATAAAAACCAGTTTTCTATTTTTGTTGCAGATCATCTACTAGTTGGCCAGTTGTCTACAAATCCCAAGATCAATAGGAACCTCCTATCATGTCTGAAAGTGACACAATGTTCGGCGAGAAAGATTGAATGCGTGACACTGTACAACATCAAAGTTAAGACAACAGGACCATTGCTAGCAGCCTCAAAATGCATCGCTGGATTGTCACGAATAATAGGGAAGTCGATTTGAAAGTAAACACTAAAGTATACCTGGATGTGTGGAAGAATGTGGTGATCCTCTGGTGCAATCAGGTGGCCGATGGCAGGCTCTGGGTGTGGCAGTAGGCCTTCAAGTCCAAAGAGACCCATACTTGGCTTCAAAAGGTGTGCTACAACCTTATACTCTTCTCTCACTGGCCCCTCTCCTCCCCCAACCTAAATCAGCTGGACTACTTCATTTGGTCATACATCGAGAACATCACCAACATGACCACCCACAACACCAAAGTCAGCCTGATTGCCACCATCTCCCGTGTATTCACCAAGCTGGCACTTGTGGAAAAGGCATGCTTCCAGTTCCGGACCCATATCAAGGTGGTGATTGAGGCTGAAGATGTCAGCTCTACTACATAATCAAGGCACCTGAATATTATTTTTTTCAATAGAAGTTTTAAAATAAAGCTGTAGTGTTGTTTTCTTTAGGGCGACAATTTTATCATTCCACCCTGTACAACAGTATTGTAAATAATGGGCAATAAACAATTTTCCTGTTGTCCAACCATCATGATGCCGATTGAACAGCAACTCATGTTGAACAGTGGTACTTTTGTGAACAGACTCACTACATCTAGACTCACCATCTGGTTGGAATGAATGGGGGCATTGTTTATTATTTCCACAAATTCTTGATGTATGATAGAGATTTGCCGGTGATTGGGGTGATTATATCTACCAGGAATAGGCTCAATGGATGGCATGTTGAACCTCGGGTGCTGACAACGGGCCTTAATGGAATACCGTCTATGTGAATCTTGGGGAGGCCGTATAGGTGTTGTAGCTTGCTGTAATTCTGTACTAGTTGTCTGTATTTTGCAGGTGGTATTATGTCCTTGTTCTTCTTGGGGATCTGTGACAGCTTCCTTTTCCACTGATAAGATTCTGACAGTGATGCGGGACAAGCTGACTTCTGATGCTTCACCGGAGGAAAGCACTTGCATCCCAATTGACAATATAATGAAAATGTTGACCTTTTGTATATAAACTACATACGCCGTGAGGGGTTCTGGATTTGGCAGGAAGAAGACCTGGCGATGTGATCGCCATTGTCCACAGTAATGGTCAATGCATGGTATTAGGATCAACATCACTAAAGCCAACAATGTGGTTACGATATGCAGATGACACATTCATACTCTGGCTCCATCAGGAAGATGTTCAAACATTACAAGATCATTTGAACTCGATCCGTCCAACTATACAGTTTGCGATGGAAAAAGAACATAACAACAAATTATCGTTCCTCGTCAGGGTTTATGTCATCTGTATACTGAAAGTCAACTTTCACCGGGCATTACCTAAACTTTAATTCCTACCATCTATATAATGTAAAGAAAGGAATCGTCCGTTGCTTACAACACTGAGCAAAAGCAATATGTAGTAACATCAGTGCATATCAAGAGGAGATGAACAGTTTAAGAGAAATCCTCTACCGAAACAACTATCCAGAAAGCATGACATCAGCTCCGAGAAATCTGGACCAAACACAAAAGGACACGACTCAGAAATTCATCTCAGTTTGTATATCATATATGAAGGGCTTGTCTGAAAAACTTCAACGAATATATAATCCATATGACATCAGGAAAATATTCAGGAGTGATTCAACTCTCCGGAAACAGCTTGTGAGAGTCACCCCCCCCCCCCACTAGAGACAAAAATCTTGACTAATAACTGTGGAAAGCTATACAAAGATGAAACGTGTCGTCCACTTAAAGTACGGTTAGAAGAACATCAAAAAGCGGTAGTACGTGAAGAGATTGAAAAATCGAGTATAGCTGACCATATCTAGAAGGAAATGGGAAGCCATCTTTCATTATGAGACGAAGTAAAACTTATAGAGAGAAAAGAACGGTGGAGAGTAAAACGTATGCTGGGAGATAATAAATGAATAAGTAGACCTAGTATAGAATTTAATATCATATGGGAACCGTTATTCATCTATAATATAAATCTTACCTGTCTGTTTTTTATGTATGTATGTATGTATGTATGTATACCTAAAACTTTCGATAAAGGCGACCGATTTTCACGAAATTAGTATCGTTTTGAAGCTCGACCATTCGGACGACAAATATCGAAAAATTGGCAAAAACATTAATTTCTTCACCTTCAACTGGGCACTTTTCTACAGGGAGGGGTCGCTTTTTTCGACAATATTTTTGAAAGTCATCCCCTCTTTTCGATTGACTAGCCTTTAAACCTATGTCATTTCCATGGACGCAACAGCAAAAACATCAAGTTTTTTTTCGCGTTCTTTTCCTCCTTCATAAAACGGGTTCGAGCCTGCTACCACATTTTTTTTCCTCAAAACACACCTCCTAACACCCGGGCACCCAGTCTAGTTATAAATAATAAATAATGTATACAAGTAATAAGTAAAAATAATAGATAGATATATACAGTAATATAGAGTAATAATAATTAGTAATAAATAGTGATATTTACAACTAGAAATAAAAATAGATTTCAGGCTCCTAAAATTCGTACTAGAATTGTTTGCAAGGACCCGTGGCGCAATGGTTAGAGTTAGAGTTCTTGGAAAAATCAATTGTAAAAGTGATATTCACATGAAGGTTGAAGGTTCAATTCTTAGTGTGGGCAATCGAATTACTTGGGACCTCTATCTAGTCATGGCTGACGGAACAAGAGCATGCTACTCAATGAAGTAAATAAAAGTTCTGTTCCAAATTCCCGAGTTCGACACGATACACCTGAAGAAGGTGGGAGGTTACATCGACCGAAACGTTGTGAAAATGACACTCAAGATGAGAACAGTAGTCCGACGAATCCAAATAATACCAATAACCAATCGTCATTTAAAAAAAATCATAAACGTTTTTGTAATTGTTAAAGGAAAGAAGCTTTGTCTTAGTAGCATCAAATGTCACTACCCATTTACAACACCATTCCACTATGGACTATTTCCAATTCATACGCAGTTCCTTTCACCACTCACCCTCACACCCACCACACAGGCACATTACGACACACATTACGACATACATTAACCCGTTTGAAATTCAAATACCACCATAAATATACACACGCCCATATTACAATAAAGGGAAAGTAGTCCAGTAGACTCCACTTACCGTTCAGCGTAACAAGCCGTGAAAAAAGCTTTTCTAATTTGAAATCCAACGTGAACTTTTTGAATGGATCGTACGTCACTTCCGACGTGAGTTCCACGAGCGTTCTGCTGGGGACGGAAACCTTGATATACGGACTGTACTGAAAGCCGGAATCTTTATGCGATCGTCCGATGCGGGATGTCATCTGATATTGACTTTTTCCGATTGTCAGGAGATAGTTCGCTTTTATTTCCTCGGGGGCAATCGATCCGGATGCTGGTTTGGAAATTGAAAAACATATGTGAAAAAAAAAATCAGGAAACTGAGAGAAAGTAAAAACGAAATTGTAAAATTTTATGATTAATGGTTGAATCGTGAAATTGAGTTTACATTTCATTTTACTTAACGGACTGAACTCCACCAATGTCTGTCCACGCATTATTTTGCAAAAAAAAAAAAGAAATGTGGACGCTATTCTTTTAGTGGACTTTTCAAGTTATACTAATAAAATAGTTATACTAATAAAATAGTTGTACTAATAAAATAGTTATACTAATAAAATAGTTGTACTAATAATATAGTTATACTAATTAAATAGTTATACTAATTAAATAGTTATACTAATAAAATAGTTATACTAATAAAGTAGTCATACTAATAAAATAGTTATACTAATTAAATAGTTATACTAATAGTTATACTAATTAAATAGTTATACTAATCAAATAGTTATACTAATAAAATAGTTATACTAATTAAATAGTTAAATTATACTAATTAAATAGTTATACTAATAAAGTAGTTATACTAATTAAATAGTTATACTAATAAAGTAGTTATACTAATTAAATAGTTATACTAATAAAATAGTTATACTAATTAAATAGTTATACTAATAAAATAGTTATACTAATTAAATCAGACCAGCCGCTACAAGTACATATGATCTTTGGGGGCTTCAAAAAAAAATAAAACAAAATACGGATAAGAATCCACCCAATAATATCACGGTGATATGTATTGACTGGATTTCTACCAGTATTTTGCTATATTTTTGAGTTTTGAGCGATTTTTGAGACTTAAAAAATCACAGCGTCATGTCAGTCGTTTGTTTGTCGTTTTAACTTGTGCTCGGCACTACTTGTGGTTCAAACTTAATAAACGCTTTAAAATAAGTTAAAACGCCCAAAATTTGTCTAAGTAGGTAGAAGAGTAACTTATATTGCTTTTCGTAACATTTATTTGTTATATATTTGTTTATTTGACCACTTTTTCGTATTGTTGTCTATAATAAAACATACCTAGAGAAAATAAGAGTAACAATGAAATAGAAAAAAGCGCGGATAGAATTAGAAAGAAAGAAAGAAAGAAAGAAAGAAAGAAAAGCCAACAAGAAAAATAAAAAAGAAAAGTCAAAGAAAGAAAGCAATAGAGAAAGAAAGAAAAAAGCCATGAAAGAAAAAAAGGTCAACGCGAGAGAAAAGAAGGAAAGAAAGAAAAGAAAGAAAGAGAGAAAGAGAGAAAGAAAGAGAGAAAGAAAGAAAGAAAAGTCGACGAGAGAAAGAAAGAAGAAAAGCTAACGATAGAAAGAGACAAAGAACGGAAAAGGCCAACAAAAGAAAAAGAAATGCCAGAGAGAAAGAAAGAAAAGTAAAACGAATGAAAAAAGCTAAAAAGAGAAAGAAAGAAAAAAGAAAGAAAATCCAAAGAGAAAGAAAGAAAGAAAAGCAACAAAAAAGAAAGAAAGAGAGAAGAAAATAAACAAGAGAATCTTTTTCACCTTTCAAATCAATTTCTTTTGGTCCAAAACCTTTTGAATTTACGTCCAATTTAAAATACTTCGAATGAGCATAGACGATAACTCCTTGGAACAACATCTTCCGAGTCGGTGAGTACAGAGACAGATATGGCTTGAGCGTGATGACACGTGGTGCCCCGTCGCTATTCAACTTCGCCACAAGTGAATAATTCTTATTATTCATCGACACGAGGCCTCCAAGTTCTAAAGTGTCATAATGTGAATTCAATTTACCTGCGAAACGAACAAAAGATTTGAAAAAGTCCTTTAAGAAAACAAATCACAATTAAAATCAAATTATTTTTACTCACTAAGAGTTTTCACACGGACCATCATTAAAGATTTCTCCTCCGGGACAACCTGTGGTGTTCCCTAGAGTCTGAGTGACAACAAGTCTTCCTAGATTTCCACGACTCTCCACCTCTTTCGATAATCTTTGTAAATGAATTTGCATTATCGCAACAGTCGTTTGTCATTTACTACTCACTTGCAATGACCATTGGTCTTCACTGGAATTTGAGAGGCAAAAAGCCTCCCCAAGGTCCCAGTCATCTTCACACTCATCCAGTGGAGATCTTGTTAATGCTTTCTCTCCTCGACCTTTCTATCCTCCTTGCTTCTTTTTTTAAAGTGGTGTCAGTTGTGTTGACTGCACATTTTTGGGAGGAGAGGATTAGTCAATTTACAATTTTGCGATTCCAGTTCTCTTGGTTGCGTATTATTATCATTATCATTGTCATTATTATTATTATTATTATTATTAGTAGTAGTAGTAGTAGTAGTAGTAGTAGTAGTAGTAGTAGTAGTAGTAGTAGTAGTCGATGTCTGGTTAGAACTTTCTTTCCTTGGTCTTTCTATCCTTGTTGACATTTCGACTATTTGGTGTGGTATCAGTCGATACTGGCTCTACGGTTTTATTATTATTATTATTTAGACTCACTATGAATTCTCTCACAAAACTAATAAAAATGATAACATCACCTATAAAATAATTGAAAACACTAACATTCGATAATAAAGCTAATAATATAAAAATATAAAAACTAAAGCAATTTAGATTAATTGAGATAAGATGAAAATATCATAATGTTGCATAGCTGGGGTCAGGAAACACCGGAAACAAACAAAATAAGAACAAAGATCGTCCTGGTTATTGAACTCTGACGCAATCTAATCAAATGTTAACAGGAACTAAATAAAAATGAATTGTTTGGTAAGCGAAACGAAGTAATTAAAACAAAAATTAAGCTCGGAAAGGCCACGGCGAACTAAATAAAAACAAGCGAGTCTGAACGAACTGACAGTTGGTGTTTGGGACAGAGACGTGTGCTGGCCGCATTTCGCCTGTCATCACCAACATTTGCCACTCCTTCTTCACACCCAGCCACACGTCGACATGTCAAAATAAACTGATTGATTTTAAAAAATTATTTTATTGCCTCAACTTTTTTTAGTTGTCGTTTCATGATGTTTCGGTCAACTATTCCTCTGGCTTTCGTCAGGCGGTAATCGCGACGGGATAGGAACAACAACAACAACAACAACAACAATAATAATAATAATAATAATAATCTTACGTTTCATTATTATTATTATTATTATTATTATTATTATTATTGTTCTTGTTGTTGTTATATTGTTCGTTGTTATTAGGATTCTTGTTAAAAGTGAGTCTTAGAGAGTCTTATTAAAGAGAGTCTTAGAGTCTTAGAGTCTTAGAGAGAGATGATGTTGTTGAGAAAGATGTTCGTGTTATGAAGAGATTCATATATATTAAATGTTCATACTTAGAAGTGTAGAAGCTCTTTGAGTGTTGAGACATTGTGTATGTAAAGACATTTTAAACCACATGATATAGAAGACATATAATGACAATTTCCACTTTATCTTTTTGGTAGAATTACAACACAAAGACGACGTTTATAAAAACACATGATGGGTTTATTTCCATGGACCGGCCGGTGGCTTTGCTTTCAGGAATTCAAAGTTTCACATTCTATGTTTTAAAGGTGACCGTCTCGCTTCTAGACGTCTGACTCCCAACTCCAGACTATCGTCTGTCGTCCTCAGACTCCCTCTGACTGCCTCTCTCTCTCTCTCTCTCTCTCTCTCAGACTCTCTTGCTTAACTCTAAAGTTTCTAACTATATCGAGAACTTCCCATTTTCCATGACGTCATACACATGTTAAAACATGTGTCTTCTTTCACATGTTCTGGAAATGCGTGTCCAAAACTTTTTCCTTTGTTTACAAAAGGAATTTTAACCTATATTCCCAGTAACCTATATTTCCAATATGTTGAAAACATGTTTATTAAATTATCTTATAGTTGCATTCCTCAATTGTTTTTCATAACAGAATTGACAATGCACATTCTTTTCTTAAAACTATTTTATCTCTAAGCTAAACAATGGTTTGTTTTTTTACATTCCATTTGCTAATTCTCTCTCGTAATCTATTTCTAAACCTAAATTACGAGGTTCGAATTTCGTCTATTCTATTTCATTTTCATTTTAACTAAATCTCTCTATTTTTATACTTACATGAAAATGGGGCAACCCTTATCATGTAACAATAATAATAATAATAATAATAATAATAATAATAATAATAATAATAATAATAATAATAATAATAATATATCATAAACTATTTCAGAATAATGAGATAAATCCATTCAACAAATTAAATATAAATCCATTTAACAAATTAAATGTAAATCCATTAAAAATAATTCCATTAAATAATATATCATTAAAATAAAATGCAATTAAAAATACATCATAAATAAATATTTGAAACTATAAAAAAGACTTGAGGTATAACATTTTTTTTCCAAATGTCTGGCATTAAACAACCAAGCGAAACTTACCTTCAAATCTAAAATTTTTCCAGGGCGCAACGATCGTCACATGAGTTGATCGGTTGACATATTCAAGGTCCATCGTTACAAGGCGGGAAATTTTGGACCCGGGTGTATCAAAAGAAATCCGATGTTCCTTAAAATAATTCAAAAGGGAAATATTTATATTTTTCACAGAAAGTAATTTCCTAGGTCCAACGTTTATTGAGACATGTGGAGTACATAAAGCTACATTTAAAAGAATTTCCAATCTCGGAAAATTCTACTGGATGGATTTAACAAACAAAAATAAAGAAATATAGAAATAACATAACAAATTGTAAAAACGCGAGAGAAAATAATATTCTGATGATCTCAACGATTCCCTTATGTACGTAAACTACTTTCTCTAACAAAGTAGTTAAACCTAAGGATTCCAATATATTTTTATAACTAATTTCTTTTGTTCGTTACATTTGTTTGCATGTTCTTAAATTATTAATATTATTATCCCGGTTCCTATAACTAGTTATGTTGTACATATTCTATGTGCGTCTTTCCTAATGTCGTAGTACATTTTAATTATCATGTCTAACTATGATGTAGTCTCTAGCTCCGTCATTAAATGATCAACTCAGGACTCGTACGCATATTGACAACTCACGTGCCGAGTTGTCACATCAGCATTTTAGCCGTGACGTCACGGAATGAAATGCATATATAACCATCAAGATCGAAAGAAAAGAAGGAGGGAAAGATGGAAAACCCTCGTGACGATTTACAAGCACACGAATTCCCTCCTCCTGCCTCTTCGAAAGTGTTGTGGGGGAAACACCCTCCAAATGGACTAATCCATATCCCATATAAACTTTACCCATAGCGATCCCAGGCGGAGATCTAATTCCAGATCGACTCTTGCATGCTCGGTGAATTACTAACACTTTCCGTTTGTAACCTTGCCGTTGTTTTCATCTAATACATGTTTTAAACTGTTCTCCATTGTTCTGTTCTTTGTGGCTACTTGCGAGCCATAACAGAAAGTGAGCCGGCCGATCTGTATCTTAGAGAGAATTACTGCTACCCAACAGTTTATTGTAGCTAAAATCAAAGGATTGCTATCTGACCAGGAAGGTGAAAGAAAGAGAGGACATATTGTGTCGTGTTGTAAATACGTGTCGGCGACTTGCGTGTGAAACTAAACGAAATAAATAACTTTCATCTAAAAATTTCGTGTCAAAGTTGCATTTTCTTTGCAAGCCTCTATATACAACTGTTGCTATACTTAGTAGTCCTGGACTACGAAATATAGCAACAGCTTATACATGAATCACTTACACACAAGTCCACACACATACAGAAAAAAGAACACTGTCTTCATCTAAGCCCTTTCAACTCTTCTTAACTTTTTAGTCTACGTTATATCAAATTATAAATAAAGTTGATATAATTATGCAATCTTTTCATTTATAGTTGCTTCAAAAGGTTAGTGAATGAAAATATATACATCTGAATCAATTGCCATGACGAATCCGTTTGGTACATCTTCGTTTTTCATGTGCAGATCGTAGATGGCCGGACCAGTAAATGGAAAATATGGCGCCTGCGTGTTCAGGGAAGCGTTTGGGAACTGCAGATGTTGACACAGGCGCAAACCAATCCCGCTCTTCATTGCATTTCCACTGCAAATGGTGAACTTCCTCATATTTTTGTTCAGCATTTTCTGCTTCTTGTCAGCACCGCGCTGAACAATGAAGAAATCCGATCTGGAAAAAAAGTTGTGTTTTTTTTTTAAATTATAAACAAAATGATTGGTTGAATGATTCGACATTTAAAAAAGTGTAAAATTCAAATAATGCCTCACCCAACTGAATTATATATAAACTAAACATATATGCAAAATATAAGTTAGTGTCAAGAGTTCATGAAATGCAGAAAAAAAAAAATGAAATGATAAAAATGCAAATGAAAGGATATGCAATGGTTAGGTTACTCCAAAAGGCGAATCGGATCCAATGTTCTCATGCGAAGTAGTCCAAGTTGTAATGGTGTGGATAGTAGTCTGTTACAATTCTTTTAACACTAATATAGATTCAACAGGACGCTATACTATGCAACAGCGAAAAAATCAATGAGGCGTAATTTGCCACTTGAAAATCAATTCTTCTGACATAGCAACAACGCATGAAAGATGTTGGCAAAAGCAATGTACACGATATAAGGAAAATTCAACACTTGCTGTCAAAATTTCGGAAGACAGGAAGTGTGGCAGATACCCACAAAGACCACAGTAGTCAACGTCGTTCATCCATAATTCCTGACAATATTCAAATTTTAACGAGAATACCTTGATGAATCCCCCAGAGAAATAACACGCAATATCTCACAAGAAACTGGCATTTCGAGAACACCAGTTTTGAGTATCTTCCATGCTGATATTGCCCTCTTTTTCTACAAATTTCAGATCTGATCTTACAGAGGCAAACGAATCAGAACAAGAAATGTTTTGTGAATATATGAGTCAAACGATTGAAAATGACTCTGCCGGGTTGAATTTGATTTGCTTTAGTGATGAAGCTGATTGTCACTTGGTGGACATGTTAACAAGCAGATTGTCACTTGGTGGACATGTTAACAAGCAGATTGTCACTTGGTGGACATGTTAACAAGCAGATTGTCACTTGGTGGACATGTTAACAAGCAGATTGTCATCTGGTGGACATGTTAACAAGCAGATTGTCACTTGGTGGACATGTTAACAAGCAGATTGTCACTTGGTGGACATGTTAACAAGCAGATTGTCATCTGGTGGACATGTTAACAAGCAGATTGTCACTTGGTGGACATGTTAACAAGCAGGTTAAGCGCTTTTATGGCTCAAACCAAGTAATATACACATCGTCTCCTTGGCCAATGGAAAGTGACTGTATGATGAACTATCGGGCGAAATTGCATCATCAGGTCATAATTCTTTTAGTGCGAGAATTAGATTCGGGTAACGGTCAACACAAACTATTACATTTCACTCATGTAAACGAAGTTCATTCCTGCATTGGTAAGGTTTCAATGCCAATAAGATTTGATAATCTCCCATCATTTAGGGGTTGTGATTTGGTGAAAAATTTTCAAAAACTCTCGTCTGGGAAAAATTTTAGATAAAAAAAAAATAGGACACTTTTGAACTACCGTGTAAATTAATCATAGTAATAATAATTTGCCTATACACTTTAATACTGATAAATTTTTAGCATCTAGTTATATTTCGATAACATCTTAAAAGAAAGATAACATTGTCCAGTGGAAAACAAATATCTTCAAGTAAATCGTCAACGGTGACTACAACAACATAGCAACAACGTAACAACAACATAGCAACAGCATAGCAACAACACAGCAACAACATAGTAATAATATAGCAACAACATAATAACAATAACATATAAATAACATAGTACCAACGTGGCAACAACATAGTAATAACGTAACAACAATGTAGTAACACCGTAGTAATAAGGTAGCAACAACATAGCAATAATATTTTAACAACATAGCAACAACATAGCAACAACGTAGCAACAACATAGAACAACATAGCAACAGCATAGCAACAATATAGCAACAACACAGCAACAGCATATTAACAACATAGCGACAACATATTAACAACATAGCAATAACATATTAACAACATATTAACAATATATTAACAACATAGCAACAACATAGCAACCACCACTATTGAATACTAAGAAATTGATATTTACTTTATGTTAAAAAATTCTGTTTTGGCTTTAGGGAAATCAACGGACACTTTTTTCCAGGAAAATTTCAGAATCACTGCGGTGCTTGTGTGAGCTACGGTAACCATTTTGAGGCCGGCTTTCGACAAATGAGCATCAACTGTCATCTCACCTTTGATCTGTAAGGCAGCGCTAAAAACAAAATCGGAGCATAAAAACGAGAGAAGATGAGAATTAATTAAGTAAATCGTTTAGCAAATGTTTAGAAGTTTTGGGGATTGGTAATCGATTTTTTAAAAACTTTTATTCACTCCAAACGAGACACATTGAACGTAACGGATTATTATATGGAACCAAATGCGTTGATTCAAAGCATCACTATTCTACACGGAAGCACTGAAGTTTATATGCATAAACAGCACCAGATAAAAGCTTAAATTGATTTTACAGGACGGAACGATAAAATTGTTGCACTAGAAAAGACGACATGATTCCATTTCCATTTGATGAAAACCGGTTTTCTGTTTTTGTTGCAGACCATCTACTAGTTAGAAGTTGTGTACAAATTCCAAGCACGATAGGAGCCTTCTATCATGTCTGAAAGTAACACAAAGTTTAACAAGCAAGATTGGAGATGCACCACTGTGCAATTTATGCTCTCTACCAATCCAAGTTATGACAACAGGACCATTGCCAGCACCCTCAAAATGCATTGCTGAATTGCTATGAATAACAGGGACGTGCCCATGGTGATAAAAACAAAGTTTTCGGCCACAGTTATGGTCTTTGGTGTGGTTTCAAGTGAGGGCCACATCATGCCACCTCATATCTTTGAAGTCAGCTTCAAAGTCAACACCAAAGTGTTGATGTGCTGAAGAGTCTAGTGATCCCAGGGTGGAATCAGATGACCGCTGGCAGACTCTGGGTGTGGCAGCAGAACTTGGCACCAGCTCACAAATCCAAAGAGACCCAGGCTTTGCTTCAGAAGGAGTTCTACGACTTTGTACCCTTCTCTCACTGCCCGCCCCCACCCACCGCTCTCCCGACCTGAACCCGTTGGACTAATTCGTTTAGTTATACATCGACAACATCACCAACATGACTTCCCACAACAAAGCCACCATCTGCAGAGCATTCGCCAAGCTCCTACCGGCGCTTGTGGAAAAGGCATGCTCCCAGTTCTGGACCAGTATCAAGGCGGTGATTGAGGCTGAAGACGGTTACATTGATTAGATGTCAGTTCTACTACATAATCAAGTTACGAGATTTGATTTTTTTAATAAAACTTTTAAAATAAAGCTGTAGTGTTGTTTTCTTTAGGGCGACAACTTTATCGTTCCACTGTGTATATTGATAGCTGAACCCTACATGATAGTTTAACACTCAACATTTCACGTTACAAATATAAGACTTGTGATTTGCTTGGCTAAAAATCTATATTTAATGTCAAAAGAAAGAAAAGTATCATTTTTCGAAACAGTGTGATACTTTCGGCACTCCCTCTACCCCAGGTGTTAGGAAGAAACAAGGGAAGAGGAAAAGGTGTCACAAAAAATGGAAATAAGTTTATCAGGTAAAACAAAGGTATAGGAAATAGGGTTGGTGGAAAGACAATGGATAAGAAGTTGTTCACCAAGGAAGACAAAAGGAAGCTGAGGTGGGATTGTTGATCAAGGTGTGGCGGTGATTGGAACAAAAAAGGTCGGTATAATTTAGAGTTAGTTACTTTTAGGAGTGGCAATGAATTCTGAAAAACTTTAGTGACGATTAGCAACAGTTGGGAACATTCTTGGGTTTGTGACGGTTGACGACAACGTTGAGGAGAGTTGCAAGTTGGACAGTCAAAGGCATTTTGTGGCTTAGAAAAGATGGGGAAATGAACTGATCAACCGACTGACGAATGCAGCCTCAACAGTAGATATGGACCTTAGTGTGTAGAGGATCAAGGATGTCACACACACACACATACGTGTGTGTGTATATATATATATATATATATATATATATATATATATAGTGCAAGTGATATTTGCAGAATGTGTTCAAGTTTTTTTCTTCATTTTATTTTATTTTATATTGTGAACCCGGTTGCATCCCCTGAATGCCCGCAAATGTGAGAGACGACGACATGGGTAGAAGAGAAGAAGAAAGAAAAGAAGACCACAGAGACAACGGCAATTGTTGAACAAGAAGTACACATGGTTTTACTCAGTGAAAGAATTTGTACTTATTTCTATTATTTAATTATTTAATCATTTCAAATATAATATCTGCAAATGAACCTGGAAAACCTATACGAACCCTTAAACAGATTGATTGCTGATCTAGTATGTCTAGAGAGAATGGGGAAAGGGTGCAGAAAAAGAGGTAAACTACCAAGAAGTTGGTGTGATAAGATATATTCCTGGACTTGCAGATCAATCTGAAACAAAGTAATGAGAGATAAATGATGTTGGAGACAGTTTCGATGTGATAGACCAGATTCTGCAGGATGCGAAGAAAAACATCTGATAATGAGTCATCATCTTTAATAATATACATCATTTGTTTATATATTTTGGTTGAGATTAGAAGTAGAAGTCGAGTAGAAATTGAAATTGAACTGAAGGCTTTGTAGCATTTATTTGATTACCTTTGTAGCATTTATTTGATTACCTTTGTAGCATTTATTTGATTACCTTTGTAGCATTTATTTGATTACCTTTGTAGCATTTATTTGATTCTTACTACCGTAAGACGTGATACAGAGTTAAATCACCAAAGTTAAACGATGTTGAGCCTGGTCAGTACCAGATGGGTGACTATTTAGGGAGACTAGATGCTCTATGTTGAAGGACGTTGACATTTTCCTGGAAGAACTACAAAAACCTAACATCATCATCTCTCCTGACAGGAATATACATGCGATTAGGGACAGCTTTTGAATTTCATACTCCCATGAACCTTCTTCCTTATGAGGTAGCTGGTTCAGAACAGTTCTTAAGATGTGACAAAAGGCCGGAATATTGGGAAAAATCAGCTATCCCCAGGAGTGTTGGGTATAATAATAAAAAATAAGATAAAAAATAACGGAACACGAACCAGTCGACATTCTCCAGTCGATAAACTATTACCACTTCTCGCTTGAGGGAGTGTGATGATTTTTTTTTTAAATCCAAGTCCAAGGATGGAATACTGTTGCCATATCTGGGCAGGAGCTGCTAAAAACAGCCTATCCTGCCTTGACAGAGTACAAAATAGACTTCGTGGCTTAGTGGGGGATGCCCTTTTCTCTACCCTGCAACCTCTCTCCCACAGAAGAGACGTTGCGAGACTATCCTTGTTTTATCGTTATTTCCATGGCAAGTGCTCGTCTGAACTCCAATCTCTGGTCCCCCCTCGCCAATCTTTCACGAAAAACACCCATCTAGCTGAATCCACTGTGAAAAATTTCCCCCACTCTATATCTGTGCCTAAATCAAAACGCAGATTCCATGAACAAAGCTTCTTTCTTAGAACTGCACGCCTGTGGAACTCTGTTCCGTCTGCCTGCTTCCCACCGGACTTCAACTTGGATGTGTTCAAGTCCAACGTTAACAAATTCCTAATGAACCGCCCCCTTCATCAAATCTCCACACTAACATAATGTACTTGCAATAACCCTTATCCCTGAGTGGCTTCCGGGCCTTGATAAGTGGTGATCACTGTGTAAAAAAATATATATATATAGATATATATTGATGACGAGTAAGTATGGAAAAAAATCTTAATCCTGGTCACGGCACCAAATGATGTAGCCGGGTTGAACACCGGTAGTTTCTCGTCAGCCAAGAAAACAAACTCACAGCACAATTCGTTTGTTAGAAAAATACAAAATTATTATTTTATTGTTCTGCTTTGTGTACGCGCTTCCAAACGGTAGACGGAGGAGGAAGCAGGAGGGGGCGGGTTCAGTAGTGCTCGTGTTGATTGTTGCTTTTTGACTAACTGGCTTGTGCTTCCCTGCTTGTATATATATAACCTGTTCTCTAGCAGGTGTTTTGACCCGACAGTTGTGAGAATCAATTATTTGAACTATTCATCTCTGACGACATCAGTTTTAACAGTTTTACCCCATCGCTTAATGCACTTTGGCTACCAACCATCATGCATGTGTATGCATATGTGTATGCACAGTCAACTCACGACAACTGAATCTATTAGGACGGAAAGTAACCGTACCGTATTCAGAAAAAAAAGGTCAAGCAACCAAGGATCAAAACCCTTGTTCGAAAATGTACAAAGGTTCATTCCAGCTAGCTAAGCAGTACGTATACCAGAAGACATATTATAAATGGAACAAAAGATTGTTAAGTAGTTCAAATATCTCGTCGACATCATCGATGTAGAGACTTCTAGGGCTGAAATCTTAACAAGAGTGACGCTAATACTAGCAACATTAGCAAGATGAGAACAGTAGTCCAAAGAATTCATATAATAGGAATACTCAATTTCTAGCTCAAACATTCAGAAACAAATTTGAATTATTCCGATACTAGCTCGATGTCCGGCGTTGCCCAGTCATACAATACGCTTTAACATGATATTTTAATTCATGCAGATTGCATAGGTATTATTATAGAATCAATCCTTTATTGATTATTATGTATTATGAGGAATGATTTGCCGGTGGACTAATTTGCAAAAAACAAAAACAGATAAAAAATACTGATGATATAATAATAATAATAATAATAATAATAATAATAATAATAATAATGTCGTTCATCAAATTCCGTCTGTGTTTGTTTACAATATTATGTCAGCTGATATTTGGGCTTGACGATCTTAAGCATAGTCTTTCTTCTCTTATAGGTAAAAAAGAAGAATATTTACAGGGGAAATATTTTACGTTACATCGGCTAAGGAAAATAATTTTATTATTTCCCTTAACCGGTGTAACGTAAAAATCCACTTTTATCTATGAGAAAAGAGAGACAATTTTTAAGATCGGAATTTTTTTTTCCGATTTTCGATATTTATCGGATGAATTTTTGTACAAAACATATCTAAGAACACTGCCAGATATATAAATTACCTTTGTGTGAAATTTGCAAAAGACAGGCTTAGTCGTTTCGGAACCTATAAGGAAGAAATTCACACACACACACACACACACACACAAACAAAATGACTTTTATGTAAGAATAGAGATTATATTTTAAAAATGATTTAAAAGCTGCAACACTCACCTTGGAGTGAGTTTGATTTGGTACATTTCTTTGTTTTTGATTGAGTCTCGACTTCTGTTGAAATGGACGCTTCCTGTAGCGGTGAGGGACAAGTTGAGGGGTAGACCAATACAGGTTGGAATTACTATGCCATCGGAACCAAACGACATTGTCTTGTCTAATTCGAGTCTGTGATTCGTGAGCAGATTGATTATCGGGTTTTTAATTTTGCTGTAGTCTGTTGTGTTCCAATATCGGATCTCGTTTCCAAATACTCGCAAATATGTGGAGGCTCTGAACTCATCAGTTTCTCCAAATTTCTGAAAACAACAAACGCAGAAAAAAAAAGTAGAATCCAGTATTTTTTTTTTTAATTTATCATAACATTATTTTAATCAAGGATTTCATTTTAAATTTTGTCTTATTTTATTCCGTTTTTATCATTATTATTTGCCAAATGTATCGCATGAGACATGACAAGTCTCGTTGCACAGTGAAAGAAAGCACAATTCTTTACTGTGGTTGTAGCTAGACGGGTTTTCGGCGTAAATGTTTTACAGGGGTGAATCAGAGATTAGAGCTCAGTCAAATACCTCTTATGAAAATAACAATAGAGTAGGGAAAGACTACCAATGTCTCTTTTGTGAAAAATAGGCATTAAAGAAGAAATATTAAAATTCTGACATTTTTTAGATGAGGGCTAATTGTTTACATTACTTGTATTGATCGGACTATTGTTTTCATCTTGAGTGTTATTTGTGCAACCTATCGGTCGGATTAACCTTCGCCCATCTTCAGGCATGTTGGTTTTTGTTTGGAAAAGAAAAGAGAAAAGTTACTAGCTCCGTAGATATTTTCTTATTATTTAAGTTAATCTATATTTTATGGTTATGGTTTTGTATTGTTGAAAAAAAATTGGATGTCAAATTCTGATAAATATCGACGGGGGATTATCTCCCTTTTCTCTTTTCTTTTTCAAACAACAAACATGTATGAGGAACCTGACTGAATCGTTGCCCAAATAACACTCAAAATGAGAACAATAGTCCAATCAATACAAATGTGATATAGAGAAGAGATAATCTTCAACTAGATTTTGCAGTCGATGATGTACATTCTCAAGACAGAAAACATAAACAATTTTGTTTTTAATATTTATGTTGCAAGGAGAAGAAGGGGAAGGAGGTGGAGGGGGATAATTTAAAGATATCTCAAGTGATATTGCAGTATATTTATTTGTTTATTTTATTTTTCGATGGAGCCCAGTTGTTGTGATAGATGATACTGTGAAACTGCAGTAATGCACCTTTTATATACATATATATATATATATATATATATATATATAAAAGTGAACGTGTCTGTCTGTCTGTCTGTCTGTCTGTGTGTCTGTGTGTCTGTCTGTCTGTGTACATTTCCCTACGCAATAACTCTGTCAATTTTTAGTCTATAGACTCGAAATTTGAAATACCGGGTACTGAGATTTGGGAAAATCGATGTGACGGGTGTCAGCCAGAAATTTGGCTATTAAGGGGTCAAATTTCAACGATTTGACCTTTAAGAACTCTACCAAACTCCTCCGACAATTTTGGGTCTAGACATTTGAAATTTTAGATATAGGTTCCTTGAACCTGGATCTAACTTAATAAAGTGATTTGAGCCCGAAACAATAAATTTAAGGGGTCATAATAGGGGTCAAAGTTTTAAAAAATTAACCACTTTTTTTGTTTTTTTGCTTTTTTTGCACAGCATACACCTCCAAACACCCGAGCAACGCCGGGCACCGCTGCTAGTATATATATACTTTTATTTATATTCAGATACACCACCGAGGAGTGAATATTTATCATAGAGTGGTACTTTTGGTGGAATTACAATGTGGTGTCCATCAGCTTCTTTTTGGACACCTTATATTTAAATAAAAATTATTTATTTAAAAAAATGTTTATTTAAATATAAATAAAGGTGTGTGTGAATATATATATATGTGTGTGTGTGTGTGTGTGTGTGTGTGTGTGTGTGTGTGTGTGTGTGTGTGTGTATATAGTAAGTTATAAAATATATAACTTACTAACTAGCTCTACATACGTATTGAGCACTTTTGAAGTAAATACTTCAAGTTTACGCATAAATTTATGCTTTCATATATTAATTTTATGTAAATTAAGTAGTTATATATATTATATATATATAGTTATAGTAGTTATATATATTATATATATATATATATATATATATATATATATATACAGTTTATCAATATTTAAATATATTATATATTAATATTTAAATATATATATCTTATATATTTCTAGAAAGAAAATGACAGAATTTGTCGGTTGTATGAATCATGTGACTAAAAATGCAGCAAAGAAATAATTTTGCAGAATTGTTAGTCGCGAATGAAACAATATTGTAATGATTACCGTTTCAAAAGCAATAAATCATCAACTGAGAAACAGAAAATTAAAATTAAAAATTAAATTCTGAGGAATACTAATTAAATTTGACATATCTCAGACTTAATACTTGCATAAGCTGACTTTCTGCTAGAAAATTCACACTTACAAGCGGGATGCAACTATATAACGGTGAGAAAAAAAGAAACCTTAAACTTAACAGTAATTAAATGTAAATTAATAAATTAATTAATTAATTAATTAAAATAATAAAAAGCATAATATTATTTTAAGAACTATTCTGTGATATGTTAATTAGCATATACATTTATATAGGAACATATTTATACCGAAAACTTATCAAGATACCAGAAGCTCTACCCGGATAAGTGGAGCAATTAATAGAAGAAATATAGCATGATAATTCAGTTAAATTAAAATAAAACTTTATTCCGTCATCATATCAATAAGAAAAAGGTGAAATAACCTCTTTAGGTCATGGCATTTCGAAGCCTCATGCTTATCATCCGTAGAGGAGAAAAGCCCGGTTTATGTATCCATGAAAAAGCTATTATAAGGACATTAGTTTAAAAATTAAATAGAGATAAAGTGTGTGTATATATATATATATATATATATATATATATATATATATATATATATATATATATATATAGAAGCAAGAGGGATGTTAATAATATATAGAGAAAAAGATAGGATAAATGGGGACATATATAGGAGAGGGGGAATACTTAAGGGAGAAAACATGTAAAAATACAAAAGTACATATAAAGTGCAGTGAAAAAATACAAAAATAAAGGTAAAAAATTTTCTTTAAGTATATATATATATATATATATATATATATATATATATATATACTTAAAGAAAATTTTATATATATATATATATATATATATATATATATATATAAAAGTTAGAATGTGTGTAAGAATACTTCTCAACCTATATACTCAACAATTTTGATCTACTGATATGAAATTTGGAATATAGGGTATTCAGATATGTGGAAAACGTTTTAATCGATTTTCATCCTGAAAAAAGGTTGCTAAGGGGTCAAAATTGAAAAATTAGTATGTGAGAGTTGTTGGATTTTTATCTGTTTGTTGTTTCATGATTGCCCATGCATTAATGGCTCACATTACAGTTTATTTATATTAAGTATAAGTTGGTTTGAAAACACTTTTTAAAGAGTGTGTCACGCTGGCCGAATAGTAATCGTACTTGACTCACTATTTAGGTTTTTGTTTCGATCTCACCTTGAATATTTTTTTATTTTTTCTTCTTAGAAGAAGTGAACGGTTTAGAAAAAAACATAATACTTGCATGCACATGTCTCAGTTTCTTTCCGGTGTTTTTACTTCATTTTTTTTAAGAAATTTAACGTTACGTTTAATGCCTATGGTATTTCTGTTTTAATAAATAATAAATCTGCATTGGTTAAAAATATATTTTTTGTATATTTTACGACCGGACAATGCTGGGTATATCTTCTAGTATATCTATAAAAGTGAGAATGTGTGTGTGTGTGTGTGTGCAAGGTCACTTCTCAACCTACATACTCAACGAATTTTTTATCTACAGACATCAAATTTGATATATATGGAATTCAGACATGTGAAAGACTTTTTAATCGGTTTTCATCCGGAAAGAGGGCTGCTAAAGAATCAAAATTGGTTGGTATGTGGGGATCGTCGGATTTTTATCTGTTTGTCAACTGTTTCACGAATGTACATGCGTAAATCGTTCACATGACTGATTGCTTGTCTTAAGAATAAGTAGATTTGAAAACGCTTTTTAAAATCGTGTCAAGCTGGCCTCGTGGTTATCACACTTGACTCACTGTCTTTAAGTTTTGGTTTCGATCTCAGCTTGAATATATTTTTAATTACAAAAAATGAACTGTTTAGAAAAAAAAACCTAATACTCACATGCACATGTCTCAGTTTCTTTCCGATTTTTTACTTCATTTTTTAGAGGAATTTAATGTTACGTTTAATACCGGGCAACGCCGTGTACATCTGCTAGTATATGTGTGTGTGTGTGTGTGTGTGTGTGTGTGTGTGTGTGTGTGTGTGTGTGTGTGTGCGCGTGTGTGTGCGCGTGTGTGTGTGTGTGTGTGTGCGCGCTCGCGCGTGTGTTTGTGTGTGTGTGCGTGTGCGTGTGTGTGTGTGTGTGTGTGTGTGTGTGCGTTACTCACATTGTCACCCATCATCAGCTTGACTTTTTCCTTCAGCCGCCTTGTATATGTATACCGTTGCTCTAACATCCGTTCCAATCCTTGGACTCTACCGCCAAATTCTAGGAAGTTGATGGCATGACCAAATAAATCAATGGTAAGGTTTAAGTTAGCCGATCTTGGAATGAAAGATTTCTGCGAAAAGATGACATTGCTATCGACTTTAGCACCAGTGTTGATTGAATCAAAGAAGAATGATCCTTCGTAATTCCTGGAGAATTTCCTTATGTCCAAGTTGAATTGTTTCTTGAGTTCTTCATCTTGGACAATGTTGCGGATATCCTGCATATGTGGATCTGAGGTTTCCATCAAGTTTGTCAGATGAGACCAGACAAAAGATCCAACTTGATTGGACTTTTCCTTTTCTAACACTTGGCGCACTTCGGATAGAATATCTTTGCTTGGACATTTCATAAGACCAATGTAAGCATTAATACGTAATTCAGAATCTTCAGATTCATCACGGAATAACCCCATCAAATCGGTGTGCTACAAGAAAATACAAAGGAAACAGATTTACTTATTAAAGAAATTGCATTTTAATTTCTTATGTAAACGAACGTATTTGGTTGGATAATAATAATAATAATAATAATAATAATAATAATAATAATAATAATAATAATAATAATAATAATAATTGAACAAGTATACAAACATCTCTATAAGCAGTTGTGTCGTTCGGTCCGTCTGTCACATTTAAATTTTAAATGTTATCTTATCTCTAATAGTGTTCTTTTCCGTCCATAAGTTGGTCCATTGTTTTTCTACACTTAAATAAACAATGAACATCTCTTAAATACGCCCGTTCTACATACCTCAGCCTCGCATGGGATTCGGCGAAATGCGTCTATGGCAGCCACTCGGATCTCTGCAGGGATATCTTTGTTTGCAAAACAGCGCGAAAGACGAGAGACGGCGTCTTTAGAATGACCAATGTTACCAAGAGCTCGAAGAGCTATGACAATTTTACTAGCATCACCATTCTGTGGGTTGCAATCGTTAACGGATTTCAACAGTTTGTTGATGAGGGCAGAGATTTCAACATCGTTTCCGCAGTTTGGTCGTGTCCTGCAATAACTGCTGGCCATGGATGAGACAGTAAGCATCGCATTTCCGGTCAAGTTGAGTGCATCTAAAAGTGGCTGTCGAAAAGAAGAAAGAAAAAAAGAAGAGGTATGATAAATGAAGTCGAAAAGCAAAATAAAGTTTTATAACAAAACTACAATGTCGCATTCTGCGATGATGACTTGCGATGGGATTAAATACAAGGGAGATAATTCATGATTTAAAAGTGAGATTTACCTCCCTTGCACACATTAAAAAATGCGTGTATTACTATAACTTTGGATTTGTAACGCAGATTAAAGAAAAGAAAAAAAAAAAAAGATAGGGAAGCATTAAGCAGACAATTATGAAGGAGTGTTTGCCAGTCAAAAGCAAGAAGAATATTTTACACTTAAACTCTTTTTTTTAACTTATAGACAGCAGTACAGTCATTTTTTTTATGCAACTCAAATTCTGTTTTTGAATTTTTGAGATGAGGATTGATCATTCGTGTTTAGATTACTATTCTCATCTTGAATGTTATTTCCACAACGTTTCAATCAATGTAACCTCCGACCTTCTTCATGTGTATCTTGTCGAACTTGGGAATCTTTCTGTTTCTTGAGGACCTGTGGCATAGTGGATAAAATACTTGGTAAAATTCAATTGAAAGTTATGATCTTCTAGAGGTTGAAGGTTCAATTCTCAGTCTGGGTGACACTCAAAAGAATAATTGTCAAGTATTAAAGACTTCTACCCATTTATTACTGACAGGATGAGAACATGTTACTAGTGGATTGAATAAAGGGGTCGTTCGAAATTCAGGGCCGATTCCTGGGTTTGACAGAAAGATTTCTGAGTTTGATAGGAATACTCCACAGTTCGACAAGTTTCCCTAAGAAGGGCGGAGGTTACATCGGTTGAAACGTTGTGAAAATAGATCTCAAGATGAGAACAGTAGTCCGAAGAATCCAAATAAAACCAACTCCAGCCTAAAATTTCTGACCCTCGCTTCCCTACTTATAAAGCGTATGTGGGGATGAGAGTCGAATGAACGACACGTTTCGACCCAGATTTTCTAACTGTGCTACTCACCGTGACAGCTGCGATCATTTCTCTGGATGGACGACGCATGAAAGACAAAGACATGAGCCACAGATCAACGTCATTTCCGGTGACGTATTTCTTTGAGATAAATTCTTCCATTGCTTTCACAGAAGCGACAGTTCCAACCATTGGAATGGCGTCCAGAAAACGTTGTCTGTAGAAACAGAGAAAGAAAAGATTTATTTAATGTCCTTTAGAAAGAAAAGGAACCAACACAATCATGACGATTAATTTTAAAACATATTTATTGAGAACTATTTTCTTTTAGAAAAATTTTTATTATTATGAAACGTTTTAATATATACGAGTGTCTATGTTTTCCAATAGTGTCCTACACTTGGTTCGTTGCACATATAGCCGATGTTGCCATCACACAGCTTATCAAGAACACACACACACACACGCATATATATATATATATATATATATATATATATATATATATATATATATATATATATATATATATATATATATAAGAGAAAGAAAATTAAAACTGTACGTTTAACTTTACAATCAAAATTTATTGTTCGACTGAATACTCCAAAAAACAATTTACAAAGTCCTTATTCCATGGAGTTTCAAAGAATGCTATTCTTGCTATTCTTCTCATCAGAGGACATAAAGAAATCAGCAAATTATATTTGTAGCAATGCTAGAATTTGCTACTTATGGCATTAAGTGAAACCGCAATTTATTGTAGTCATAAATTGCCAAATAAAAAAAATGAAAAAATATTGGATATGTAAAAAAACTAATATAAAAACAAACAGCTTGCATGAAAATTCTTTCAAGATAATCTGAAAGGTGAAAATAGTTCTTTAGAGAAAATGGAGTCCAAAATTAAGTCCAGTGTAATGATTCTGGACATGCATCATGTACCGTATTACTTGTCGCTTATCCAGTTCATTCCACTGTTCATCCATCACAACAGTTTTTTTATTTTCCAAATAAATTCTTACCGACAACTAGTTAGCATTCAGTATTGATCAAGACTAATCATCTTCAAACCAGTAATGGTCAAGAATGCCACATTTTGATCGTGTAACACGTGCAATACACTATCAATCTTTTGGTGTGGGGACACTTTGGTGATCGTCTCATCAATAGATGTTGCCTTGAAGTGGTTTCACACGTTTGGAACATATAATTGAATGAGGATAAAACAAAATAAATCTGTTGGACATTGATAACAGAAAATTGGTGGACAAGTCAGGCACCGATGAAATTTATTTGTACCAGATATGATTGGAATGCAGAAAGGATTGTGAATTATATGATTATTTTTACTTCTGCTTTCTGTAAAGTTGAAGTTTTGCCAATCATGCTAGTGTGTACCCAGGAAAAGTCACTTCTGATTAATATTTAGATAATTCTAGTTTAATTTTAGAAACTCTAAATCCTGGTCCTTAAGTCTCCATCATTCGTAACAACGAAAGATCAAAAAAGAAACTGTAACTCAAAAGGACATTCTGCTGTTTTGTTAGCTCTACTCAAAGTTTGAAAAGAAAAGCAGGACATCAAATGAAATCCTGGTCAAGTAAATAAAAGAAACCGACCTCTCTGGAAGCTAAAATGCACAAGTCAATGTATCATGTATCCAATTTGATAAGACGCTGTTACTTACTTGAGTACTTGTGGATGTTTTTGACAGAAATTCGGCTGGGTGATCTTGTTGTAGAGTCCAGTGAAGGCGCCGGCATCCAACACCATCATACTGGCAGCTAATCGATCCATCATTTCCGGCAACTCAGGACGGACATCATCCTCCCGACAAAGTCCACGAAGTTGCTCTTCAATCTTGCTTCCACTTTGTTGGCGGCTGTCGATATCGAATTGATGTTCAAACAACAAACTCGTTCGACGATCGATTTCATCTGACAATCAAAGCATAAAGAAAAAGAACATTGTTTTATCTTTTTGTTTATTTTTTAGGTTTAATCGATAATTGATATCGATGAGTCAATTAAAGAATGAAAATATTAAAAAGTAAATCATTTTGTTTTTGTTTTTGAAGTTTTTATGTCAAAAGTCTAATATTTAGTGCAGGCAATATTCAAAATATAATTTTTATTAAAACTTTTTATGAAAATCGCTCCAAACCAGGCATGAAGCCACTTGATGGATAATGGAGCTACAAAATACTACTCGAAGGTTAAAAACAAACCAATGATAGAAAACAGCAATTCTTCTCCTTTGTCAGCAACAGCAATCATAGAATGTGAGAACTAAAGGACAAAAATAAGGGAAGCGGAAATTATGAAACTACCGAATTTCTTACAACTTCTATCCAGTCATGGTTGACAGAACGAGAGCATACTACTCCAATGGATTAAATAAAGGGTTTTGTTTGAAATTCCACGCAGATTCCCAAGTTTGACAGAAAAATTCTTGAATTTGAGAAGTACACCTGAAGAAGGTTGGAGGTTACATCAACCGAAACGCTGTAAAAAAAACACTGAAGAGGAAAATAGTAGTCCAAATAATCTAAATAATAATAAAAAAAAAAGATGCGATGTTGCTCGGGATTTATTAATGACAAATTTGCAAAGAAAAACGATAGAACAGATCCAAAATCTCTATTTAAGAAGAACCCCTCTTAAATTTTCAAATATATTTGAATGAAATTTAAATCATGTGTATAAAATTTTCTGAGGAAGACAATGGAAGTGATTTTCCACTATTCTCATAACACCATAGCACTGCCTCCCATTTCACCCCCTAATATAATCGGAAAAACACTGAAAAATTGAAAACTCTCTGAATTAGTGTTGTTGCAATATTTTTGGTATGCTATGAGGTTACAAAAAACTGGAAGGTCATATTTATAGACAGGGTGATAAGAACTGAACAATCAGATGGAACCAGGCTCTGCTATCAACCAACCAACCAACCAACCAACCAATCAGAAACTGGAATCACTCTATAAAATATAGTAAATTTTAAAATCCCTGCACATAACTTTTTTGTTTTCACACAGGAAGAAACTTTGTTGTTCATCTTCGTCTGCAAGCTTTTAAAATTCAAAACTTCTCTGGATTGGTTACCTATCAGAAACACGGCGTCTTTAACTACAAGCTTCTCTGGATTGATACGGCCATTTTGTTTTGAAAATTTCTCTTCTAAAACTAAAAGGCTTACAATTCAAAAAGCGTTTTATGTACAGTGTCCAAAAAGTCACTGAAAGGTTGAAAATCTTTGTCTTTTTACCATTAATGATTATTTTTTTCTCTATTTCAGACATTTTACCGATGATAATTTGGAAATTAATTATAATTAAGTATAACATTGAATAACGTACGCAACTTGTGAAGTTGTTTTACCAAAATCAGGCAATGCTTTGGCGACATTATCTCTTACTATGGCAATGTCACATGACCACCACGTTCCCCCATACTTGACTATCCCTGATTTTTTCTTGTGGGGATAACTTAAAGAAAGAGTTTATGTTAACAACCTCCAAGCCCTGAAAGAATTGAAGGAAAACATCAGGAATGAAATAAAGGAGTTAAATCGCAATCCAGAGATTCTGCAATCTGTCATAAATAATGTTTTGGAAAGAGCACAAATATGCGAAGCTGAAAATGGGCAACATTTAAAAGACATTATTTTTCATAAATAAAGATTTTTTTTAATTTTGCCTTTAATTTTTAAAACTTGCCAATGTCTTAGATTGTGTTAAAATTACAGAAAAATATCATCAAAACAAAAGAATCTATTTAAGTTCAAAACCCTTCAATGACTTTTTGGATACATGTAGTTTAAATTTCATCAAAATCTGATATAGTTTAAATTTCATCAAAATCTGATATTAATATATGCATATGAGGAATTACAGTATTTTGTAAGCAAGCTCATAGAGATTCGACATATTGAGGATCATGTAGAAATATGGAACCACTTTTATTCCCCTGAGAATTTTTTGCATATGATGTCGTTTAATTAACATAAAATATATTTAAAGTTTCAAAAACAGTACCGCTTCTGTAATTCTTTTAATCTAATGATACATTATCTGAAAGTACTTCCTTTAAACTCCTCAGCTTAATATTAACAGGGAACATGAGCTGGAACAGATACATCGAGGGTATTACCAAGCTACTGCAAAGAAGGTGGACTCTTTTTACCATGCTAAAAAGTTACTTATGCCTGAGATATAAGGCCACCATTTGCCCATGTATGGCATATTGTTGCCACGTTTGTACTGATGCATCTACTACTAGTCTCTCATTCTTAGACAGGGTTCAAAAGAGAGTCGCTAACCTAATAGGTCTTGCATTATTAGCTCAGTTTTAACCTTTGTCCATCGACGAAATTGCATCTCTCTATATGTTTTACAAGTATTTTAATGGTAGGTGCTCTGACGAACTATGTCCTTGTACCCCCTCGACGTAAATACCCGGACAAACCTGACAAGCAGCAAAATCCCACCTCTGCACAGTAAAAATCCCTAGATGTAAGAAAGATTTCTACTCTAATAGTTTCTTCCCTAGGATTGCTAGACTTTGGAATTCCCTTCCGGGTTCTTGTTTCTCTGACTGTACTGACATGCAGAAGTTCAAGTGTAATGTAAACAGGCATCTTGCTGCTCAACTCTCTATATAGTATCTCTGCAAATTATACCCCAGATAGTAGCCCCTACATCAAAGTGGCACTTTGCTTTGTTTGGGGCGAAAATGCAACAATCAAAAAATAAATTTAAAAAACATGGCACGCAGAAATTTGGGACCATTTCAAATTTCTTCCTTGAAAAATTTTATACATGGATTTAAATTTAATCCAAATAGAATATACGTGAAATTTTAAGATAGGTTGAGTCCCTATGCGATGCCTGCATTCAGTCTTGAAAGACAAAGTACACCCCTATATAGAAAACACACATACAGACATTGCCATTTATGTATAGTGTGAGTTTTATTCTTTAAGTATATTCAATTTTTTATGTCTCATGAAAGGGGTATATTCGTTTGAAGTGGTGGAGTGATCTTTGCTACAGTTTTGAGTTATGATAAAGTGAGTTGCTTTAATGAATGAATGTTTATGGTCGACACTGGTATTCCTGAGTATGAGGCTTGAGGTGTAACTTATAAAGTCTTTCCTAGGCAGCTCCACCAGTCTGTATCTATGGCTTAACCAGCCAATCATACTGCTGTAAGGAGGAAGAACCCGGGTGTACTCATATTCATGACATCGTTTTTTGTCATGTAAAATCACTTGGATAAGATGCACCATTCATTGAAAAAAACTAATGTAGGTTAAACATATCAAACAGATCTTATTTGGGCCGCAAATACTATGTGATTTTGAATATTTAATCAGTGTTTATTTGTTGTCCTGACAAACCCTGTACAGAGTTAGGCACTCGAGTACAGTGTTTAGTAGGCATTTAAGTTCTGTGTGTGTGTGTGTGTGTGTGTGTGTGTGTGTGTGTGTGTGTGTGTGTGTGTGTGTGTGTGTGTGTGTGTGTGTGTGTGTGTGTGAGGATATCGCTCCAGACAAGGCATGAAAGCACTTGACGTAAGGAGCTAAAAACGAAAAAAAGATGATTAATTCAAAAACAAGAGATGCCTATTTTCTTGAAAAGGCAGGAGGAAGCGAGTTCTGCAAGCCTACACTTCTTGGTAGAAGCTTTTGGGATAGAAAGATAGAAGGATGTATTACAATAGAGTATCTGAACAGCACATTGATGCAAAGACTAGCGGGTCAAACGAGCTGGAACAAAGGAAGCAGAAAATAAATCAGACAATTCTGAAGAACATGTCATAATAATAAAACTTATAAAAGAGACTGAGACGAATAACATGTAAGAAAAAGAATGCAGAGAAGAAAGGGTTGGACTAATTAAATTACATTTGAACAGAAAAATGAATTCAAATTATCAATTCATTGAAATATAGAATGAAACGATAAAATTGTCGCTCTAGAAAAGACGACATGATTCCATTTCCGTTTGGTGAAAACTGGCTTTTATTTTTTGTTACAGACTATCTACTAGGTGGGCAGTTATGTGCAAATCCCAAGAGCGATAAGAGTCTTCTGTCATGTCTGAAAATGACACAATGCTTAACGAGTGAGATCGGAGATGTGTCGCTGTACAACTCATGCTCTCTACCGATCCAAGTTATCACAACAGGACCATTGCCAGCACCCTCAAAATGCATCGCTGGATTGCCACAAATAGCAGGGATGTGCCCAGAGTGATGAAAACAAAGTTTCCAGCCACGTGTGGTTCTTAGTGAGGGTCACATCATGCCACCTCACATCTTTGAAGTTGGCTTGAAAATCAACATCAAAGTGTACCTGGATGTGTTGAAGATTGTGGTAATCTCCTGGTGAAATCAGGTGGCTGCTGGCAGACCCTAAAGTGCTACGACTTTGTACCCTTCCCTCACTATCCTCCCTCTTCCTCCAACCTGAACCCACCAGACTACTTTGTTTGGTCATACATCGAGTGCATCACCAACATGACCTCCCACAACACCAAAGCCACCCTAATTGCCTCCATCCACTGAGAATTCGCCGAGCTCTCGTAGGGGCTTATGGAAAAGGTATGCTCCCAATTCCAGACCCATATCGTGACAGTGATTGAGGCTGAAGGCGGCTACATTAAATAGATGTCAGCTCTCCTACATAATCAAGTTACCTGAATTGATTTTTTCAATAAAAGTTTTAAAATAAAACAGTAGCTTTTTTTTTTTTTTTAAGGTGAGAACTTTATCATTCCACCCTGAAAACAAATTTTAGATAACAAAACTCACCATTATTAATCTGTCCAGCTTTCTTCGCCTTGTCAAAGGTCAACTTCTGGAGATTATTTGATGTGGCACCATTATTTCCAGAAGAGAATGGTCTGAACACGTGTTCTTCTGAACATGTTGAACTACGAAGAATTTTCAAGCTGACATCCATGATCTGCAAACATTTATACTCGCTCCTCATCAATGGAAGAGATTTGACGAACTGAAAAATGGGAACGAAAAACAAGTCACAATCATGATTGTATTGGTAATTGGTTAGAGTTAGGGTTAGAGTAAAGCCTTTACTGCAAAATTGCACTTTCAAGTCGCCTTTCTAACGAACAATATTTTTTACTCTTATGGTTTGTCAGCCCAACTGGTCTTCAAAATACAGGTCTACGCATGGTTCAACAAGTGAATGAGGGGTTTGTTGATGTTTGTGCATCAGTTACACGCTAACTTCCGTCACGAGTTAGGGTTTCATGATTAAAAAATTTATTGCATAAAAAAAATCTGCCGATAAAGGGTTAACTCAAATTTAATGAAAACTCAAAATATATGTAAGATATCGATACTTACTGAAGGCACGTTGTATCCGATGGATTGGATGGCCAGTCGGTAACCTTCACGGTCGCTGCATCCCAACAAATTCTTCCTTTTATCTATTACCCGGTTTTTATGACCATTATTAATAACTTTGTATTCAGAAAGACAAGTACCAACAACGTCAGTCTGAAATGAACAAACATTGAACAATATGTTTACATTTAAACAAAAATTGAAATAATGTTTGCATTTAAACAAAAATTGGAGTGATCTTTGCATTTAAACAAAGATTGAAATAATGTTTGCATTTAAATAAAAATTGAAATAATGTTTACATTTAAACAAAAATTGAAATAATGTTTGCATTTAAACAAAAATTGAAATAATGTTTGCATTAAAACAAAAGTTTCAATACTTTATAAAGAAAACACGAAATTTCGAGAGCAATTAGTTATGTAAAAAAATGAAACTAACCTCGGTCAAATTCTGATCTCGGTTAAAACTATCCATCGAGTTTTGGAAAGCAGAGAGGATACCTTTTTTGATGTTCAGAGTCCAGGTTGATTCGCCATCCATTACACAGACGTGGTTAATTTGACCATCTTGGAATGAGAACTTTAACGGTTGCTTCATCATGGCTTCCTTGAAAGCCTCAGTATTCTGATCGCCTTCAGAATCTTTAAGAGAAGCGTCCGTGATCTGAAAAGAAACTTAGAGATTAGAGTAGGGTTTAATTAAACATAGCACAACATTGACTTAACTTGTTATACTTTTACCTTACGTCTTACCGATCAGTGCATAAAGTATATAAACATTTTTCTGTGTTATAAATGTCAAGAATGAACGTAGACTAAACAATATTTTTGGTATGAATACATTAAAATTAAAATGTATTTCCTTTTTATAATAGGCAAAAGTGAAAGCAGACCTAACAATACTATTGGTATGTATAAATAAAAAGTGAAGAATATTTCCTTTTTATAAATATCCAGTGTGAATGCAGACCTCAGAATATTATTGATACTTTTATCTTAATCCTTTATACTCTGTGTTAACGTTATCATCACCATCGTTGTTGTGAACCCAAGTTGTTGATAAAACACACACAAACATTTGTTGTTTTAGTCTATAAAAGGTTTATTCAAAATGACAGCCACACCAATTTCACATGAGTGTGAAACAGAGGAATACTGGGTAGAACAATAATATTGTCTCCCTAGAAAAAACGATTTGATTCCATTTCCGTTTGATGAAAATCGGTTTTCTTTTTCTTTTTCTTTTTTGTTGCAGACCGTCTACTAGTTGGCCAGTCTACAATATTTGAACTGAGTCAAATTTGTTGTCCTGTCTTTTCTGATTTAGTTTCAATAGTTTTGTTTCGACATGCGTTTTCCCAACACGCTGTCTTTCCACTCGCTGGTGGCTCCTTTCTCTTCCTCTTTTATACCCGTTCAACAAACTCCCTTGCCTCTAATTTGCATATCTCACACGTAAATTTGCATGACCGCCATACATATAAATGCTAGCTTGGCATTTTAACTTTTTTTTTCTTAAAAGAAAAAACACAAAACTTGTGCTATTCAGGTAAGTTACGGTTTTCCCCACATTCCCTTCTGATTTCATGATCACAAACAGGGCAGGGAGGTAGTATCTGTCTCTGTCGGGTACTTCTTCGAAGAGGAATAACATGGCCCTGACTTTCATGCATACGCTCGTCTGTGAGTGGCTTTCAGTAGATACCTCATCAATTGGGAGGTTGCTAGCATCAGAATCATTCTCAAGTGGATCTGAATTAAAATAGATTAGCCGCTCACTGTCCTCAGAATCACTTTCGTCACTTGACAAGTGCGTCCGGGTTACTGGTCGAAAGTCTTTAACATACCTAGGCACCCCATCAACTTTCACAGATTGCAGGCTGATAACTTCAGTAACGCGACCAGTGTTATATTTCGTTGTGCACCTGCCTCTTTTTTCATATTTCCCTCCAGTCACTTCTGGTTTGGGCAGCGGGTTATCTTCGATACCTTTGATTCGTACATGGTATCTATGTAACACGTCCCCTTGTGCAGTGGAAGATGAAATCATTCTTTGGGGTGACGTTGTGCCTCCAGTATTGAACAGTTCTTTCTGGCTGCGATGGTCTTAATTGTTCTATGGCTGCGTTCTATAATAGGATTTTTACTTGGTGAGTAGGCATATCGAAATTGCAAATGTATGTCCCAATTTTTTTCAAATGACTGGAACTCCTTACTGGTGAAAGCAGTAACGTTGTTGGTCAGTATTTCCATTGGTGGGCCTCGATCAAGGAAAATACTCTCCAACTGAAGGATTACAATGGTCGTATCTGTCCGATGCAGAGGTCGCCAGATTGCAAATCTAGAGGGGCCACAGTCGATAATAGTTTAAAAAATTCTCACCATTGTGGTGGGTTACGTCCATTGCCAGTCTCTCCCAGTTGTTCTTTGCACCAATTTTTCCGTTTTTCAAGCGCACAGGTGCTGGATCTATTGATCGACATGTTTCGCATGCTTTCATGACAGATTTAGTAGTCTCTTTGGACACTTGCAGGTCCACCATCCTGGCAAAATATAGAGTTCGTTTTACTCCTGGATGTCCACTTTGATGATGAAAATCAGCCACCTGGTTCCCATCCAGTTGCCTTACTGCTGCGCAACTCCCAAGATCCATCCACCTGCGTGGCACTCTGGTGAGACTATCTACGTGATTCTGATAGGACATCACGAGTTTTATATCAATGGACAATTCATATTCTTTTGCCAGTGATTTCAAAGTTTCTAACCATCGTCTGATGAGCAATTCACCAGCTGCTTTCGTGTTCACACGCGCTTTCCCAGTCAAAGTGCCAGAGAGCCATCGGTGCACGCACACCAAATCGGTAACTAAATGTAACCCTGTTGCCTTCCACAGAAAGGGGCAAATTGACTTCTTTGAGTGCTGCGTCAAGTTCAGCTAGATTGATGTGTTGAGTATTATTAGCAGGACGTAACCAACACGCATCCTCAATAACCATTTCATTCGCCTTAATGCCACTCCTGTGGCTATGCAACTTGCATCCACCTGGACTGTAACCTTTTTGATGTCCATGCACCAGCCTCCTCTAATAATTATCTCGTACTTTGCTCACAATTTCTGCCAACATGTGATAAAGAGATGTATTTTTGATTCTGTCATCCCAGCCTTTCAATACTGCAGTTGCTAAGCACTTGATAAATGCGACTGTCACCTGGAGCCATACCGAAAAATGACCAACGAGTTTCCCACAAAGAGAAAATATGTGTCGTCAGATCAATTCATTGAGGATTCCTGGAATTGGACTTCCTCGTTTCCATTGCAGTCTGCCATCTTTCTCCCAGACTTGCAAACCCAGAACTCTCGTTCCATCTTTCAGTTGCACCGGATCCTTGGAAACCAAGCCATAGTCTAAAAAATGTTGTTGCATGTGTGACGCAGGAACTACATTTTCATTAATGAAAATATCATCCATATATGTTGATGTGGCATTTTTGATTGCATGATCCTGAGATATGATGGCGTCTATTACAGACTTCATAATAAGTGGTGCGACATTCAGCACGAATCCCAACCGCATGAGACAAAAGTGCTGGCACCTGAAAATAACTTTTTTGTTTGAAAAGACCATAATGCTTTGTCTCAACGTGGATTTGAAGATATGCATTCCACAGATCCATAAGCGACACATTAACTCCTTGTCGCCGCCACTTAGTTTTTGTGCGCACACTTCTGCATTTGAAGTGAAGGCATCCACAAATTTGTTCAATTCCTGCTAATCAAGAAATGGATGTACCTTGTGCTTCTGCTCCTGTACGATCGCCATTAAAGGAATTAGGTCTTTGGGTGGGCCAAGTTCTTCTTCTGAATATGGCACCAACCGTCCATTCTGCTGCCACCGTTGTAATTTCTTTCTCATAGGCATCTCTGGAATGACAGGGCATTGTGTATTCTTGCACAATGTTATTCAATTTAATGGAAGAGCAACCATTTTCCCATTTCCATGATGCAGTCCATTCTTTATTAATGCGATCATAAGTCACGCTAAAGTCCGGCTCATTGATAGAGATGGCAGCACATTTGTTTAAGCTGCCAAAACGTGCTTCACCTGATTCCATGAAATGAAGTCCACCGAGTTTTCTGATGGCATCTCTACATTTACTCTGGCGTATCCTTGGCAATTCAATGTCCTTCCATCAGCTGTCAATACTTCTGCTTCCAAAAGCGACACACAGTTTTACTCACTAAAGTCTGTGAACACCCAAAATCAATTAACACCGTACACTCTTGCTCATCTACACATACTTTCATGGAGGGAAGAGTCTCAGTTTTTAGTTTGTCTGGGAGGAGACTAATGCTGCTGCCTCCTCCTCTTCAGCGTTTTCCTGACACTGTGATGCTATATGTTCAAGGCCACTGCATCTGGAGCAACGTATCTCATGACAGACTTTGCATGCTCAACTGTTCAACCTCTTTTGGCGATTCTGTAAGCAGTCCCTCGCCAAGTGATTGGGACCACCACACCTGTATCAAGCAAATTTTTCATCGTCACAGCACACATTTGATTCTGTAGGTGATCGTCTGGCAGACGTAGCAGCAGCCAATTCTGCAGGGCCGTAATGGTCAATCATGATTTCTCTTGTTCGGATCAACAGTTGTTCCGTACTCATTGTTTCCATCCTGAATGAGGCATGTAATACATGTTTAACATGTTGCAGTAGTCCAGACACAAATGCACACTTTAGCCAACATTTGGGCAACGGTCCTCCAACCAACTAGGCCAGGCGTCGCAGCTCAGCAAAAAACTCGTCCACCATCTCGTTAGAACAAAGTTGTCAAGTGACAAACTTGTCATATGCATTAAATGCATCAATAGCATACGCGGTTATAAGGGCCTGCTTGATCTGTTCTGCATCCGCTTTTTGCTCCATACTAAGTGGCTGTATATGGCCAGAGCTCCACCTAGCAATCTCAATGGCAGTACGCGCTCAGCATTTTTCATGGTGCAAAGCTCACACTCAAGCTCCACATTTTCAATCCACTTGATAATGGGCATATTGGCGGCAGCACCACTAAATTCCAGAATCAACCGGACATCTTGGCTTCTATGGCCGAAAGGTGATATAAAAGGCCGAAATAGCTTCTACAGTATTTGAACTGAGTCAAATTTGTTGTTCTGTTTTTTTCTGGTTTAGTTTCAATAGTTTCGTTTCGACATGCATTCTCTCAACACGCTGTCTTCCCACTCCCCGGTGGTTCCTTTCCCTTCCTCTTTTATACCCATTCAACAAACTCCCTTGCCTCTAATTTGCATATCTCACACATAAATTTGCATAACCGTCATACATATAAATGCTACCTTGGCATTTTAACTTTTTTTTTTCTTAGCGGAAAAAAAAACATGAAAGTCGTGCTATTCAGGTAAGTTACGGTTTTCCCCACATGTACAAATCCCGAGAGCGATAGGAGTCTTCTATCATGTCTGAAAGTGACACAATGTTCAACGAGCGAGATCGGAGATGCGCCGCTGTACAACTCATGCTCTCTACTGATCCAAGTTATGACAACAGAATCAGTGACAACAGCCGTTGAATGAAAACCACAAAACCCATACTGACCTAAACTTTCTGGAAAATGAACAAGCTTGCCATTGACCAATCTCTCAAAAACTTTACTAATAACAGAAAAAAGACTAACAAGACGATAATTAGTTGGGTCAGAATAATCATCAGCATTTTTAAAAATAGGGACATCAGAGAACTCCCTCCAACAAGGAAGGGAATAGGATTAAGACAGAGATTAAATGATTTCAAGAGGATAGAAGAAAGTTCAGAAGCACAACGTTTAAGAACAACAGGAATTGAATGCAGGACTGGAAGTATTAGACTTGGTAAAATAAGAAAGAACCCTAGCAACCATTTTTTTTTTTTTTTTTTTTTTACACAGTGATCACCACTTATCAAGGCCTGGAAGCCACTCAGGGATAAGGGTTATTGCAAGTACATTACGTTAGTGTGGAGATTTTATGAAGTGTTTAATTGGGGGGGGGGCGGTTCATTAGGAATTTGTTAACGTTGGACTTGAAGACATCCAAGTTGTAGTTCGGTGGGAAGCAGGCAGACGGAACTGAGTTCCACAGGAGTGCAGTTCTAAGAAAGAAGCTTTGTTCATGGAATCCGCATTTTGATTTAGGCACAGATATAGAGTGGGGGAAATTTTTCACAGTGGATTAAGCTAGACGAGTGTTTTTCATGAAAGATTGGCGAGGGGGGACCAGAGATTGGAGTTCAGACGAGCACCTGCCATGGAAATAACAATAAAACAAGGATAGGCTCGCAACATCTCTTCTGTGGGAGAGAGGTTGCAGAGTAGAGAAAAGGGCATCCCCCACTAAGCCACGAAGTCTATTTTGTACTCTGTCAAGGCAGGATAGGCTGTTTTTAGCAGGTCCTGCCCAGATATGGCAACAGTATTACATCCTTGGACCATTATTGGAGTGATGATTACAGAATCAAGGGACTGGTCATTTTTCGAAGGAAAATCCGGAAAAACATCATTAGAATCATTGATAAAAGAATTGTCAACAAAAAGACGAGCAAAGAGATTAGTCTCATCCTTAAAAGATGTAAAACAATATTAAACCAATGATTTACATGAAATCGATATTTGCATCCTGCTTTTTTTTTGTTTGTTTAGATTTTTATGCAACGTTGTTACACCCTCTTTCTTAAAAGTGATGAACGAATGAACTTTTGTTTCAACATCTTGATTTTGAAGATGGATTTTTTTTTCATGGTAAATTGTCCAGAATTTTGTTCACTATGCAGATTTTATTTTAATTTAATTGTAAACCAGCTAAATTGATGTCTGTATAAAATATTTAAGAATGATATCATAATTATATATATATATATATATATATATATATATATATATGATTAGTTTTTTTGGAAAAAGAATTCCAGCAGAGTGCTCAATTAAAAGGAAAATCCAAATTTTAAGAGCGTACTTATATTTTGTGTACAAAACCGACGGTACCAATGACCTGTCTCAACTAACAACTTTCTGTACACAAAATATATATATATATATATATATATATATAGTCATCCACATTCAGTACTGTTTTGCAGCTCATCAGTGTGGCTAGACAAGCAACTACCTCAAGGCAGGATCGAAACCCGCTCGCCCAAACAACAGTCAGAGCTTCTAACCATTGCGCTATACGGCTGCTGCTATATGGGCAGTGAATTAACAATGTTTTGACATTGTCCAAAGTACCCAAGCTCAATTTTTTTTACACAAAGAGCATCGCTACTAGCAGGGAGACCCGACGTTGTATGGGATCGAATGATAATCATCGAATGTTTCACACTCCCATATTTTTATTATCATTCAAGTCGATGAAATCGCCCATTTTTCAATCAAATCGATTGCCTGCTCTAGTTGGGGACCCATTGTAGTGCAAAGAGATGAAGCTCCACATGCCTTTCTACAGTGACTTAGTCCACAATGCATTGTAATCTACATAACATTTTGTATCGGAATACCTCCAAAAAAGTATCAAAAATCGCTAATCGAAAAAATTCGATTAAAGGAGGAGCAGACTGATTTTGAACAAATGTAACAGCCTAACATCACAATGCAATTGATAAGTGTTATGAAGTGTTAAGTTGTCTCCCTTTATATTGGCATTAATATGCATATAATTTGTTAAGTTATCTCGCTTATAAAAAGGCAGAGTTAACGAACTCTTCTTTTAAAAAGATGGCGTCGTAATGTTTATGTGTTTGTTAACCGTTAAACTCTAATCGTGAGTGTGTTGCATATTTATTCAATTAATGTATTAGCTGCCGTAATAAATTATATATATATTGTTTATATATATACCGTCGGAGTTGGATTATTTTACTTGTTTTTCATGGTAGCAGAACGTAGTTGCGAGCGAAAACGTTCTGCGGAACAATAATTGAAGTTTTTTTTTAACGAACGACCACAAAGAGGAAATGGCCGGTAATCTACATAATATTTTGTATCGGAATGCCTCCAAAAATGTATCAAAAATCGCTAATCGAAAAAATCCGATTAAAGGAGGAGCAGAGTGATTTTGAACAAATGTAACAGCCTAGCATCACAATGCATTTGATAAGTGTTATGAAGGTCCACCGTATAAAAACAATAGTAACTTCTCTACAGTCCAATCTGCAACGAAGCCGCTGTCGTGTATGTAGCAGCAGCAAATTATGTCCAAGATAACCCTAACCCTTACCCTAACCCCCGACATCAAAGTTTGGGGTGAAAATTGAATTTAAAAGAAAAAATTTTTAACACGTGGCGAGCAAATGGAAGCACATATCGGTGCGAGAGGAACATTTAAATCAAGATGCAATCCGAACAGCTAACAGAAAATGGTCGGGCAACCTTGTACCGTGGGGTGAGCTGCAGACATAGCAGCTGGTTGTAGCTGGAGACTGGAAATCGGGTAATTGAAATGCAGGGATTCGCTCATATTGTCGTTGGTTTGGAAAATTATGTTTGGTAATAAAACGCCTTTTAATAAATGTCTTTCGTTCCAACTGAAAATAAACTGAAAATAAACTTTCGAATTTCTTTTGTTCTTTTGCATTTGTCTCTGCATTTTAAATTATAATAAATCACAGAAAAATATTTTTATTACACAAATATGTGGTTTATTCCAAAGCTTGATTTTTAGCATTTATAATCTAATTACAATTTCGAGCATAAGATATAATTTAGAGGTCATATTTTCACAATTTGTATGCATTAAATTAAGCTGTATTTTTGGCAATAACGTATCTAATTTTATCTTTCAAGTGGTCTGTTGTGTCTGATTTATCAGCGTAAACATGGGATTTAAAAAAATCTATTGGGTTAAATCGCATGAATGAGGTGGCCAGTTGACAGGTCCATTTTGTGAACTTATTTGTTCATTAAATATTTCTCTAAGTGAATCAAATGTATGATGCACTGTACGGCATGTGGCTTCAACCTGCTGAAACCACATAATGAATTGCTAAACCAAGCTGAACTCTAAACTCTAGATTTGGCAACTATCGGTTATTTTGTTCACCACCTCTAAACAAAACACTCGGTATTTGAAAGTGTATCACATTTCTGTAGAGTTATATTTGCTAACGGCAGAAAAATTGGTAAAAACACGAAGCAGAATGATTAAGTATCCAAAAAAGTGTGCGATTCTTTAACAGCAAATGAAACCAGGTTTGATTAGAGTTATCTTTTCTTGAATCTATTTACCATCGGTTATCTTGTGGTGATTTGTTCATCTTTGTTATTGCTAACTTATTGTTTCACTTACCCTCATAATAAGGTCGCATTTGGTCACGGGTTCAATCTCAACCTTGGCGTTCATGTTGATCATGGCAGAGTCTTCAGAGGCACCGTTCATTTTGGTTTCTGTTTTTGCATCATAAGAGAATTCATAGACAGTTCCAATTTGATAATTGAACTTGTGGTTGTCTGAAATGATACAAAATAATAGTTTAGTCAACAGAAGCATGAATAATGAATATAAGTACATCCAGGTCTTTCCTATTTCAATATTGTGATTGGCTGGTTAAGCTATAAATACCAGCTGGTAGAGGCATTCTGGGAGAGACGTCACAAAGGTATGCGGGCCTCAAGCTAAGAATGTGACGAGCATGCATGGAAGTGCTCAAGAATTGTATACCAATGTCTAAGTCAGACATACCTACAACGAAAATGAGTTCATTCAAGGGCTATAAAAATCTGATATCAGAGTCATTCGGAGAGGAACTGCCAAGGTTGCTCTGGTAACATGTCATGTTGAGATATTGCATTCAGAATCATGTCGAATCGGAGGTGTTCCGGTTTGAATCAACAGAGCTGTTTGGGACTGTGTAATGTCGAATCGATGGAGTTGTTTGGGATCATGTAGTGTCAAATCATCGGAGGTGTTCGGGTTTGAATCGACAAAGTTGTTCGGAACCATGTCGTGTCAAATCGTTGGAGGTGTTCGGGTTAGAATTGACAGAGTGGTTCCGGTTCAAATCTTCCAGTGTTGTTCTAGATCGTGTCATGTCGAATCAACGAAAATGTTCCGGTTTGAATTGATGGAGTTGTTCAGGATCGTGTTGGGTCACGTGGACGAAATTGTCACATGTGATAATAAATTTCTTTTGTTCTCTCTTCCTTTGTGAAACTACAAAGAACATCTTCTTCTACTTCAACACCCATTTCATATTGCGTTTCAGAACTGAAATAAGATCGTTCATCTACTTCAAACAATATATATCCCTTTTCTGTGATCATATCACATTTACAATTCTTTATACATATGTGTGCAGGGTGCTTATGCGTGCTCGCCTTTTATCGCCTTGTCTGATGCTGTTTTATGAATGGCAGTCGATCATTTAATCTGTTAAACTAAGACAAATAAAACCGTTTTGTATGAAGAAAGACATAAGGAGACGTTTGGTGAGAGTTTTCATGTATGGTTTTATTTAGAGATAATTTACAAAGGAGAAAGACTAATGCTATCATAGTTATTTACTTGTTAAACTTAACTTTTTAACTTCACAAAATGAGTGATGCTCCTGAACTGACACATCGATAGCATTCACTGGGATTACTAGTTTTCTACATCATTGATAGTGTCTCGTTCGCAGGGCTTCGTGGAGATACTGATCTGTAAAACTTAGTTTTCTCTCTGCTCATAAATGTGGCGTCATTCTTCATCGTCTCTCTCTCTCTCTCTCTCTCTTTCTCTCTCTCTCTTTCTCTCTCTCTCTCTCTCTCTCTCTCTCTCTCTCTGTTTTGTTTACAGTGTTTGGCCTTTGATCTATGCCATACGTTTTTCATTCAACCCTGGGAAAGATTTTGGGTTATCATGCATTCGATTCGACCCTTGTCAAAATTCACATTAGCTAAATTAACTGCCACCGACGCAAGGTCCATAATATGTAAGAATTGAAACAGATCAAAACAATATCTTTTACAAAATTTTGCGAAATCCAGAAAGCGGCTCAAGTTTTTCGATCAGCTCAGTGTTTGATTGTTTTATAAATTCTTACAAATTAACCACAAATCTTTACTTTTATAATTCACCGAATTTCTTCAATAACAACTTGTTGAAACAATCCAGCCTTAAATTGCAGATGCAATTAAATCTTACTTTACACATTTCATTCACTAACCTATATTTTGTGTAACCTACTTATTTTCACTTTTGTACATATAAAATACGGCACAATTATGTACATATAATATACGGCACAATTATGTACATATAATATACGGCACAATTATGTACATAAAATATACGGCACAATTATGTACATAAAATATACGGCACAATTATGTACATAAAATATACGGCACAATTATGTACATAAAATATACGGCACAATCACGTTAACACATCAGTTCTCATCAGATCATCGAAGTTAAGCAACAATGAGCCTGGCCAGTACCAGATGGGTGACCATTTGGGAAGGCTAGGCGCTGTATGTACTGCACCAAGATATAGACATTTCCAGATTGGTAATAATAATAAACTGATGCCACACCAAATAAGCGAGGAGGGAGAAGGAGGATGGAAAGGCCGAGGAGAGAAAGCACTAGCCAGACCTCTGTTGGATGAGTACAAAGTGGACTAGGACCTTGGGGAGGTTTTTTGCCACCCATATTCCAGTGAAGACCAATGGTCGCGACCAATGAAAAATTAATAGTAAGCGGATGTTACGATAACGCAAATTCATCTGCAATGGTTATCAAAAAGAGGTGGAGAGTACTGAAAATCTGGGGAAACTTGTTGTCACTTAGACTTCAGAGAACACCACAAGTTGTTCTCAAAGAGAAATCTTTGATGATGGTCTGTGTGACTACTCCTAATTAGTAAATAATAATAATCAGTGTAATCTTAAGGAAAACCCTAGACTGCAGAAACTAACGTAATCTACAAACGTTAACCGACAATATGGAATCTGCAATAAAAATAAAACAAAAAGAAATGAACACCACATGAAATGAAAACTACATGAAATGAACACCACATGAAATGAACACCACATGAAATGAACACCACATGAAATGAAAACTACATGAAATGAACACCACATGAAATGAACACCACATGAAATGAACACCACATGAAATGAAAACTACATGAAATGAACACCACAAGAAAACTGAAACAGTAAAATTTTTATAATTAACTATACCCCACTTCATCCTCCTACAAAAAAAATGGAGTCAGCATCAACTGGCGCGACACAAAATAGTTGTAAAGGATCACGGAGGATGAAATGACCGAGGAGAAAAAGCACTTACCAGACCTCCATTGTATGAGTGCAAAAGAACTGGAAACTTGGAAAGGTTTATTCCCATCTGAATTTCAGTGAAATCCAGTGCTCGCTATCAGTGAGAAGTCAATGCCATGCGGTTGTTGCGATAAAATTATCATCGTGACATTTATTGGGTGGATTTCTGTCAATATTGTGTTTTATTTTAGAATCCTGGGCGATTATTAGGACTCCAAAGGTGATAGCCTCATATCGTCATCTTTATTTCGTTTTAACTTAAAAGCTGAGAACTACTTGCGTTGCAATCTTAATAAACGCTTTAAAATAAGTTAAATAATATTGAATGAGCTTACCGGCACAATGAAACGCACATCGTCCTTCATCTGTTCGCCAATGTTGATTTAATGGACCTGCAAAAAAAAAAACGAAATAATTTTAATAATAAATCATTATCCGATGCTTTCCCCTTTTTCACGGAAACATGGACGTCAGTTAGTGAGATTTGTCTTTTTATTTTTAACTGCTCTTAACCGAAAGCTTTAATTAGCAACTTACATTCAATTAAACCTGTACGATTGATACTGACACATATGTAAGATATTACTTTAAAACAGTGTATGGATGCACGCAATGGTAATAATCGATCGATCACATGTATCTCACTGTGTTTGACTACTTTTATATTTTTTATTCTTTCCATAGATTTATTTTACACAAATAGCACGCATATGTACACTCATTGACACATCGTATATTTATACATGAATTTTTCTCTCTTTCATATACATATGTGTGTGTTGTGTGTGTGTGTGTATGTGTGTGTGTGTGTGTACAAATATGTGTATAATATATTAATATATACATATATATATATATATATATATATATATATATATATATATATATATACATAAAAGAATTTTGTCTCTGTGTGTGAGTGGGTTCCTTATGGACTCCTAAACGACTGCGCCGATATTTTAAACATTTCACACAAATGTACTTTATGTGCCAGGCAGAGATAGGTTTTGTATTGGAATGTAAGGGATAGCCGAAAAAATCTGATAAACAAGCGATTTAACAAGTTAACACCTTATACAGCCTAACATTACAAGTGCATTTGTGGAATTTTCTTAGCACACAAGAAGAAAGGCCCGATATATAAAATCAACAGTAAGTTCTTTGATATAACAGGGGCACGTTCGAAATGAATTTTTCTGTTTAGAGCACAACTGAACCATGAAAATTGACTTTTGCATTTTAAATTTTAATTCAAGCCATCATATAAAAATAATTTTATAAAATCAAACGTAGGTTCTCTACAGTGCAATGTGAACTATAATGTGTTGTGAACTCAGTCACTGTGAGAACGCACGTGAAGCTTGCTCCCATTGCACTACAGTGCCTCCTCTACTAGAGCAGGTAATCGATCGATTTGATTGAAAAATGGGCGATTTCACCGATTTTGATGACAATAAAATGAGGATCTTCATTCAATCCCGGAAAACGTCGGATTTCCCTGCTAGTGTTTATATATATATATATATATATATATATATATATATATATATATATATATATATATATATATTCTATAATATAAAGCTGAATGTGTGTGTGTGTGTGTGTGTGTGTGTGTGTGTGTGTGTGTGGTCACGAATAGGCTCCTATATGGTTGACTATTTTAAAAAAACTGATTACGTATAATAATAGAAGATGTATCAAGACACAGGAAGTGGTATTTTTGATCTGACAGAACGGTGGTTCATTAAAATTGTGGGGTCTGCGTTCGCGCCTGGTCCACAAAGTATGAAAATAAAAAATTCAAAAATTAAAAAAAACGTTACAAGTGTTTTTAATATAGATGTACATAAGAATACTTTGATAAGTATGTTTTAACTTAAATAGGGATAGTATAATAAAATTGTGGGGTCTGCGTTCGCGCTTGGCCTCCATAGAATGGAAATAGGCACAAACTTTAATAAAGACTTTTCACATCTATCTGCACAAGTATACTTTGATAATTATGTTTCAGTTTGAAGAAATAGGGTATAATAAAATTATGTGGTGTTCGTTCGCGCCTGACCTCCATAGAATGGAAATATGTCACAAAATTTAACAAGTTTTTTAATATAGATCCACAGAATATTGTAATAAGTGTTTCAGTGTGAACAGGTATGGTATAATAAATTATGGGGTTTATCTATTTTATTTTTACTTTCATCATATTTTGCTTTGGTTTTGATGCCTCCCAATTTGAAGCTATCTGTTTACAACCCTTCCTTTTAATAATCTATCATACTTTCATAAATCAGAGTCCATTTTCCGTAGGCTGTTTTTGAACCCAGTCAACGACAGGTACTTTTGCTAGTATATATATATATATATATATATATATATATATATATATATATATATATATATATATATGTGTGTGTGTAAGTATATATATATATATATATATATATATATATATATATATATATAAGAATAGCAGTATAATTACATTTCAAGATTCATATTCATATGAACAAACACACAATGTTTTTATGAACTTTTTTCTTCGTGCATCATTATATTGTGTTATATTTTTTCTATCTAAGCAAAGAATTTCCAATTTTTCTAAAAATATTTATGCACGAAAAGATATGGCATTGACAAAATAATGTTTGTTTCTGCATAACGAAACGGATCTGTAAAAAATATGCCGAAATTTTAACATGCTGGAGGAACATTTTGGAATGAAAAATAAACGGTTGGATCTTGGAATGTAACAATACCGTTATTCTTTTATGTGTGTGCTCTGTTGTTATATTTAACATGCATTGAGCTTTTAAACAGAAATGATTGGGATACATAAAGAGTGAAATATAATTGAAAAACATTTTACCAAAACAACGTATATATATATATATATATATATATATATATATAAGTTATGAAAATATATATGGCAATTAAGCTACACAAAATATTCCACGTTTCATCCACGCTAGGATTCATCAGGCTTATGCGGGGAGTTGTGGTAGTCTCACGTTTTTATATACGCACATTCTATTAAGTTTTTAGTTAGCCAATCAGCTTTCTAGTTTCCACCGCACCCTTCCTAATCAGCCAATAAGCAGGCACTTACAGGACAAAAGCCCAGTTGACCTCCGGTTCACCCCTTCCTTTGTGCGTACTATTTTTTTTAATTTTTTTTTTTACACAGTGATCACCACTTATCAAGGCCCGGAAGCCACTCAGGGATAAGGGTTATTGCAAGTACATTACGTTAGTGTGGAGATTTGATGAAGTGTTTAATTAAGGGGGCGGTTCATTAGGAATTTGTTAACATTGGACTTGAAGACATCCAAGTTGTAGTCTGGAGGGAAGCAGGCAGACGGAACAGAGTTCCACATGCGTGAAGTTCTTTTTTTTTTTTTTTTTTTTTTTTTATTACATTTTCACCCCAAACAAGGCAAATTGCCACTTTGGTGTAGGGGGCTACTATCAGGGGCAACAACTACTGGGGTACTATGTAGGGATTTGGGCAGCAAGGTGTCGGTTCACGTTACACTTGAACTTCTGCACGTCAGTACTGTTGGGGAAGCAGGGACCTGGAATGGAATTCCAGAGTCTTGCGGTTCTGGGGAAGAAACTATTGGAGTAAAAAGATCTTTTACACCTAGGGATCTCTACAGTGTGGGGTGGGATCTAGTAGCCTGTCGGGTTTGTCGAGGGTGCTCGCGTCGTGGGGGCACAAGTGATTGCAGTTCGTCAGAGCATTCACCACTAAAATACTTGTAGAAAAGGCAGAGGGATGCAACATTTCGTCGATGGGACAGAGGCTGAAGCTTAGATGCCAGTTCAGGGCCTATCAGGTTTGCGACTCTCTTTTGAACCTTGTCAAGGAGCGAGAGACTAGTAGCAGATGCACCAGCCCAGATGTGGCAGCAATACTCCATACATGGGCGAATGGTGACCTTATAGAGGTACAGGATACTTTCGGGTGTTAGTAGTTTTCTAGCACGGTAGAGAGAGCCTACCTTTCTTGCAGCGGCCCTGGCAATGCCTTCAATGTAATTGTTCCAACTCATGTTTCCTGTGAACGTTAGGCCAAGGAGTTTGAAAGATGGACTCTCAGATAAAGAGTCGTTGGCCATTGCTATGGGTGGTAGAGAGGGTTTCTTGTAATTATTGAATGAAACTAGTTTAGTCTTGGCAGCATTGAACGCGACCAACCACTTTTGTCCCCATTCCACTACAGATTGGAGGTCTTCCTCTAGTGTTTCTGCCATTTCTTTAGAAATGTGTTCATTCGTCTTCCTGTCGTGTCTGCCATAGAGTGTAGTGTCATCAGCATATATACCCATCTCAGAGGCAATGTTGTCGGGGAGGTCATTTATGAATATCAGGAACAATAGAGGTCCAAGGATAGAACCCTGGGGCACTCCCGCATTTATATCATATTGTTTAGATGTGCGACCGTCGAGGACTACCTGAATTTTTCTCTTATCTAAGAAGGATTTAATTATGTTAAGTATTCTACCAGTGATACCGTATGATCTGATTTTACTGAGGAGACCCTCATGTCATACTCTGTCAAAAGCCTTAGATATATCTAGAGCTACCGCTCTGCCTTCCCCCGCTTTGTCCAGTGAATGGTATATACGTTCAGAGATCGCAGTGAGGATGTCTGCTGTGGAACGGGCTTGTCTAAATCCATATTGTTTGTCAGTCAGTAGTTTAGCATCTGTAAGATGATGGACTAGAGCATGGTTAATTATGGTCTCAAATATTTTGGCAAAAAGTGGGAGGAGGCTAATGGGGCGATAATTTGATGGGTCTGTCCTTTCGCCAGAATTCTTGAATACTGGTACAACAGAAGCAGTTTTCCAACAGTCCGGAAAGCAAGCTTCATTAAGACATTTGTTGTAGAGTTTGGAGAGAACTGGAGCTACTTCGGCTGAGCACTTTTTTAATAGCACAGCTGGGATAAGATCGGGTCCACATGCTTTTGAGGTGTCAAGGTTTTTTATGATAGCATGCACCTGAGCAGGGGTGGTTTTCAGATCGTCCAGTGTGGCGTCTGGCCGCATAGGAAAGTCAGGTAGGGGGTGGTTGGAAGGGTCCAGTGTGGAGTTTGAGGCAAAACGACTGGCAAGCATGTTAGCCTTGTCGGTTGCTGAGGAGACAACCTCGTGATTGTTGGTTAGTGGGGGAATTGTTGATTGCCCATTATTTACTACACTGTTGTAGATTTTCCAGAAGTCTCGAGTTCCTAGTTTTTGTGCTTCGATGCGCTTTTTAGTGGTTTCCGTAAATTCTCTCTTAGCTGTCGCTATTTCTTTCTTAACGTTATTTCTAGCTTCTATATACTTCAGTCTGTTTGAACTGGACTTATGTCGGTTAAACCTACGGTATGCATGCTGCTTTTGAGTAATGGCAGTTGCACAAGTCGACGTAAACCATTGGGGAGAGTGGGGCTTACTATAAAATTTCCGCATGGGAACATGCGCTTCAATTGCAGTTTTGAACCAGTCAGTGGTCTCGTTTGCACATTGTTCAGCAGGGAGAGAGAAAATATTTTTCCATGGAGCATCTCTAATTAGTTCCCTGATGGCTTCCTAGTCAGCCTTATTATAATATCTCGTTGTTTTGAGCACTGGCTCTTCAGTTTTGGGTCTAGAGTTTAGGGCGATTTCAACCATTATCACTGCATGATCAGCGTTCCCGAGTGGGCTGTGGGCCTTCGTTATGCAGTCATCGGGAACTGTGGTCAAAAACAGATCTAGAAGTGATGCGTGTTGTTCTTCCTGGTCAGGGAAACGGGTTGGAAACGTAACAATTTGTGATAGGGAGTGAGATATAGCGAAGCTATGGGTTGTGCTGCCCGCTGCGTTCTAAGAAAGAAGCTTTGTTCATGGAATCCGCGTTTTGATTTAGGCACAGATATTGAGTGGGGGAAATTTTTCACAGTGGATTAAGCTAGACGGGTGTTTTTCGTGAAAGATTGGCGAGGGGGGACCAGAGATTGGAGTTCAGCACCTTCTGTGAAAATAACGATAAAACAAGGATAGGCTCACAACGTCTCTTCTGTGGGAGAGAGGTTGCAGGGTAGAAAAAAGGGCATCCCCCACTAAGCCACGAAGTCTATTTTGTACTCTGTCAAGGCAGGATAGGCTGTTTTTGGCAGCTCCTGTCCAGATATGGCAACAGTATTCCATCCTTGGACGTACTTGGCTTTTATATAGGTAGAGAATTGCATCAGTAGTGAGATATCTTCTGGAGCGGTAGAAGGATCCCACCATCTTTTCAGCGACCTTGGCAACAGACTTGATGTACGTGTTCCATTTCAGATCAGGAGTAAAGGTCAAACCCAGAAGCTTGTGAAAACACGGGGCCTCACCCAGATGAAAGCCATCCATCACAATTGATGCCAGCTGGGGATCAGAGTACTGATAATGTAAGGATAGGAGTTTGGTTTTGGATGCATTAAAGGTAACCAGCCACATCTTCCCCCACTGAACCACGCGCTCGAGATCAGAGGAGAGAGAATCCGAGAGAACTTTGTCATTTACAGCCTTTGATGTGTTGCCGTAGATGGTCGTGTAATCAGCATAGATGTCAACGAATGATTTAAGTATGTGTTTAGGGAGGTCATTGATGTAGATCAGGAAGAGAGTTGGGCCCAGGATTGACCCCTGAGGGACTCCAGCATTTATATTACAGGCCTCCGATTTTTGTCCATCTACCACAACTCTTATGAGCCTATCGGAGAGAAATGATTTAATGATTGAGAAAACATTTAACTGGAAATCTTGTGAAGTAGACCCTTATGCCATACATTGTCGAAGGCCTTTGATATGTCAAGAGCAATTGCCCTAGAAAGAAAGCCTTTGTCAAGAGATTCACTAATCCTGTGGGATATAACCGTCAGCACATCTGCGGTAGATCTTGCAGAGCGGAAACCATATTGTGTGTCACTAAGAAGGTAATTCCTGCTGAGGTGGTTGACTATTTCTCTATTTAATATGGATTCCAGCAACTTACTCATAACACACAGGAGACTTATTGGTCTGTACTGAGAGGGAGAGGACTTATCACCTGAATTCTTAAATACAGGGCAAACTGATGAGGTCTTCCAGGGGGTCGGAAAGCACTTCTCTTTTAGCGGGGAGCATAGATAACTAGCGTTCTGACGTATTTTTAAACTAGGTTTAATGTGTTTTTTAATGCTTTTATGTTAGTTTATATATATATATATATATATATATATATATATATATATATATATATATATATATATATATAGATGATAATTTATGTATATGTATATTTATTTTATTTATTTATTTTCTATTGTTATTGTTAATTTAAAAGTTATTTTGTATTGCTATCCTAGAGTAAAGTTTATTCTTTGAACACAGTTGTTCGCTATTTCTCTCCTACAGTTAAATAGATCTTGAGGTTCTTTAAAGTATAGGATAGCAAATTTTTTGTGAAGGCATAATCTACACGGATCGTCTAGGTTTCTACATGTGTTTGCTTGTCTTACTATTTTCCATTCGACTACCGGTAAACGTCCGCTTTCTTTGAATTCTCAGTCATACTTAGCTTCTGAAACAGTTGAGCACTCTCAAAAGAATTTATTTCACCACACCAAAAAATAGATATGGAAAGGGTTAATTTCGAAACATCGCTAAAAAAACATCCCCACACCGAGAAAGCATAACTATATTATTAAATTAATTTTTTAAAAATCAGATGGTCTAATACGCCGAATGTGATGGCGAGCAATTTTCTTCTTTAAAAATGAACACATAAACAAAAAAGAATCCTTTGGTTTTAAAACCCTAAAAAATGCGAAAACAGTAGACCTTTTGATAAATTTTTAAAATGACCTTTTAAGCGTAATTAAAAACTTAGAATTCCATAATCAACATAACAATTTCCAACAGAAACTACACAAAATCGTTAGAAATATAAACAACTCTAATAAAATCTTTGTAAAAGCAGATAAAATTCGAAATGTTTATAAAACCGATAAACAAGAATATAGCAAACTAATCACAGAAAACATTACAAAAAAACTACAAAAACTGGATACAAACGAATGCAAAAATAGATATAATAAATACTGAAAGTAAACAATTCACTGATAAATTGAAAATTAGCGATAAATTTAGCAAATTGAAACATAGAGAGGCATACATTCTGCTCAAAGACCACAAATGTGACTTCAATAATAACCCCAACACTCGCTTGATAAACCCAACTAAACCAGAAATAGGTAAAATTAGCAAAGCAATACTTTCTAAAGTAAACAAACAAATCAAACAAGACCTAGAATTAAACCAGTGGACAAATACTGCCGAAGCAATCACTTGGTTTAAAAATATAGAAAACAAAAATAAATGTACATTTATACAGTTCGACATCATAAACTCTTATCCCTCGATATCCGAAAATCTTTTCAACATTCCTCTAGAATTTGCCGAGACATACACTGATAAATCCTCGGAAGAAATCAACATCATTAAAAAAATGTAGAAAATCGGTTCTAGTAAATAACAATAACCAATAGATAAAAATCAAAATGACAAATTCGTTTGATTTGGCGATGGGTGCCCTGGATTCTGCAGATGCATCAGATTTTGTGGGATTATTCATTCTATATACCCTGACAAGCATATTTGATACTACGGATATCGGCCTATATAGAGATGATGGACTAGATATAATAAAAGACTTCAATAAAGTCAAGGGAGATAACTTTAAGAAAATCATACACAAGGAAATGAAAAAATTAGGCCTAAAAGCAGATGTATGAGCTAACATAATAACAAACTTCCTGGACGTCACGTTAAATTTAGATAAAAACGCGTGTGAACCCTACTTAAAAGATAACTCTAACTTAATATACGTAAATCCTTAGTCCAATCACCCACCATCAATTATAAAACAGATTCCTAACTCGATCATAAGTAGACTTAGCAATAACACAAGCGATGAAAATGTATTTAACAGGTCAATCAATATCTACGAAACAGCCCTAAAAAATAGTGGCTACAACAATATTGATATCAAATAGAAGCCACAAAACACAAATAAATATAATAAAATTCAAAATAGAAGAAAAGGAAATATAATTTGGTATACAGCGCCATACAATCAAATGTTAAAAACAAAACTTGGCAATAAATTTCTTTTCTAGATCTCATCGAAAAGCACTTGCCCGTAACCAATCCTTTTCAAAACATTTTCAATAAAAATAACCTAAAGTCATCATACAGCTGCTGCGAAAATTTAGAGATGATAATTAAATCACATAATAACAAAATATTAAATAAAAGCAATGAAAACAACAACAAAATAAACAATAAAAAAGTGGACATCATGACAAAAATAAAACTAACACAAAGGACACATACGTACCCAGTAGAAATAATAATAATAATAATAATAATAAGAAGAAGAAGAAGAAGAAGAAGAAGAAGAAGAAGAAGAAGCCAACTCCGGACAATGACAACCATACTAGAAATAAAAATAAAAATACTAATAACGAACAAGATAAATGCAACTGCAGACCCCGTACACTTGCTCACTTTAAAATAAATGTCTAACCAAAAGCATAGTTTACCAGGCCAGAATATTTGCGAAAGAAACCCCGAATAACAAGAAATATTACGTAGGTATGACTTCCTTAGATTTCAAAACACGATATTATGGCCACAAAAGTACATTCAAAAATAAAAAAACATTGAATGAAAACAATTCTAGTAAACAAATACTGGGAACTCAAAGAAAGCAAACGACCCATGTAGATTATGCCTTCACGAAAAATTTGCTATTCTAAACTTATTTAACTGTAGGAGAGAAATAGCGAACAACTGTGTTCACAGAATAAACTTTACTCTAGGATAGCAATACAAAATAACTTTTAAATTAACAATAACAATAGAAAATAAATAAATAAAATAAACATACATATATATATATATATATATATATATATATATATATATATATATCCATTATTTAACTTTATTATTATTAGATCTGATCCGACTGCCATTGTTAAGAAATTCATTTTTGTCAAAATGTTTACTATTTTCACAACTTGATTTCTAACATTCTTTCCATCTGCATAGCTAAACTAGCTGATGTAGTTGCGTCTTTTCACATCGAAGCGTCTCAATCTGTTACAACTTTTTTAATTTAAAAGGCAAGAATCAACGGAGTTGTTTTTTTTTTTTTTTTTGAGAAATAATAATAAATTCGTCATGATAAAGGTTAATAAGTACGTCTAGAAACAGAATTGTTTTGTTAAATTTTCTCGATGAGAAAATGACTCTAAAACTTCTAGGTCTTTTTTTGTGTTAGAGCCATTGCTGTTTCTGCTTCTCGTGAAATTGTTTCTCTTGAAGTTATTCTTTATCTCTACGAATCTAATAGAAGACAATGTATGGAATACTGAATTTCGACTGATGAATCTCTACTCCATTTTAGGGTTATTCATTCTTTGTAACTTGATTGGTCTTCACCTTTTCTTGTTTACTGCAACCTTTCTCTCCCAGACATGATGTTGCTAGTCTCGACTTTTTTTATAAATACAATTCTGGCATCTTTACTCCTGATCTGAAATGGAATACGCACATCAAATCTGTTACCAAGGTCGCTGGGAAAGTGGTGGGATCCTTTTACCGCTCCAGTAGATATCTCACTGCTAATGCAATTCTCTGTCTACATATAAAAGCCAAGTACGTCCAAGGATGGAGTACTGCTGCCATATCTGGGCAGGACCTGCTAAAAACAGCCTATCCTGCCTTGACAGAGTACAAAATAGACTTCTTAGCCTAGTGGGGGGCCTTTTCTTTTCCCTGCAACCTCTCTCCCACAGAAGGGATGTTGCGAGCCTATCGTTGTTTTATCGTTATTTCCATGGCAAGTGCTCGTCTGAGCTCCAATTTCTGCCCCCCCTCGCCAATCTTTCACGAAAAACACCCGTCTAGCTGAAATTACTAATTTTCCCCACTCTTTATCTGTGCCTAAATCAAAACGTAGATTCCATGAGCAAAGCTTCTTTCTTAGAAGTGCATGCCCGTGGAACTCTCTTCTGTTTGCCTGTTTCCCACCTGACTACAACCTGGATGTCTTCAAGTCCAACATAAACAAGTTCCTGATGAACTGCCCCCTTAAGTAAGACACTTTATCAGATCCTCATTACTAGCGATTATTACGATATTGTCCCATTTATTACTGTACACGCAATAACCCTTATCTCCGAGTGGCCTCCGGGCCTTGATAAGTGGTGACTTCCTTGTAAAAAAAAATGTTCTTCAGAATTGTCTGATCTATTCCCTGCTTCCTTTTTTCCAGCTTGTTTTACTAGTTGGTCCAGTCGTCTTGATCAGTTCACTTTTTTAATACCTGATTGTAATACAATTTCTTATTCCAGTAGCTTTTTTTTCAAGACCTGTAAGGTTGTAGAACTCCCGCCCTGTTTATTGTGTTCTTTCTACATCGTTAGTCTTTTCAGGACTAATGTCAATAAGCATCTCCTGATTTTTCGGTCATCATCTTTTGCTCTTGTTAGCTACTTACATAAAATGGCTTCATACCTTGTTTCGAACGATTTTCATTTTAAAAAGATGTGAGTATAGTTAGTTTGAAAATATTTCATAGTTTTATTATTCGATCGATGCCTCCATTCAGTCTCGAAAGACAAAGGATACCCCTGTAGGGTCAGTTGCGCGTGTAATTGTGAGACAAGAGTCGCGCAATCCCTAACCACACCTCTCCTGAATCGACACTGTTTGGGTCCAGTGGCAAGGAAAAGATCAGGAAACAATGCTGAGATAAGCATCAGTCAAAGCCAAACTCTTTGCCAAGAAATTTGCAGTTAATTCTACCCTTTGCAACCAAGGCCGCCAACCCTCAATATTTCCTCCTGTATCAGAAAACACGCTATGTGATATGCATATATCTGTACATGATGTTGCCAAGCTAATCAAAAACCTTGATTCGAGTAAAGCAACTGGCCCTGACGGTATTCCAATTATAGTGCTAAAAAAGCTTCAACCAGAACTAGCGCCCATACTTACAAAACTGTTTAAACGTTGTCTTAAGGAGAATAGCTTCCCATCACCCTGGAAAATCTCATCAGTATGCCCTGTATTTAAGAATTCAGGTGATCGCTCATCCCCCTCTCAGTACAGGCCAATAAGTCTCCTGTGCGTCATGAGTAAGTTGCTGGAATCTGTGTTAAATACAGAAGTAATCAACCATCTCAACAAAAATAGCCTTCTTAGTGACACACAATATGGTTTCCGTTCTGCTAGATCTACAGCAGATGTGCTTACAGTTATATCTCATAGGATTAGCAAATCTCTCGACAGAATCAACCTTTCTAGAGCAATTGCTCTTGACATATCTAAGGCCTTTGATAGGGTATGGCATAAGGGTCTACTTCACAAGATCTCTAGCTATGGTATAGCTGGAAATGTCTTCTCAATTATTACATCATTTCTTTCTGATAGGTTCATAAGAGTAGTAGTTGAGGGGCAAAAATCAGAAGCTCACAGTATTAATGCTGGTGTCCCTCAGGGGTCCATCCTGGGCCCAACTCTTTTCCTGATCTACATTAATGATCTTCTAAATCACATCCTTACATCATTTGTAGACATTTATGCTGATGACACTACCATTTATGGTAGCATATCTAAGACAGTAAACGACCAAGTTCTCTTCGATTCTCTCTCCTCTGATCTTGAGCACGTGGTACAATGGGGAAAGGAGTGGCTGGTTACTTTTAATGCATCTAAAACCAAGCTTCTCTCTTTACATCATCAACATTCTGATCCACATCTGGCATCAATTGAAATGAATGGCTCTCGTCTTCAGGAGGCCTCAAGTTTTGACAAGCTTCTGGGCTTGACCACGGCTCCTGATCTTAAATTGAATACGTTCATCAAATCTGTTGCCAAGGCTGCTGGAAAACTGGTGGGATCTTTCTATCGATCCAGTAGATATCTCACTGCTGATGCAATTCTCTATCTATATAAGAGCTAGGTACGTCCAAGGATGGAATACTGTTGCCACATCCTGGCAGGAGCTGCTAGAAAGGACTTGTTCTGCCTTGATAGAGTTCAAAATAGACTTCGTAGCCTCGTAGGAGATGTCCTTTTCTCTTCCCTGCAACCTCTATCTCACAGAAGAGATGTTGCGAGTTTGTCTCTGATGTATCGTTATTTTCATAGAAAGTGTTCGACTGAGCTTCAGTCTATGGTCCCCCCCTCACTCGCCAAACTTTCACAAGAAACACTCGTCTAGCTGAAAACACTATCAATAATTCTCCCCACTCTTTATTTGTGCCTAAACCTAAACATAGATTCCATGAACAAAGCTTTTTCTTAGAACTGCACGCCTGTGGTATTATCTTCCGTTTTCCTGCTTTCCGGCTAACTACAGTATGGTTATCTTCAAGTCTAACGTAAATAAGTTCTTGATGAGCTGTTCCATATAAGTTTACAAATTTACCGAATTTTCATTACTAATGATTACTATATTGTCCAATTTCTACTGTACACTCTTTAACCCTTATCCTTGAGTGGCCTCTTTGCTTTGATAATGTGGTGATGCCTGTGTAAAAAACAAAAAAAATACATATATATATATATATATATATATATATATATATAAGTTTAATGTTTAATGTTTAATGTTTAATGTTAAATTCTGAAAATCAAAATATAAACACATATATTCGAGTTAAGAATTCATTGTTTGACACAAGGAATATATAGAGAGGAGTATGCTTATTTCCTTAATCCATGGATTTTCAATACTGGCTCATCAGAGGAAATGAAATGCAATTAGCAAAATGTTCAGCTGTGAATAAACACGTATTTTGCTTTTCAGCACAAATATCGAACATATGTTATTTGAATGGTGAATAATAATTGTGTCAAACAATAAATTCTTAACTCGAATATATGTGTTTATATTTTGATTTACAGAATTTAACTTTAACCATTAACTTATATATTGCTCTATTTTTAAATAGTGAGCTTTACCTTTTTGACTAGAATCATCCTGAAAGTATTACCTCAATGTAATATCTAAGAAGATAATTCACTTGATCTTTAATCTGTGACTTATCTCGCTTATATATATATATATATATATATATATATATATATATATATATATATATATATATATATATAAGTGATAGAACTATTCCAATACTTTTACCGATTTTGATACAGTTCGTTAACAATGTCCACGAACTTGCTGATTTTAATACTCAAATTTTTAATCGACCTGTATTTTTAATTGACTTTTCATCGACTCTATATATATTTTAACTTATTATCACCTAACGCTGTTTACTGTATATTTCAGTTTTCACTTTTAATTCTCATTTTCGCTCCTTCGCACTTTTACTTCAACACCTGAAGATGATTCGCGGACAAATTGAAAGCGCTCGTAACAGCAACAACTACGGAACTTTTCCAATATTTTTGATTTTGATACAAAAAATATTATACGGAAAATAGAAAATTTAAAAAAAAGAATCATAAAGCATAAAGCAATATATATATATATATATATATATATATATATATATATATATATATAGATATAGATATATATATATATAGATATATATATATATATATTAAGTAATGTGATTTATAATTTAAAAGTTTTAAAATTTTTTAAATTTAACAATCAAAATTTAATTAAATTAAAAATCAGTTTCATAAGAAGGAACAACAACAAAGTCAATTATCTGTACGATCGTTTCGGAAATCCGTGCTTTTTATTTGTGGTATACATGAAGTCACGTAGAATAATTATACATAGTTTTTTTGGTAAGCACGGTCTCCTCATCAGCAAATTTAGGAGGATTTCTATTGAATTGAAAAGACACCAAAAATAAACCTAGCATTAAAAGTAAGGCAGATGAATCTGAAAAATTGAAGTAAAAGGTTTGGATATAAAATTTATAAGAAAATTAATAAGAAAATTGGTATAGGTTAGAGATAGAAATGAGTAGAAAAAAAAATATATTTTTGAATTTACATAATAAATTTGATTTAAAAATATATTTTATTATTATTATTACCTTTTGGTTTTTCTTTTTTTGAAATCAGGAACTGTATTTAAAGTAGTCATTTAGATGTTTGCTATAGCTTTTTATTTTATTGAATGATGAATTTTAAAAGGGCGACGCTCGTGCAGTAAATTGTTTCCGTTAGCGTATTTTGATTTAGAGACGCTACAGTTAATATCTATAGAGAGAGAGTTTTTTTTTTTTTTTTTTTTTTTTTGCAAGTTTTTAAGGGGAGATAATTGTCATGGCTTTATTTATTATTTGATTTACGAGTCTAAGGGCGGTAATTGGTTTAACTTAATTTATTAAAAAAAAAAAAAAAAATCTATTTTTACTAATGAGTTGTTGTTCCTTCTTATGAAACTGATTTTTAATTTAATTAAATTTTGATTGTTAAATTTAAAAAATTTTAAAACTTTTAAATTATAAATCACATTACTTAATATTGAATTAGCTCTAGGACATTTAACTATCGAGCTTATTATATATCTAAATTACAACGAGCATTTCCTGTATTTTAATTAAACTAGTAATTTCACTATTACATTAAAATACACTTAGCTCTTTAGACTATTATTCTAATCTCCTTTAAATTTATATATATATATATATATATATATATATATAGATATATAGATTAACAGATACATTCGTGTGTGTGTGTGTGTGTGTGTGTGTGTGTGTGTGTGTGTGTGTGTGTGTGTGTGTGTGCGTCTATTCCTAAATGAAATCACATCTCTATTCACATGATTATCAATAAAAAATATTTCCAGCTACAAAATTTAGTGGAACGAACCAAAGCAATATATCAGCAATATTAAAAACAATTATTCCATCGGTTACACGATCATTACACTTTCCCAAAGGCTCACATTACACATATCTTACTGTAGTCCAATCTGTCAATACTTGAAATTGTATAATTCAATCACTAATAATAATAAAAAATACATAATGATCCTAACAGAAAAAAACTAAAAGTCCTTTCAGTAATTCTAAAACGAGACAACCAACAAGCAACAATATCAATTACGAGTCTAATCACAATAGTTTTTAAGTGCTTAGTAATTGATTTCAATAAGTCATTAACGAAAAATTATTTTTAATTTTTTAATCTTTGTAATTTTTAATTAGTCATGCGTTTTGCACGTAATCACGTCCCGCATACCTCGTCTCATCACACATGCATAGATTAAAAAAAAAAAAGCCACACTTTATTGTAACACTCTACCGTACAACGAACAAACAAGACTATCTTAAGGGTCTCCGAAGTTTTCGAATGTGATCCATATTGCTGACTTTTTCTAAAAAGAGCGCCAAAATAAAAATAAAAAATATGTGATCTTGACATGTTTTATACTGTTTTTCTCCTGAGCTTTGCTTTTTAATGAAACTGTTTTTACAAAACTTCATTCTTTTAATCATTTATTAGACAAAACACCACACTATTTTTACATATTTCCATTTAAAAAATTTTTCACAAATATTTTTACATTTTCCATAAGAGTTCTGCCGGCCTGATTAAAGATTTTGATATGCCGGATCTGGCCTGTGGGCCTTAGTTTGGAAATATATATATATATATATATATATATATATATATATATATATATATATATATATATATATACTTCATTTAATCACATAAATTAATATATGAAGATATAATTTTATGCATACATTTTCAGTATTGACTTAAACAGTGCTCAATATATAGATAGAGCTAGGTAGTAACTTATGAAAATATATATGGCAATTAAGCTACACAGAATATTACAAGAAACCCTCTCTACCACCCATAGCAATGGCCAACGACTCTTTATCTGAGAGTCCATCTTTCAAACTCCTTGGTCTAACGTTCACAGGAAACATGAGTTGGAACAATTACATTGAAGGCATTGCCAGGGCCGCTGCAAGAAAGGTGGGCTCTCTCTACCGTGCTAGAAAACTACTAACACCCGAAAGTATCCTGTACCTCTATAAGGCCACCATTCGCCCATGTATCGAGTATTGCTGCCACATCTGGGCTGGTGCATCTGCTACTAGTCTATCGCTCCTTGACAAGGTTCAAAAGAGAGTCGCAAACCTGATAGGCCCTGAACTGGCATCTAAGCTTCAGCCTCTGTCCCATCGACGAAATGTTGCATCCCTCTGCCTTTTCTATAAGTATTTTAGTGGCGAATGCTCTGACGAACTGCAATCACTTGTGCCCCCACGACGTGAGCACCCTCGACAAACCCGACAGGCTGCTAAATCCCACCCCCCACACTGTAGAGATCCCTAGATGTAAAAGATCTTTTTACTCCAATAGTTTCTTCCCCAGAACCGCTAGACTCTGGAATTCCATTCCAGGTCCCTGCTTCCCCAACAGTACTGACGTGCAGAAGTTCAAGTGTAACGTGAACCGACACCTTGCTGCCCAAATCCCTACATAGTACCCCAGTAGTTGTTGCCCCTGATAGTATCCCCCTACACCAAAGTGGCAATTTGCCTTGTTTGGGGTGAAAATGTAATAAAAAAAAAAAAAAAATACCACGTTTCATTCTCGTGAGAATCCGCATAAGCCTGACGAATTTTCATGAGAATAAAACGCGTAATATTCTGTGTAGCTTAATTGCCATATATATTTTCATAACTTATATATATATATATATATATATATATATATATATATAATAAAAAATTACAATTAAATTTACCAAAATGATCCAAGATGGTAAAACTAAAGTATTTTATAAATATTAAAGATTTAATATTTATAAAGTAATCTCAACCAGATGTAAAAGCTCGATAAATCCAAGTAGGAGATAGAGCTTAATATATATATATATATATATATATATATATATATATATATATATATATATATATATATAAATGAATATTAATATTTATTTTAAAACATACAAACATCAGTGCAGGAAATGTTAATTACTGCAAATCTGAAGATTTGAATGTAATCACAAAGTCATCCCTAACAACCTCCATGCTACCAAGAACTAGTACAAGAAAGAATAGGGAATTAAGTTTTATTAATATTGATTAGATGGGCATAAACAGTAAACAGGCAGATAGTATTCAACGAAATATTTCGGAATACTGCATTGCGCTAAGATTAACAGCTTATTCTTAATTCCTTATACAGGGCTCAACTTCTTCATATATATATATATATATATATATATATATATATATATATATATATATATATATATTATTTCAGGTAATACATAAAATTCTATGAGCACATATGATATTTTATGTATCAATTTTTCTCGATTCGCTTTGGAAATACTCAATAGGTTAGTAGAGCTAGATAGTAAGTTATGAAAGTATTTAAACTACACGGACTTGCTGCATTTCACCTTCGTAAGAATTCGTCAGGCTAATGCATGTAATTTGTGTCACTGCATACTTTTATATATACACATGGTGTTCAGTTTACTTGTCAACTAATCAGATTTTTTATTATTCCTGTTTTCACCAGCCAATAACCGGGCTTCTATCAGGCAAGGCTCGGTTGGCCTACACACACATATACATTAAAATAAAAAGATAAAAATCCGACGATATGAATTAATCATATATATGTGTGTGTGTGTGTGTGTGTGTGTGTGTGTGTGTGTGTGTGTGTGTGAGCCAAAAGTATATGGACAGTAAAAAAAACATTTTTTTAGAGATCACGGAAGCGTAAAACTATATGTAATAAGACAATGCAAATTAAATGTTATTTATCAACGCAAATGCTCAAACTGTTTTGCTTCTTGATTTACACAGCGTTGAAGTCTGCCTTTTACGCTTCGACAAACATTTTCTAATTTTGGCTCATCTTGTTTATAATATAGCCATTTGCTCACGGAGTTCTTCACTTTTTGTGGCAACCCAACAACAAACTGTTAATTTGTCAGACTAAATCCAGTATTTCATGTTTGTTTGACATTTTTTGGTCAGTTTGAAAGCGTTATCAAATTAATAAAAACATTTAAAATTTTATTAATATTTTTTCCGACGATCGGTTATTTTGCAAATATTAAGTCATTTGTACGGACAGGGTATAAACACGTTGATACTCACTAGTTCTCGTTAGATCAGTGAAGTTAAGCAACATTGAGGCTGGTCAATACCAAATGGTGGCTATCTTGGACTATCAGATGTTGAAAGTAGGAGGATGTCGTGCTAAAATCCTAACGCATGTATATCGTTGATCGCGATATACATGCGACTAAAGATCGCTTGCGAACCTCATATTCCTTTGACAAGAATTCACTTAAGTTAATTGCTGTTAGCATACATGCATGTAGGGGCTGTTGTATTGATTCGGTATGGTTGCGATCTGGAGAAGTTGTTTTTCATGTTATTATCAACCGAACCCTTTTCCAATATTATTTTAGTATTTATGTCTCTACTATTATATAATAGTCATTTGTGTGTGTGTGTGTGTGTGTGTGTGTGTGTGAGAGAGAGAGAGAGAGAGAGAGAGAGAGAGAGAGAGAACGAGTTCTTTCCTTATAGATTTCGTACCAGATGAACCGATCTTTTGCAAATTTCACACAAAGCTAATTTATATGTCTGGCAGTGTTCTTAGATATGTTTTGTACAGAAATTCATCCGATAAGTATCGAAAATCGAAAAAAAAAAACGATCTTAAGAATAGTCTTTCTCTCTTATAGACAAAATAATTTTACAGGGGAATATTTTACGTTACACCGGCGAAGTGAAATAATAAAATCTCGGCAAATCATTTCTTCTTAAAAGAAAAAAACAGATTTATTGTCATCTGGAGATATAGCTCATTAGAATAGCGTTCGACTACTGGTCGAATGATCCCCTGTTTAATCTCGGATGTACCTCACCATTTTATTTAAATTTTTATTATTAATGGATTCAATTTACGATAAAAGAAGAGGTGCCATTTAAAATCGCCGCAAATCATTTCTTCGTTTGCATATTTTAAAAACTAAACATTAATCAGAAGTGACTTTTCCAGGGCATTCATCGTCAAGCTTAAAATCAGCTGACATGATATTGTAAACAAACGCAGATGGAATTTGATGAACGACATTGTCCTTACTATTTTTTATTTATTTATTTTGTGAATTATTCCACCGAGCAAATTATTCCTTGTAATATATAATATTCACTAGAGGATCGATTCTATAATAATACATACGCAATCTGCATGAATTAGAATATCATGTTTAAGCGTATTGTATGACTGGGCAATACTAAGCGGTCAGCTAGTTTTAATATATTTTATGGAAATCGCCCCGGACATTGTATGAAGCCACTTGATGCAATGAACTAAAACAAACAACTACCTCACTGTTAAAAATAGCTCACGATAAGTGTTAGATGGATAGCTTCCATCTAAAAAAAACCCAGCAATTATTCGTTCTTTGTCAGAAACATCACTCATGGAATGCGATGACTAAAGAACAAAATAAGGGAAACGAGAGTTACAGAGATGCTGATGTGAACCCAAGATGTATTTTTCTACATTCCTTATTGTATTCACAGTTAATTTGTATACGAAAATACTTTCAAATAAACATGGAAAAGTGTTATTATATTAGTTGTTAAAGATATACTAACGCATAAGCGTCATTACTATAAAACTAAATTGATTATTACTATATATATATATATATATATATATATATACACTAGTAGACCGCCATGTCGTAAAATACGTTTAAATATGATATTTTAATTCATGAAGATTTCGTATTACTTATTATAAAGCCATTTTTCTATTGATTATTATGCCGTACCCAATATATAGCAGGGATTTCAAAAGTCTAAAAACATGACTTGGGTGACATCAGCAAGAATCGAAACCAAAATATATAGTTCTCCAGCCTTAGTCATTGCTGTATACCTGAATTGATACGCATACACAAACTTTAAAAGATAACGCTGTTAACGATAAAAATGTATATTTGTACATGCGTACAAATAACACGTTTAGTCGACTTATGCCTACTGGGTTTCATTTTTTCTTTTTTTAATTTAGACTCATTAGCAGTTATTTTTACGAGCTAAAACCAAATCGAATTTGTTCCACAGGTCCAGTTTCAAGTATGTAGACCACAATAAGTTTGGCAGAGATTGTTTTTTTCAGACAGACAATATTATATATATATATATATATATATATATATATATATATATATAGAGAGAGAGAGAGAGAGAGAGATTATTATTATTATTATTATTATTATTATTATACAGTTCTCTGTTGCTTATTATATTGTAGCCAATACATAGTAGTGCTCCTCCGGCGTGACCTGGTCATAAAATACGCTTAAATATATTTTAATTCATGCAACGTTATTTTAAATTTTTTTGTTACTTTTAAAATCAATTTCTTTTACACATATGACGATACCCTGGGTGGCAAGAAATAAAGCTGGCGCACTAAATGTTTTGGTTTCGATCCTAGCTGATAGTAGTAAAGGCATATGGGTTTTATCTTCGAAATCACAACTATACATTGGGTACAATATAATAATCAATATATAAAGTATAATAAAAATACGAAATCTACATAAATTAAAATATCATATTTAAGTGTATTTTAGGACCGGTTAACGTTGGCCGGCTTGCTAGTTTTATATATATATACATATATATATATGTGTGTGTGTGTGTGTGTGTGTGTGTGTGTGTGTGTGTGTGTGTGTGTGTGTGTGTGTGTGTGTGTGTGATCTGAATTTATAGCCAAAAGACGACAAAAGGTAAATAAGTATATAGCTTCCACTTATACAGATGGCGAAATTATATGACTTTCACGCGAGTCGTTCAGAACACTGCAGATATACGACCAGTTCAATGGGGGGTGGGGATTTAGTCCTCTAGAGCTATAGTAAATTTTATGTTGGATAAATGAATTGGATGAGTTAGTGTGAGTTCGGTTACATGTTCCAAGAAATCAAGACACAAACAAGCGTGATGAGGATCTACGATCAAAAATGTATGTACGACTCAGATCTAACGACGTTTTCTTTTTCTTTTTCTTTTCCAATTAAAATGCTCCAAACATCCCGGAGAAATTTCCGATGATTTGTATCCCCAAAACGTAGAAAGTCTTTAATAATAATGACTTACCAGCTTCCGCTAGGACCAAAATCATTGCCAGCAACGCAACTTGAAAAGAATCCATGTTGCTCCCAACGCAAATAACGTTGGCGTTTGTTTATTTGTTTCCTTATTTGATTTACTGATACTTTGAGTTTGTGAGACTGAAGAGACTTTATCTTCCCATTATGTTATATACGACATGAATACAATGGCTAATCAAAGGTCACAACCCACAAAATGGCTTCGATTATGACCGATATTTTGCTAATCGGCCTTTGAATTTCAATTGGTCCGTCATCTTAAATTCATTATCGTTATTTTATCTGCTTGACTGAATTTCATTTCTAATTCACCAACAACTTGATTCGTTTTATCATTACACTCGTAATTTGTTTCTTTATACTTTTGACGTCTTCATCATTTCCTCTCTTTCCTGTTGCGTGATTCCTAGTGCGTTTCTTGTTCAATTCACGTAACCTGATTATTCTTATTAGAATTAATTTTACTCGAGAAATAGTTCATTTTTCACACGTGAAACTACGCTACTGCACGCCTGTGGAACTCTGTACCGTTTGCCTGCTTCCCAGCTGACTACTATATGGTCGTCTTCAAATCCAACGTAAATAAATTGTAGATGAGCCGTCTCCTTAATTAATCCACTTTACCAAATTTCCGCTACTAACGATTACTACGATATTGTCCCATTGACTACCGTACACTCATTTACTCTTATCTTCGAGTCACCCCCCGGGCCTTGAAAAGTGGTGACTTCTTTGTAAAAAAAAAAAAAAAAAAAAAGTTCTGAAATAGAAATATAGAAATGATAGTTTTATTTGGAGATATGTGCCGCAATTTCGGAGCAATTTTACCGAGTGCGCAATATATGAAAACCTTGAGAAACGTTCGTTAATTACGTATACAAAAGAGAAATGATTAAATAACAATTATAAAATTAGGTTAATCGTTATTCTACGTAAATCCGATATCTACAACATGATATATTTAACCTAAATCTTATTCTTGTATTCTTGATTGCAATTCCCATGCTCCAACCGATCACGAGATGCTATTCCCTCTCCACAATCACCACATTTTCATTCATAGACTAAATTTAACTAAATTTACCTAAATTTAACTAAACTTAACTAAATTTAACTAAACTTACGCTTAAATTCGCCATTTCTCATCAGATCATCGGAGTCAAGCAACGTCCAATACTAAAATGAATGATCACTTCTAAGCACATTTAGAACAAGATTTTAGTCTCTTTTTGGCGCGTCGTTTGAAGTAGTTTTTAGGTAAAGTATTCTGGTAACAATATTACAGCCTTGATGTAAAACTGTTACGGAGATGATTCAATCCATCTGTTCTTTTTTTTTTTTTTTTACATAGGCATCACCACATTATCAAGGCCAAGAGGCCACTAAAGGATAAGGGTTAAAGAGTGTACAGTAGGAATTGGACAATATAGTAATCATTAGTAATGAAAATTTGGTAAATTTGATAACTTATATGGAACGGCTCATCAAGAACTTATTTACGTTAGACTTGAAGACAACCATATTGTAGTCAGCCGGAAAGCAGGAAAACGGAAGACAATTCCACAGGCGTGCAGTTCTAATAAAAAAGCTTTGTTCATGGAATCTACGTTTAGGTTTAGGCACAGATAAAGAGTGGGGGGAATTATTGATAGTGTTTACAGCTAGACGAGTGTTTCTTGTGAAAGTTTTGCGAAGGGGGACCATAGATTGAAGCTCAGTCGAACACTTTCCATGAAAATAACGATACATCAGAGACAAACTCGCAACATGTGGGATAGAGGTTGCAAGGAAGAGAAAAGGACATCCCCTCTGAGGCTACGAAGTCTATTTTGAACTCTATAAAGGCAGGTCAAGTCCTTTCTAGCAGTTCCTGCCCAGATGTGGCAACAGTATTCTATCCTTGGACGTACCTGGCTCTTATACAGATAGAGAATAGCATCAGCAGTGAGATATCTACCGGATCGATAGAAAGATCCCACCATTTTTCCAGCGGCCTTGGCAACAGATTTGATGTACGTGTTCCATTTAAGATCAGGAGTAATGGTCAAGCCAAGAAGCTTGTCAAAACTTGAGGCCTCCTGAAGACGAGAGCCATTCATTTCAATTGATGCCAGATGTGGATCAGAATGTTGATGATGTAAAGAGAGAAGCTTGGTTTTAGATGCATTAAAAGTAACCAGTCACTCCTTCCCCCATTGTACTACGTGCTCAAGATCAGAGGAGAGAGAATTGGAGAGAACCTTGTCGTTTACTGTCTTAGATGGTAGTGTCGTCAGCATAAATGTCTACAAATGATGTAAGGATGTGATTTGGAAGATCATTAATGTAGATCAGGAAAAGAGTTGGGCCCAGGATGGACCCCTGAGGGAC
>NC_136483.1:198542240-198697240 GCF_053919585.1 Euprymna scolopes
GACGCACTGCTGACACAACTCGCCATTTCAGTAGTCAAGTCAAAATCCAACTGCAAAACACGACGCACTGCTGACACAACTCGCCACTTCAGTAGCCAAGTCCAAAATCCAACCCTTCTGAAAGATCAGGCCCTTCTTTTACACCCAACCGAAAGCGTCTCATTTGCATATTGAGCAAGCTTATAAAAAGGCGGCTATTTCTTTTTGTTTTTTTTTTCTCTTCACTCTTCTGTTTGCACGAGATATTACAGGCTGCCGAATTATCAGATTTGTCACAAATTAAATCATTTAATAACAGTCCGGTAAATCTCTCGCTATAACTCCGGCTTCTTATTTCTACCTGTATTTTGAAACAAATGACATACCAGCCTCAGCGATGCATATTGATGAACTCTGTATCAGTTTACTTATAATGTTTATTTGAAACAGCACACCACAATTTTAATGAACCACCGTTCTACCAGATCAAACATCCCATTCCTGTGTCTCGATACATCTATCATTATATGATCAGTTTTCTATAATAGTCAACCATATAGGAGCCTATTCGTGACCAGACACACACAGACGTTCAGCTTTATATATATATATATATATATATATATATATATATATATATATATATATATATATATATATATGATTAGTTTTTTTTTTTGGAAAAAGAATTCCAGCAGAGTGCTCAATTAAAAGGAAAATCCAAATTGTAAGAGCGTATTTATATTTTGTGTACAGAAAGTTGTTAGTTGAGACAGATCATTGGTACCGTCGGTTTCAAGCCCAATAATAAGGCCCGTTTAAGGTATCCTTATCAAGCTCTCTTCAGCCAATATTCGTCTATCTTATAACCGGAAGTGTGAAGTATATATACCTCGCGAGTTTATGTTTAAATCTCGTTTTGTTAAATTCCCCCTTTTTTTATTGGATGATGTAATACCTAATTTTAAACTTTGAATTATTTAAATTTAAGATCTAATTTCGAAAAAAATTTTCCTTATATAAATCGATTTTAATTTGAACCCAAATTAATTTAAAATTCTCTTTTCTTATGTATAAAAAACTTTAAAATCTATATTGGTATCAGTTAAAAACTTAAAAATTCGTTTAATTATATCCAATTACGTTAAAAAATTTCCAAAAATCCGTTTAAAGTTTTAAAAAATATTTTTAATTATATCGAATCACGTTTAAAAAATTCGAAATACGTTTAAAAATTATTTTTTAAAATCCAAATCTTTCAAGGTTTGGGGAAGTGAGTATTTATCTATCCTAAGTGATTTCACTAGTTTATTAACATTATTATATTTTTATATAGTTTTCAATTCGAAATATTTTATAAATTACATTTATAAAATATAATTTAAAATTTTTTATAAAATACATTAATTTAAAATCTATAATATAATTGCGATTAAAATCCAAGTTTACCGACTAATCATTTTTGTATTTACAATTTTTTTTTATATTAATAATATTCATTAACATTATTCTAGTAAAACTGCTCTCCTTTAACAATTACAAGAAGCCTTTCCAACTACCGATATCCATGACAAATAGCATCCTATTTGAGAATTCTTCCTTCAAACTCGTCAGCCTAACATTCACAGGCAATATGAATTGGCACAATTACACTGAAAAGGCTGCTGCAAAGAAGGTGGGTTCTCTCTATCATGCTAGAAGACTACTCACACCTGAGAGTATCCTGAACCTCTACACGGCCACCATTCGCCCATGCATGGAATATTGTTGTCACACCTAAACTGCTGCGTTTACTACTAGTATCTCCCTCTTGGACAGGGTCCTAAAAAAGAGTCTCCAATCTAAAAGGCCCCACTTTATCAACTAAGATCCAACCTCTGTCCCATCGCTGCAATCTTTCTACAAGAATTTTTATGGAATGTGCTCTGATGAACTCCTTGTACGTGTGCCCCCCTCAACATAGATATCCTGAGAAAAATTTGCCTAGCAAAAACATCACACCCTTCACTTTCTTCCAGCAAACAGCTAAATTTTGGAATTCCCTTCCTGATATGCAGAAGCTTAAATGTAATGTAAACCATTATCTTAATTTTTCCTAGGCTAGGTCTCAAATAATAACACCCCCCCCTGTCGAAGTTAGGGGTAAACATAAAAAAAAAAATTAAATTAATTTTGTAATTTATGATGAATTAGAAAACGTATGATAACTAAACTATCTTTAAAATATCTATTTTCACCGAATTTAAATGAGTGGCACAAGTAATGATGCTAAAAGGGGGAAAAATACACAGCTAATAGTGGGATAAGTTGAATAATAAGGGAAAATGGCACAGATAATAATGGACCAGGTAAAAGTGGCATAAGGAGAATAATAAAGAAAAAATGGCATTGCTGGAATAAAAAAGAAAAATTGGACAAGGTAATAATGGTATAAGTCGCATACGAAAGAAAAGGAACAGGTGAAAATGGCATAAGAGGAATAATGAGGATATAATGGCACAGGTAAGTGACATAAGTGGAATAATAAGGCAACATTTAGGCGATTTCAGATGGACACACTGGAAAAAAATAAACAATTAATTTAGAGTTTAGTTGTGCATATAATTTAATGTAAATGGCACAGGAAAAATAAGGCACGGCTAATAATTGCATTATTCAAATATTAAGGAAACAATGGCACATGTGATAATAGCATCACAGGAATAAATAACGGCACAGGTAATAATTGCATGAGCGAAATAATCAGGAAAACATGGCACAGGTAATAATGGACTAAGTGGAATAAAGAGAAATAATGGTACAGGTAAAACTGTCAGTGGAATAATTATGAAAAATTGGCACCGGTAATAATGGCATAAGATGAATAATAAGGGAAAATGGCACAGCTAACAATGGCATAAGTGGAATAACAAGAAAAAATGTCACAGGTAATAATTGTGTAAGTGGAATAAGGTAATAGTGGCATATGGATAATAAAAAAATGACACAGGATTTATGTAATAAGTGGAATTATAAGGGAAAAATAGAACAGGTAATACTGGTATGAATGGAATAATAAGGGAAAATGGCACATGTAATATTAGTATCAGTGAAATTAGAACGAAAAAATGGCACAGATCATAATGTCATAAGTGAAATAACAAGGAAAAAATGAAAAGGTAATAGTGGCATCAGTGGAATAATAAGGAAAAATAACACAGGTAATACTAGTATAAATAGGATATGGAAAAATGGCACAGGTAATAATGTCAGAAGTGAAAAAATGAGGAAAAAATTGCACTGGTAATAAAAGCATAATGAGAATAATAAGGAAAAATACAACAGATAATAGTGGCATAAGTGGGGGAAAAGGCGCAAGTAATAATAATAATATCAGTGAAATAATAAGGAAAATGGCACATGCAATAATGGCATAACTGGAATAATAAGGAAAAAATGGCACAAGTAATAATAATTGCATATGGCGCATTGTAAGGGAAAATGGCACAGGTAATAAAAGTTTTAGTGGAATAATGAGGGAAAATAGCACAGCATATAATAGACTAATTGGAATTATAAGGAAAAATGGCACAGGTAATAGTGACATAAGTGGAATAATAAGGCAACTATCAGGCGATTTCGGATGAACACACTGGAAAAAATGAACGATTAATTTAGAATTTTGGTGTTGACTTTCAAGCCGACTTCGAAGATGTGAGGTGGCATGATGTAGCCCTCATTTAAAACCACACCAAAGACCATAACCGTGGCTGGAAACTTTGTTTTCATCACCCTGGTCACGTCTTTGTAATTTGTGGTAATCTAACGATATGGTCTTATTGTTATAACTTGAATCAGTAAAGAGCATGAGTTTACAGCGGCGCATCTTCAATCTCGCTCGATGAAGATTGTGTCACTTTCAGACATGACAGAAGGTTCCTATCACTCTTGGGATATGTACACAACTGGCTAAATAGTAGATAGTCTGCAGAAAAAAACAAAAAACGAAAATGAAATCATGTCGATTTTTCTAGGGCGACAATTTTATCATTCCACCCTGTACGAAACGATTTATATACACGTATATATACAGTTTTTTTTTTTTTTTTAAATCTTTTGAGATAAGGTGTCATAGTTTGTGTATTTATTTTTTTGCAGACTGTTATCCTCATCTTCATAGTTGCTGTTTCACAACGTTTCGGCCAACTCATCCTCTGGCCTTCTTCAGGTGATTAACCACGATGGGATAGGAATGCTGAGTCTCATAACTGTATCTCCAGTAATTACTGCCTTCCATAGTTGTTGTTGTCTCACCATGTTTGGGTCAACTAAACTTCTGATTTGGATAGGATTGAAACCGCTAGCTTCAGACAATGCTCATAATGCAAAACGATTTTTATTTACATTTAAAAAAATTTTTATTATTTGTTAATATGTTTCTGTCCTTGCTTGAATTATTTTGGTTTTGTTTTTGTTTTTCGGTCATAGTTAAGCTCTTTCCCTAAAAATTTAGATGCAACTTTTTTGTGAACACTCTGAAAAACACACACACACACACACACACACACACGCACACACACACAATTGTTTAAGAATTTAGAGTGGGGGATCACTTTCACGCATAAATTTATAAGCTCTCATTTCCAAGACATACTGTTTTAGAGCCATTATCTTCGAGTAATAAATTCTGTTCCCGTTTATTGTTTTGGGGGAGGGGAGAATGATCTACTTTTTTAAATGATTTACCCATGGTTTTATGACCGTGCCAATCGGAGTTAGGGTTAGTGGTGAAAAAATTTAGTGAATATCCCTAAAAAGTTAGATTGGACTAAAATGATGACGATTGTACCATATATTCGAAACTAATCTCTCCCTACAAATTCTAAATTAAATTTTTTTTTTCTCTTTTCACTATGTTTTTTATATGTTCACATGTAATCACCTAAAAAACATAGAATCTCATTGAAGATTTGGATAAGGATGTTAATTTACAAATTTGCTTTTATTATTATTAGTAGTAGTAGTGTACGAGCCTTTTTCAAGTCTCACACAAAAACACATTCACATTTCAAGCTATGTCATATACATACGCGCACACGTCCACACATGTACACATATTCACGTTCGCGTACATACACTCACATTCACGCTTACGTATACACATGTACTCACACACGCGCACACAAACGCACGCATGGACGACGCCACTTCCGCTTTCTAAGGAAATATACATGCGCAAAACACCACCGGAAGAGAGTATAAAACATTCCTTCAACACCAAACTCACTTATGCCCATCAATTGAAGGGGTCTTTATTTCCATATGGTCCGTTACAGAATTTGGTGACCCCTTTATTTTAAAATGAAATGGATGAGGTTGAACGAAGCACTCATACACACACAGACTCTCTCTCTCTCTCTCTCTCTCTCTCTCTCTCTCTCTCTCTCTCTACAAAGATAAACTTTTCCTCCTCACCAATTAACGAGAGACGCACGTCAAGGTATAAACTTTCTTTCTCACCAGCTAACTGCGATAGACGCACGCAAAACTAACCACGTGTGGTGCCCTTTTCTTTCACTTGTTTCTTTCACCAAAGAAATTCCTGTTCGTTTAATTCAATTTAACACGTCGTTCGTTTTTTCCTCGAGACAATTCATTTTCCCTCGGAACGCGAGAGGAGCACGCATTTCCTCCTATGCCACAAGTCCACAACAAACTGGCGCCCGACTGACTGGAACGAACAAGCATGGCGACCCTACCGTTTTGAAATTAATCGTTTTGAGCGAGACGCGCGTTTTATTTGATAAAGAAAAAAACGAACCTTCTCAACAAAGAAAACCAAGCGAACCACTACCCACAGGAATAACTACTACCAATTACAATGACGAACCCTCGTCAGACTCGGCAAAAAACGAACACGGAGTTGTCAACTTTCATACCGAATTTAAAGAAAAATTCAAGCTCGACAAACATTTTCACGGTTTCCTGACACTATCCTGCAACAAACGCGAGGAGCAAAATCACATAGGCCTATGCAATTCCTTCCCGCACAGGAGACGCAACAACAAAGAAACAGGACATCCCTATCAACACATAGGAAGAAGTTGAATCAACAATACGAGTTGAGATGCATCACGCACGCTAATAAACTCAAAACTTGGAAGTTTCGTTGACAGCCGGCAACCACGAACGACTACACAACAAACGCCCGTACAGACAATGTACACACACTACCGCAGACGCACATGCGAAGACAATGGCAACCAAATTCCGTTCAACAAGAACGAACGCGCGACTAGCGCCAGTCCAAACGATGCACACATTACCGCAGACTCACATGCAAAGATACCATCAACTGGGCACACACACACACACCGTCAACACGAAACAAAATTTTTTCCTTCCAATGAACGATTCACTTCTGTCCAAGCAACTCTTTGCACATGTCAGCACACAACAGAAACCAAACCAACAAATGTCAGCCCTATAAAAAGAGTAAACGCATTTTCCACGCGTAAGTAAATACTTTTTTTTACGAACACACTTCGTTTTTGACATTCTGTTCCTTTTGACGTTTTTCAAACAACCACACCAACAGCAAAAAAAAAAAACAGGACAAAAAAATCAACTGCCGAAAACATTACTCACAAAATATATATATATATATATATATATATATATATATATATATACATAAATATATATACCTTGCATGTATTTTTTTCCTAGGAAGGGGAGTAATTGTACGAGCCTTTTTCAAGTCTCACACAAAACACACATTCATATTTCAAGCTGTCATATACATACGCGCACACAAACATACGCGCACACAAACATACACACATGTACACATATTCACGTTCGCGTACATACATTCACATTCATGTGTATATGCACACACGCTTACGTATACACATGTACTCACACACGCGCACACGAACGCACACATGGACGACGTCACTTCCGCTTTCTAAGGAAATATACATGCGCAAAACACCACTGGAAGAGAGTATAAAACATTCCTTCAACACCAAACTCACTTATGTCCATCCAACACCGGAGTCTTTATTTACATACGGTCCAGTCCCATACAGTAGTAGTAGTAGTAGTAGTAGTAGTAGTAGTATCGTGTTTTTATTTTTCTGGTGAAACAAATCAATCTACTTCATATCTGTTATGCTGACATTAGCAATAACCGACCAAAGCACTGAAATTATGGTAAAAACATTCTTTAAAAGAAGGAAAGTTGAGAATAGTTTAATGTTGTGGGGTTAAATGTTGAAAGAAAAACGAGAAAGCTTATAAACACTGAAATGAAAACTATATTAACAGAAAATACAGAAATATATATTGGTTGAGTGAGACTCCGCTAAACTGGAAGGACAGTAAGGTTACGACCAACTCTCACTGAGTCTGGAGTCCAGACTACTCAATAGCAGAAACTGGTTACCGGAAATGACGTCAGGAATAGTCCATCGTCAGAATCTGTAGGGGTACCACCCCAACACCAAAGCTTTTTCTTCATAAAAGCTGTTAATATCTCTTGTATTTACGACTGATCATTAGTGGATTGGCGATTCTCGTTTTCCAAATCGACCGTCGTGGTTCTGGTGTTGATTGTCTCAAACATTGACTCAATTGGTTTTTCCTCCAACGATGGTGTTTTGCTGGTGTCGTCCGAGCAATATCTTAATTGGTTCTGGTGGCGTTTATGGGTATGTCTCGGTCCTTGCATGATATATACCACTCTCTTACAGATCGTACCCATATCCCAGAATGAGGTGTTATTCTTGTAACTCTTGAAGAAAGAATTTACTCAAGGTAATTCACAAGCAAAACTTGGCTGAAAAAAAAAGAAAGAAAAAGATGAAATTTTCTCGAAGTTCCCACAAGACACCGAAACCACCCATAAAAAGGAAAAATAAACGAATACAAGGAGGAAGAATCAAAAGTCAAATCGTAAGTTAAAAATCTTTTTTCTTTTCTTGAGAAAAAAAAAACAGTAAAAAACAACTACTTCTGCTACAAAGCGTTTTTGTAGTTTGAACTTTTTTATTTGTTGCAAAAATTACTGTCAATTGTTATTTTGAGTTCGAATTCCTGGGTCGCTAGTTTGTTGTAGCTTAACAGTTGAACGAAAAACGAGAAGTCTTGGAAACATTGGAATCAAATATATAGTATTAACAGAAAAGTATATTGGTTGAGTGAGATTTCGCTCAACTGGAAGGACTAAGTCAGATTACGACCCACTCTCACTTAGTCTCCGGTCCAAACTTCTCGACAGCAGAAATTGGTTACCGGAAATGACGTCAGGTATAGTCCATCGTAAGCATCTGTAGGGGTGCCACCCCAACATTTAATAAACCACCTCGTCTTCCCTTCTCATTTTAAGAAGGGTTTACTCAATAATAACATTATTATTTAGAAACTCCTTCTTATCATGAGAAAGAGGCTTTGTTAAATATTGTCTCTGCATCGTTTTTTTTTCGTTTTGCATACAAATTGTTATTTTTTTTTTTTTTGCATCCGTATATAAAAAAATTAAAATAGCTTTTTGTCAACCAACGAGAATAAATGTTTAATTACAATTTTTAATCAATACACAAGGAAAACATTTGAGAAAACATTTAACAAAAAAATTAACTCGTGTAATATAATCTAACCTAAAGTGTATTTTTTTACGTTTAAAAAAAAAATGAAAAAACATTACCTGGAGGTTACAGTAGTTTGAAAATTTAAACCAACAAATCTTTAATTAAAAACTAGTCCATCTGTTTGCCCTTAAAGGGTAAGATGAAAAATATTCCAAATAAGTGATTTTAAGATTATATTATCTTTTAATGTCTTGAGAAAACATTTTTAAGTGATGAGTGAAAAAATAAAACTCAGGAATCCCCCAGAGCATTACTGCAAGCACTAATTAAAATTAAGGAGACCCTACTAAAAGCACTACTAAAATCAAGTTTCTACCTTCCCCTTCCTTTGTGAAGAGAAAACATTTTTTAAGTAAGGTCTGAAAAAAACATCGTCAGAATCCACAGAAGTGCTATTAAAATCAATAAATATGCTCATAAATAGGATTATAGTTATATATTGCATATTTATATTCAAATCAGTTTTTTTTTTAAGTCAATCGGGTTAAATCACATTTATTTGTAAGGAAAGCACGTTCAAATAAGTTTAAACAAAAAATGTTGTTTGACCTTGAATGCTTTGACTTAAGACAGGGCGGCCATGAAATAGGTCAGCAGACAAATTTTTTGAAACCGGAAGTCACAAACCGGATGGACGGTGTTAACGCTCAAGCAAGCAAACTGATCTGAGTTTTATAATTATATAAATATTTAGAAATTCCAAACGAATCGGAATCAGGATAAGTAATTGTACATTGTGTTGGTTCACTATTTTTTTTTTTTTTTTTTTAGATAAAATGTCATCTACAATTCCCCCCCCCCCCATTTTGTCCAGTTTCCTTTACAGTAGGCCAACCTTTTTGAAATCAGTTCAGTTTGACAGCCTGGATTATATATGATTTCATATTTCTTCCAGAAATACGAAGCAAATGTAACATTGCTGGATCATAATTGAAAATCTCAATCGAATTTGAAATTGTTTTCTGAGAGAAGACGTTTTCGTATGTTCTTTTTTGTATCCATTACAATAATTTCTTGCCACTGTTATTAGGTCTCTTCGAATCCTTTATTTTGTACAAACTGTTCGAGTAGAAGTCAGTGTCATCAATGATGCTGGGATAAACAGCTGAGAAGAAAAAGATAACGAAATACTGACGTCTTATGTTCGACATGAAAAGAAACTGGAATTTTAGGAAGATCCCCATCATTCGAGTAATTATAGGAGCAACTGAACTTTAAAAAAGAATTTCAAAAATTACCTGGCAAATATACCCGGTGAACCAAGTGTAAGAGAGATACAAACAATTGCACTTAAAGGGACGGTTAGAATCTGAAAAAGATCTCTCGGTTGAAATGTATAGGATAGTGAATGAATGTTTGGCATCCGGTAGCATGCACCATCCCCATCTTGAACAAAATGATAAGAAAATTGAAAAAAAAAAATACATTTATTTTTTTCAGGACTATACAATAGCGTTTTAAATTCTGGATCGATTTCATCCGAAATATCGACAAATTGCATAAAGTGTAATGAGTGAAGACGGGTGGGGAGTGAGAATTAGAAAGTTGTAAGCGTGGCAAAATCTTAGCATATATATATATATATATATATATATATATATATATATATATATATATAATCGATTAGTGATGGGAATTAAAAATGCAGTAATTGAAAATTAAACGAAATTTATAAAATCATTTTTTTTTAATAATTTGATTAAGAAATTAAATTTGCTAGAATGCATGTTGCTTTCTACGTAAATAACTTCGCCATTTTAATATTTTTAATGATTAGAAAGAATGAATTATTTTGTGACCCTTCGGAATTTTAAAGGAATTTGGAAGCATTTAAACTGTCGAACAGAAAGTCATTTAAGCTAATTTTAAAATTCTTGGCAAATCCTTGTGTAATTAAAGAATTGAATGTTTTGGAAGTTTGTTTTTTTTTTCATTCAGTTATTTGATAAATAGAGATTGAAACAACATTATCAAACAAGGCATGAAGTAACTTGATGTAAGTTGAAATTTTTAGACTGTTTTAAAAATACTTCAGGGTAATAAAAAAAAAAGCCAACGATAAGTGACAGGAATAGCTTTTGATGCAGGAAACAGCAACCCTTCCCTCTTTGTCAGAAACATTGCTCATGGAATATCAGGAGTAACGGACAAAATAAGGGAAGCGATTTATGCGACTGACGGAAGTAAAGGCAAATTTAATTAGTTTATAGAGAGAAAGGGTTCAAGTTTGTGAGCATTAAAATTCTATTAAGATAATCCGGAAAAAGACAAATAAAATATATCGACTGTTGAAAAATGAAAAAGAAAAAAAATGAAAAAATATTTTTAAAAACACAGAAAAATAAACTGAAAGGATGAAAAGTATAACAGATAGAAAATATTGAATGAAAGTAATAGTACTAATATTTTACAATGAAAGTTTTTGTGTTTTTTTTTAAAACATTTATTCGTTTTGAAAAAGTTTCTAGCGTTATGTGAGAACAAGAAAAAATGGCTGCAAGGTGACCGTTATATCTTTGAAGTTTCGATAATTGCTTAAAAATAAAACAAAATACTGGAAGAAACTCACCCAATAAATGTTACCGTGATATCACGGTAACATTTATTGGCGGATTTCTATTAGTATTTTGTTTTATTTATATTTTAAGTCATTATCGAGACGTCAAAGATCGTGTAAGACATTTTTGTTCTTACGTAACACTCGACACTACTTATTTTTTAAATTGAATAGACGTGTTACAGTAAAAAAAAATATTAGATAGAAGAGTAACTTATCTTGCCTTTAGTAATATTTATTTGTTTTTTTTTACCACGTTTTTTAATATATAGTTGTTTTTTAACCACTTTTTGTACCTCCATCCATTGTAAAACAAACCAAAATTTCTATTATGAAAAAGTTCTATTTGATTATTCGTAAGATAAAACATTCCAATTAAGAAATGTTTTATTTATTTCAAATAAAACAATAAACATTTCAAATTATAAAGAGCAGTTCTATTTTACTATTTGGTCATATTAAAAGAATGATTCAAACAAAATATTAATTACGTCCCAAATACATTTGACCTCTAATAGGTATTAGTCTTTTGATAAACACTTCTTGTCAACTTGCGATTCTAAACCTAGAAGCCGCCATCAAGTAGATCATTTCTAGTTTTACATTTTAATGGGGTCGTTAAAAATCAATTTTGCCAATTTTTTGTATAAAACGTTTTGAAAAACTAAAAATCGTTTTCGGGTTAGAAAATTAAAAGCTGTGTCCGTCAGTGTTTAAATCATTGAATTAAATTTTTATTTTAAAGACTAAAAAAATAAATCGAATTTAGGTAAATATGGCAGCGGTAAAATTTTACAGCCTTTTTTTTTCAGATTATTATAAGCTGGGGGGGGGGCGAGGCTTGCCTAGTTGTAAAATATGCTTAAATATATTTCAATAAATATATTTTAATTCATGCAGATTTCGTATTTATTATTACAGAGCCAATTCTCTATCGAATATTACGCTGTACATAGTATATATTTGTGATTTCAAAAGTTAAAAATAAAATGACTTGGGTGCCATCAGCTAGAATGGAAACCAAAACATTTAGCGCTCCATCCGCGTTCCTTACCGTTTGAGCTACTTTTGTATTTGCGCATGCGCAAAAGTAATAGAAATATGACGTCAAGTTGAAATGAACATTTTGCATTTCAACTTGCCGACATATTTGTGTACGCGTTATTCATCCAAGCAAAAGTTTTAAACCATACTTGGTGTATGATCAGTATTCCCTGTTAATTTTAGTGTTCTGTGATCAGTTGTTTAAGTGTTTATCGGTTAATTATTTTCACACAGACGCACATATATACATCTACTGTTTTATTTATATAGATACATTTTTATTATAAAGTAACAATTAAATAAAACATTATAATTATTCTTATAGGTGCTTCTACAGAGTCTGAACCTAACCAAACCGACTTTTTTCAACCTAAACTTAGGTTAAGCTTGGTTTACAATTATTTTACAGTTGGGTGTAAAAGATAAAATTTGGTTCAAATTCTGTAATGGTAGCTTTCTTCGATTATTTTGTTATTTACGTCTGAATTTTGTCAAATTTTACACAACAAAAATAAATGTTGAGGATTGATATAATAATAATTTTAAACAGTTAATGGATACTAATTAATTATTTTTATTTCATAATAATATATACATAGTTAATGGATACGTGTGGTATGAAGCAAAAATACTTTTAATCGAAATAAAATAAAATTTACAAAAACTGCTAGTAATTTCTGCGAGAAAACTTAGTCATGATCACCGACTATTTACGTTGGCCGTGATTAACCCCCAGTTATCATATCTTATCGCAATAGAAATCAACCCATCGCATGGTGGTGCTGTTTGCCTCCTTAAGGTCTTGGTTTAAGCAATGAGGACCCAATCGGCAGTTTTACCTAAGGTGGTGCATCGTTTGTACCTCTCCACATGGACATAAAGGTGACATGTCTAAGCCCCACTTGTGGAGATTGTCTTTTGTTTTGCCTACTTTGGCCCTGGCTCTATTTAGAGTCACCCAGTTTTTTCTGCCAAGGTTTGAACCCTGAGGGAGTGTTTCTTTTGGGTCTGGTAGGGCTTCATTTTTATTCCTGCTGTCATAGTTTCGCCATCGTTCCATTCTATAGGAGGCAGCTTGCCTGGGATCGATTTCCTGATGAAGCTTGATGAAGCTACTGCAAGATTTTAGTCTTTGTCCCACTGATTGGTGGCCAAACAGTGAGTGTCTGTGGTCGTTAAGCTGTTTGTACCGTTCTATTCTGGTGATGACTTCTCGCCTGATATGTGGTGGTGGAATACCAATTAGGCAGTATAGAGCAAAATGATCGCTTATAAAGAAAATCCGATATAAGAGCATAATATGTATCTAATTGTTTAATTTTGTCACAGAAGGTCAGAAAACATCGTACCGTCAGTTTCAAATCCGACATAAAAGGACCTAGTTTATGGTCAATAATATTGATGTTTATACATTTGACACATCAGCTAATGAATAGCTGATGTTTCAAATGTATAAACATTTTGACCCCTGCTTTCACTTAAAAATTCACCAAAATTCGGGAAATTAAACATTAGTATTTATGAAACTTTCAGTATTTATCAAATAATGATCACGGAATATAATGCAATCATTATTTTTTATTCAAATCTTAGTGAAAATGTATTTGTTTAAACAAAAAACACCTTTACTAAAGTTATGGCTTTCAGTAGTAATAAAATAAATGAATTAATTTATTTTTGTTTCTTTATGAAAATAAAGCGTCGTAAATTGTAACAATTACAAAAAAAGAAATAATCTTTTCAGGAATATTGCGAAAAAAGCCCCTAAAGGCCGTATTAAAGAAATTGATATAACTCGAAAAAAAAATAATTTTGCGGACTATTAGCATTGAATTAAACATTATTTATTTAATATTTTCACAAAAAAGTTATAATTCTTTTTTTTTTTCATTTTTTTTTAGTGTAATTTTTATATGTAAGATTCTAATATTTTCATTGCATGGATGATCGTGTAATTATCAGCGTAACATAATCTGGAAAAATAAAATAAAATTGAAAAAAAAAATAAGGTGCAGGAACACACAAAATAATTAAATTAAAAAATTGTGAAAATTATACAAACATTCACTATAGGTATGCATGAATGCACGGCTCCGAGAAAAAAAGAAAACCAGACGGGTTTGTCTTTCCCCCTCTCTATCTCCAACCACTTGACGTCATTTTCAGATACGCCTGAAGAAGTTCTTATGTGCTTCCATACTTTTTTAATTTTGCCGCCATATTTTATTTGGTATTAATAAACAAACCTCGCTGCTACAGCTGGCACATTTTTGGATAATAATTACCTTTTTTTTGCAAAAGTTAAGTACATTTATTTTATTAATTTATTATCTTATGACTTTAATTTAATAACTGACTTGGAAATAATTCCAGAAAACTTATATTTATTTTGCCAGAAAAATGTAAACACAATTTTTGTCATAATGAATTTTTACGTGAAATGCACGTTTTTTTCAGATTTGGGATAAGATTTTCCTATGTATTTTTTATCTCACACACTTTTTTCTGTGCGAGATGAACTTTAAGCTATAATCTTTCGAACACAATCATAAAGTAATCGGAAATTTAAAAAATCTTATGATCAGCTGGCGTTCAAAACCAGTAAAAAACTCCCGAGTCAGTCATTAAAATGCACGTACCTAGATATTATCGACCATAAACTGGTCCCTTTTATATCGGATTTGAAATCGACGGAACCCATGTTTTTCTGATCTTCTGTAACATATTTAAATTACTATATATATATATATATATATATACGAGAGAGAGGTTAATTATTGAAACGCACTCAGTTTGTATACACCAATCGTAATGGATTAAAAATCTTTCTCATAAATAAAGTTTTTTTTATAATGAAAAAAAATTTTTTTATGTAAATTTTGAAAAAGCAGTCCAAGCTCAATGAATGCCCTTTTTATTGGATTCCAGAGCATATAAAGTGTAGTATAATAATTCTTCGATTTCCAAATATTAAGTTTCTCAGCTGGTCACTTACTACTTTTCAAAAGTTATCTGTTACAATATTGTTTCGTATTGCGACTAACAAGTCTGAAAAATTATGTTATTGCTGCATATTTAGTCACATACTCATCAGATGTTTAACTTTAAAAACCTATAAAAATACCATTTTGGACAACTTGCATGGTTTATGTAACTAACACATTCTGCCGTTCCTTCTCACTTACGAAGATTATGGTTATAGCGATACGAGACAATATTGTAATGGCTACCTTTTAGAAAGTAATAAATGACCAACTGAGAAAACTTCATATTTGGAACTTGGAGAATTATTATGCTCCTCTCTCTCTCTCTCTCTCTCTCTCTCTTTCTCTCTCGGTATATATATATGTGTGTGTGTGTGTGTGTATATAACTATATATGCGTGTGTGTATAAACTGCGTCAATCACTTTATTGCAGATTAGTAAAATAGCAATATTTCACTAAATATACATCACAAAAAAAATGAAAATTGTATCATCAAATGATTGTTTCAAGGTTAGTTATTTCCCAAAACATTATTCAAATCCATGCGATATTCACGAAGTTATGAAATTTTATTTATTATCGAGTATTTCATACTGTCCATCGCTTTATTGTAGGTCTTTTAAAATGCAAAAAAAAGGTGCGATTAACGGTTATCGAAAAAGAAAGGATTGTTGCTGGACTCGCAGAAGGATTGTTCATCAAAGATTTAGCTATGGAGCTGAAAAGGGATCCAAGAACTTTGGCTTCATTCGCAAACAACCCCAACACCAAATCCAGAAAGGATAAGGGTACCAGGAGAAACCTTTCACATTGTGATATTCGGAAAATTCATAGGGAAGTCAGCCGAAACCCAAACGGCACCAGTGCTTTCATTTTTGCAAGATCGCTCCAAGATCCAGGCAGGCCTGATGTAATATGTTGAATGAGATGGCAAGGAACATCAAAACTATTCCAAGGCCTCCATGGAGCAAACAACATAGGGAAAAACAAAGACTTGGGCACAGAATTACATGAAAATGGATTTCCAACGTATCCTATTTACAGATGAGACCTATGCTACTCTTGACGGTCCGGATGGATGGGCTAAAGTTTGGAACTCGAATGGAACTCCAAACCCTTACAGAGTTCATCGCCAACAAGGAGGTGGAGGCATCATGTTTTGGGCGGGAATCATTGGGGATAAGTTGGTTGGACCATTCCGAGTTCCAGAGGGTGTAAAACTTACTAGCAATGCGTACACAGCCTTTTTGGATAAACATTTGTCACCATGGCTAGATGACCTACCATTGTCACGTCGCTTTCAGATGATTTTTATGCATGACAATGCACTATCCCATTCTGATAGGGTGACTGCAGCCTTCCTTCAATCTATGGGATTCTTTGGAGAAACCCTCATGAGCTGGCCACCGGGTTCTCCGGATCTTAACCCCATTGAAAATCTCTGGTCAATATTGAAAAGAGGTGTTTATCAGGGAGGAGAGCAATTTACTTCAAAGGATGCCCTGTAGAGAATAGTAGTTGATGTCGCCAGAACCATAACTCATTTTCAGATCAAACAATTGACTTCTTCGGAGGACAAAAGGTTGTTTAAAGTTATTTAAAAAAATGGTGATATGGCGATAAATAATTAATTTAATTGAGGTTTAACACCTAGCATGTGCTTTTGTTTATTTTTCTTTAACAGAAAAATATAATAAAAAGTAAAGTTTTCATGATTTAGTGAAATATTGATATTTTATTAATCTGCAATAAAGCGATTGACGCAGTTTATATATGTGTGTGTGTGTATATATATATATATATATATATATCAGTGTTAGGACGATTAATCGGAATCGGGAAAATCGAAACTTTTGGTAGTATCGATATCGGAATCGGAAAAATGTGTGCCTATTTTCCGATGCCAAAAACAATTCCTTTATTTATCTCTTTTTTGATTTGATTTTTGTTTGAAACAAAATCTTCCACTGCTCGTAGAAATGATAAAATAATCCTGGCAAAATAATAATTTTATAGTTAAATATGTAGAAATTTATAAAGAATCAGAATCAGTAATTGTATCGGAATCGGAAATTTAGTACGGAATCGGTAATTGTATCGGATTCGGAAAAAATATTGGAATCATCCCATCACTAGTGTATATATATATATATATATATATATATATATATATATATATCTCAAGTATGATCACCGTACTACATTTTACATGTGCAGAGGCTTGAATCGAATATTACAATATTTTGCAACTTTAAAACGAGGAACATCATTTCCAACGAGGTCATATTTAATTTCATTTTTTTTATTTCAAACTCACGTCAAAGTGAACTGCCTTCATGAAGAGGTAACCTTTGACCTCAGATAACAAATAATTCGGTTATCTCATCTCGGCAACGGCTCACTGTTTCAAACAGAAAAACAACGTATCGATTATTTATATTGATTACATCTTGATGATGGAATTGTTGCGCAACAAAATTACTTCCTTTTTCGTCCATATGATATTGCATACCCCCACCCCCAATGGAATTCCATGCTGGTTTGCATTCCCTTCTGATGCAAACAGGGGATGAATCGCTTTTCTTTATTTTTACTTTTTTCTTGAAACTGATATATAAAAAAAAAAAGATGATTTCTATAACTTTAAATATATTTTAACAACTTAACTATGGAATGTAACCTCGCAGGACGTTAATAATGACAACAAACACAGTGGCATAGTTAACAAAAGTGTATTAGCAAAAGTATCTTACAGAAGTACACGTCATGATTCTGATGCCACAACTACCATGAATCGCTATTTCATAACACTATGCATTTATATTTACTTCTGTATCAGGTAATAAGATTCAGATTTTAGAAAAAATGATGAGTTTCATCATTTTCATGCGATGAAGTCACCATCTATCAAGGCCTGGACACCACTCAAGGATAAGTGTGAATGTGTGTTAGGTGGTCAATGAGAAACAACAGAGTAATCATTAGTTGTGGTAATTGGGTAGAATTTCATTATTTATGAAGACAGCACAAAACTTGTTTAGATTTGAAAACGAGCATGTTGTAGGCAGCTGGAAAGCAGGCACATGGTACCGAGTTCTATAGACGGGTAGTTTTAGTAAAGAAACTCTGTTCATCGAGTTTACGTTTTGATTTAGGCACAGATCGAAAGTGAGACAAATTGTTGACAGTGGTTGTAGCTAGACGAGTGCGTGTAGTGAATATTTTGCAGCAGGTGCATAGAGCCTCAAAACATATTTTATTCAAATTAACTGTGTGGTGTAGCCTCTTTTACCGAGAATAATCAAACACAGTAATATCAGTAACAAAAAGTGTAAACGTATGTTGCAGAAGTGCACGTCATGATTCTGGAGTCATAACTGCTACTAATCGCTACAGAATAACATATTAGATGTAACTATATTCATAGTGTCTGGGCAAGTCCATTATTCCTGAAATAGGTGCATCAACTTGCTTCATGATATTATGAACCTCTGTTTACTTCATCCGATAGTGAGATCACAATTTCGTACACATTTTCTTTTGTATCCACTATATATATAAATTAAGTTAAAATTACCACTGATTACACATAGCAGGTATGTTCTAAAATCCATAAAAATTAGTAAATTAGCTTAATAATATCATCTACATACAAATTATCACACATATGCACATACCTATCATATATATATATATATATATATATATATATTATATATATAGTAGAAATGGTAATTAATAAAAACCTGAAGAAAGTGCTCAATACTGTTGTAGAGCAAATATTATTATTATTAGTTTTATTTTTTATTACCGGTTTTTTCTGTTCAGTTACATTCCACCTTAAACAAACTTTTCTGTAAAGTCTGAGGAGGCTACATAACGGCCAAAAAACGGTCGTGTAGCTGAAACAAAAATGTAACTGAACAGAAAAAAAAACGGTAATAAAAAATAAAACGTATATATATATATATATATATATATATATATATATATATATATATATATATATATATATATATATATATATGTGTGTGTTTTTGTGTTTGCGATACATATTGAACATAAAAACAAAACAAGTATGTAAATCATGTTGTGCAGATGGTCAAGTGGTAGGAGTTTAGGCTACTTACCATGGGGCACCAATTTCGAATCTCACTAGGTTCAGTCGCTCTGATGCGCCGTAGACGACTAAACACGTGTCAGTGGATAATTATATTTTAAAAACAATGTATATATATATATATATATATATATATTACATTTTCACCCCAAACAAGCAGAGTGTCACTTTAATGTAAGGGGCTACTATCAGGGACATGAGTTGCAGGCATTCTATGTAGGGAGCTGAGCAACAAGATGTCTGTTCACATCTCACTTGAACTTCTGCATGTCAGTACAGTTGGAGAAGCAAGAAACTGGAAGGGAATTCTAGTCTAGCAGTTCTGGGGAAGAAACTATTAGAGTATAAAGCTTTCTTACATTTAGTGATCTCTACTTTGTATGGGTGGGATTTAGCTGCCTGTCAGGTTTGTCGGAGGTATTTACATCAAGGTGGGTACAAGGGCCAGTAGTTCGGCGGAGTATCCACAATTAAAATACAGAGAGGGATGCAACATTTTGTCGATGGGACAGAGGCTGAAGCTTAGATGACAGTTCAGGATCTATCAGGTTGGCGAGTCTCTTTTGAACCCTGTCTAGGAATGAGAGACTATTAGCAAATGCACCAACCCAAATATGACAACAATACTCCATACATGGGCGAATGGTGGCCTTATAGAGGTACAGGATACTTTCGGGCATTAGTAGCTTTCTAGCACGGTAAAGAGAACCTACCTTTCTTGCAATGGTCCTAGCAATGCTCTCAATGTAATTGTTCCAACTCATGTTTCCTGTGAACGTTAGGCCAGCGAGTTTAAAAAATGTACTTTCAAATAAAGAGTCTTTGGTCATTGCTATTGGTGATAGAGAAGGTTTCTTGTAGTTATTGAAGGAAAAAAGTTTAGTCTTGGCAGCATTGAATGTGACCATCCATTTTTGTCCCCATTCCACTACAGATTGGAGGTCATCCTCTAGTGTTTCTGCCATTTCTTTAGATATGTGTTCATTTGTTTTCCTGTTGTGTCTGTTATAGAGCATGGTGTCATCAGCATATATACCCATCTCACAGACAATTTTGTCAGGGAGGTCATTTATGAATATTAGGAATAATAGAGGTTCAAGCATAGACCCCTGAGGCACTCCCACATTTATATCATATTGTTTAGATGTACGACCATCGAGGACAACCTGGATTTTTCTCTTATCTAAGAAGGATTTAATTATGTTAAGTATTCTTCCAGTGGTACCGTATGATCTGATTTTCCTGAGAAGACCTTCATGCCATACCCTGTCAAAAGCCTTAGATATATCTAGAGCTATCGTTCTACCCTCCCCTGCTTTGTCCAGTGAATGGTATATATACTCGGAGATTACAGTTAGGATGTCTGCTGTGGAACGGGCTTGTCTAAATCCATATTGTTGTTTGGTCAGAAGTTTAGCATCTGTAAGGTGTTGTACTAGAGCTTGGTTAATTATGGACTCAAATATTTTGGTGAAAAGTGGGAGTAGGCAATGGGGCGGTAATTTACTAGGTCAGGTCTTTCGCCAGAATTCTTGAAAACTGTTACCACAGAAGTAGTTTACCAGCCGTCAGGAAAGCAAGATTCATTAAGGCATTTATTGTAAACTTTGGAGAGAACTGGAGCTACTTCGGCAAAGCACTTTTGTAATAGCACAGCCTAGATGAGATCAGTTCCACATGCTTTTGAAGTGTCAAGGTTTTTTATGATATTATGCACCTGAGAAAGGGTGATTTTCAGATCATTTAATGTGGCGTCTGTTCACAAAGGAAAGTCAGGTAGGAGGTGATTAGCAGGGTCCAGTGTGGAGTTGGAGGCAAACCGACTGGCAAGCATGTTAGCCTTCTCGATTGCTGAGCAAAGAACCTCGTGATTGTTGGATAGTGGGGGAATTGTTGATTGCCCATTATTTACCATACTGTTGTAGATTTTCCAGAAGTCATGCGTTCCTAATTTCTGTGCTTCGATGCATTTTTTGGTGGTTTCAGTAAATTCTCTCTTAGCTTTTGCTATTTCTTTCCTACAGTTACTTCTAGCTTCTATATACTTCTGCCTGTTTGAACTGAACTTATGTCGGTTAAATCTGCGGTACGCATGCTGCCTTTGCGTGATGGCAGCTGCACAAGTAGAAGTAAACCATTGGGGAGAGTGGAGCTTGCTATAAAATTTCTGCATGGGAACATGTGCTTCAATTGCTGTTTTGAACCATTCAATGGTCTCATTTGCGCACTGTTCAGCAGGAAGTGAAAAGATATTTTGCCATGGGGCGTCCCTGATGAGATCCCTGATGGCTTCCCAGTCAGCCTTTTTATAATATCTCGTTGTTCTGAGCAATGGCTCTTCAGTTTTGGCCACCGTTATCACTGCATGATCAGCGTTCTCAAGTGGGATGTGGACATTTGTAACACAATCATCGGGAACTGTGGTCAGAAACAAATCTAAAAGTGGTGTGTGTTCTTTTTGTTGGTCAGGGAAACGGGTCGGAAACGTAACCATCTGTGATAGGGAATGAGATATAGAGAAAATATGTGTTGTGCTACCAGCTGCGTTTGTAAGTAGAAAATCCAAACCAGTTGTTGTGGTGGACATTGAAGTCACCAAATACATGCACTTGTGCACTAGTGTCGAGAGAAAGTGCTGTATCTATGCTGTCAGAGTCCTGGGTTGAGGGAGAGCAGTAGAGAAAATAAAAGTAACAAATGTTATGTTACATGTTAAGTCTTAAGCACATAAAGGCTTGATCGTCCAATTCTAGCTTTGTTTCTCTAGTCAAGGGGAGGGTGTTTCGAATATAGACTCCAAGTCCATGCATATGTCTGTCAGAGACCTTACGGCAGAGTGGGAGATATCCGGGCATGTTAAAGTAGTTAGAGGGGATGGAGGAATGTAGGTTAGTCTCACTTAGTGCTAAGATATGTGTTAGGAGATGTTAGCTTGTTAGGAGAAATGCTTTGATATTATTGAAATTAGTTCTAAGCCCATGGATGTTTGTAAATGCAAGCCTCAAGGGAGGAGGCAATTTGGTTTTGTTTGAGGTTTGTCCTGGTTTAAGCATAATTTTTGATTGTACTGTCATCATCATTTTTTTTTTAACCTGACTTATTCTCCAATCACAAGTTTCTCTAGCTCTATTGTCCTGTGTATAACACAACTCTCTATTTGGAGGTGAGGCCCCAATCCTGGAGTGTGAAATTATCCGTATTTCTACTCTCGAGTTTACTCTAAGCCAGAGTGCTTATCAAGGTTCCATCTATGAGTTAAAAACCACACAACACTAAACTGCCTCAGACATTTTTTACTCTTTTTTTTTTGTTTACTTGCCTCCCCACGAGGGCAGAGTTAGACACAGGGTCGGTTTTTAATGTGGGGGGAAACCAGCTCCCCCAAAAACAGCTCTCTGGTTAGTAACAAATATAAAAAATGTATCAGTCATGAAGGAGTTTTCCTCCATTAACCGAGACCAAAAAATAGAATAAAGGCTCCTTGGTCTTTGGGCCAGGATCGAAGTGTAGTATCTGTTCTGATGCTGCTCTTCGCTTTTTTTACTTCACTTTTTTTTTACTCTTATTCACCTCAAATCATCTTGACACTTTGGCGTAAGCGACTACTGTTGTATTATGAGACTCCCAGGTATTGTAAAAAAATCTTAGCAATTTATTATATACTCCCTAGGAGTAGTCACACAAGCCATCATCAAAGACTGCTCTTTGAGGACAACTTGTGGTGTTCCTTGGAGTCTGAGTGACAACAAGTCTCCCCCAGACTTCCAAAAGATTCGACTACCCAAACACTGATCGATCTCCCCAATCTAAGGGACCTTTAAGTAGACAAAACACCTGGAGGTACTAAAAACCGCACGAGAATTGTATTTTTTAAGTTTATTTTTAATAATATAATGAAAATTAAATTCTTCGAATAACCGTTTTGAATGAAAATGTTCAATTCACGTTCTAGTTTACCAGAAGAACAAATTTTAAGGGCTCTATACACTAACGTCTGAATAAATCCAATCTTCCTGGAAGTAGGCACAAATGAACGCTAGTTTATATATAGGCAATCTGTTATGACATCTGGTCTTTTTTTATCGGTTTGTATATCCATGTCCCATAGGATCTTGTAACGTTCATTTTTCAATACTGGTGTCAGTTTGTGTTTGTACCGTTTGTCTGTGTGTTCAAGATTCAGTTGTTTGCATAATTGTCAATGTACTGCTTTCCTCACTTAATCGTGTCTATTTTCATATTCTTTTTGCTACATTCACTTATGTTTTTTTTTTTAAATTACATTTTCACTCCAAACAAGGCACATTGCCACTTTTGGTGTAGAGAGCTACTATCAGGGGCAACAACTACTGGGGTACTATGTTGGGATTTGGGCAACAAGATGTCGGTTCACGTTACACTTGAACTTCTGCATGTCAGTACAGTTGGGGAAGCAGGGACCTGGAATGGAATTCCAGAGTCTAGCTGTTCTGGGGAAGAAACTATTGGAGTAGAAAGATCTTTTACGTCTAGGGATCTCTACTGTGTGGGGGTGGGATTTAGCTGCCTGTCGAGTTTGTCAAGGGTGTCTATGTCGTGGGGGCACAAGTGTCAGCAGTTCACCAGAGCATTCACCATTAAAATACTTGTAGAACAGGCAGAGGGATGCATCATTTCGTTGATGGGACAGAGGTTGAAGCTTAGATGCCAGTTCAGGGCTTATCAGATTGGCGACTCTCTTTTGAACCTTGTCTAGAAGCGAGAGACTAGTAGCAGATGCACCAGCCCAAAAGTGACAGCAATACTCCATACATGGGCGAATGGTGGCCTTATAGAGGTACAGGATACTTTCGGGCGTTAGTAGTTTTCTAGCACAGTAGAGAGAGCCTACCTTCTTTGCAGCGGCCCTGGCAATGCTTTCAATGTAATTGTTCCAACTCATGTTTCCTATGAACGTTAGGCCAAGCAGTTTGAAAGATGTACTCTCAGATAAAGAGTCACTGGCCATTGCTATTGGTGGCAGAGAAGGTTTCTTGTAATTATTGAAGGAAACCAGTTTAGTCTTGGCAGCATTGAATGTGACCATCCATTTTTGTCCCCATTCCACTACAGATTGGAGGTCATCCTCTAATGTTTTTGCCATTTCTTTAGATATGTGTTCATTTATTTTCCTGTCATGCCTGTTATAGAGTGTGGTGTCATCAGCATATATACCCATCTCAGAGGCAGTTTTGTCGGGGAGGTCATTAATAAATATTAGGAACAATAGAGGTCCAAGGATAGACCCCTGAGGCATTCCCGCATTTATATCACACTGTTCAGATGTATGACCGTCGAGGATAACCTGGATTTTTCTCTTATCTAAGAAGGATTTAATTATGTTAAGTATTCATCCAGTGATACCGTATGATCTAATTTTCCTGAGGAGACCCTCATGCCATACCCTGTCAAAAGCCTTAGATATATCTAGAGCTACCGCTCTGCCCTCCTCTGCTTTGTCCAGTGAATGGTATATATGTTCAGAGATTACAGTTAGGATGTCTGCTGTGGAACGGGCTTGTCTAAATCCATATGCCATGGCTAAGTTCTTTTTTTTATTTTTGACGACCTTCAGAATCCTTTGGTCTACGTGTAATAGTTCATGTGTTCCTCTTTTTCCTTTTTGGCATCTTTACTGTTCCTTTATAAAGGGGAAGATAAATTTGTTCTTTCAGTTGTGCAGTATTTTCCACATTGTAGGTATACAGGTTATAGGCCTGTAGTTGCTGGGGATGGTCCCTTTTTCTGTGTCTTTTTGCACCTTTTTTGTGGTCATCCATTCTGGTACATGTGCTTCGTAGATGCATCTTTTCATATAGTGTTGTGAACTTCTTAAACAAATAGGCATTCCGTCATGGCCTGGTGCTCTCCAGTTGAACATTTTTCGTAAGGTTGTCTTGAGGTTTCCTTGCTTATTTCATTCTATATTTCTTCTTCATTTCTACTTTCACTCTTTTGCTGATATTTTTGCTTCACTTCTTCTTGTTTCTTGTTGAGTCTTTCCAAACTCTTCTCGTTGTTTTCATCTTTTTTATCCCTTTGGCTTCTTTTAGTTTGTTAATCTGAGTTTCCAGCCTCAATTCTCATCCAGGTTTTGTTGATCCTTTTTCTTTCGACATCTTTTTTTCTACTTTAAACTTCATACTTACTGTCTAATTGTTTAGGTTTGTAATGGTATTTGTTGAGATGTATGGGAGGAGTTTGTAATTCTTATTATCATCATTATTATTATTATTAAGTAGCTGATTATATCTATGGAGGTAAATCAATTTTATACATTTTGAGATTTTATTATTATTATTATTATTGTTGTTGTTGTTGTTATACAACTTTCAAAGCTTGGCATAGTACATAAGTAAAAAAGCCATGATAAGAAATAGAAGTGAGGGTGAGGGGAGTGGACGGGAATGGGAGGCAAATAGGAAGCAGAAAAACATGCCTTAGAATCACTACCAATAAAATATTTATGGTTTGTCCTTTTCATTCTTCCTCTTTCCTTTCTTTCTTATCTCTTAACCTCTTCACTAATGTATGTACAGATGATAGTGGTAGGGTGGGGATATACAAGAGGGCAACATCAGTCGAAGATTTTCTGATCACATAAAAATTCTAGTCAAATTAAAACATTTTTATAACTGAATAACCCAATTAAATATATAGATATGTCAAATTCACATCCCCCTACTGTTTGAACCTACACACATTAGTATGTTAAAGATTTAGGGCGGCCATCACACACACAGATGATGAATACTATTATTTCTAGTCTTCCATTACCCCCATCCTTTCCCATTTGTTCCTATATCTAACCACAGACTCAAATCCGCACTCATATTGGGTCTTATTTACATAAAACCAAATCTTATTTTTCACATTTGACAGAACCTCCTGATGTTAACTCCCTGTGACGAGGAAAACCTGCTATTTTCATTGCAAACTTTGATTTTGTATAAGCTGTATTGTCTGAAGAGGTCTCTAGTCACTAGTAACTAGCTGACTGAAACATGCTCATGACTGTGTAGCAACATATTACTGCCTATGTAAAAACAAATAAAGTGCATATAGATATACATATTTACATATGCATACGCACATATACATAGGTATACACACACACACACACATATATATATATATGTATATATATATATATATATGCATAAACAGTCGAAATAAAAGATAAGTGAATAAGGTTAGTTAAATGAAATGATGATATATCACTTTGATAAACAAACCAAATTTGACAAATACGTACAAGGCCGAAACTACAACATATCTAAATAGGACAAACAACTATAAATGATATCGCATTTGAGAAAAGCAGTAACGTTCTAAAATGTCTTGCATAATTCGTATTGGACAGACTTTCTTAACGGTGTCCACGAATTTGCTGATTTTAATACTTGAATTTTTAATCGACTGATATTTTTAATCGACTCCATATATTTTAACTTATCGCCGTTTAGTGTATGTTTTAGTTTTCACTTTTAATTCTCATTTTTGCTCCTTCAAACTTTAACTTCAACACCTGATGACGATTCATGGACGAATCGAAAGTGTTCGTGACAACAACAACCATGGAACTTTTATTAATATTTTTAATTTTGATACAAAAAAGATTATACGAAAAATCGAAAAATTAAAAAAAAGAATCATAAAGCAAAGTGTCTCCGTTGCATTTAATAATGTTTGCTGGAATGAAAAAATGTTGCCTAAATATATATATTGGTATATTTATGCAGCATTCTTTCTTTTGTGCATATTTCATTGTACAGCTGGAAAAATTCCTGTTTGTTTCTCTTGTGATCCGTATTTTCCATTTGGCGGGTCAATGTTCAAACGGTTTGTTTGAGTGAAAAAATAAATTTGTCATAGTCGCGAATGTTTTCAGCTTTCATAAGTCATCTTTAGGCGAGTTATAAATTGAAAAAATTGCCTTTAGTGAGTTTATTGAAAAAGTTGATTAAAATCGTTTTTAAAAACACTTAAGTGTGCCACCCCCTCAAATTGAGCCTAATTGATTGTTGGTTTATTTATGCGAATAAGGAGGGCTTCCATGATTGGGATGCACAGGTTATAAGGTGCAACACCTAAAATGGCGGTGTTTTTTATTAATATGTTTCTAAATTCGTTTTTTTATTATTATTATTAATAATAATAATAATAATAGTATAAGCAGTAGTAGTAGTAGTAGTAGAATTTTTGTAATGGCGGCTAAAGTGTGTTTAAATTGTTGATTGACAATATAAGTTGGGAAGTTGCTATTAATAAGGGTTTGTTTTATGTCAAAGAGTGCCTTATAAAATTTTTTGTTAGTAGATGAATTGCGTTTGGCTCAGTAGATGAGATTTTTCACTTTGGCCATTTTATACCCATAGGGGCAATCACTTTTAAAATTGAGAAGACATAATTCTTTACTTGCAGGCTTTTGTATGGGCAAGTAATAAATCTATCGGTGTTGATTTTAATTTCTATATCGAGGAAGGGAATAGTGTTATTTATATTTATTTCATGCGTGAAATTTAGTACCAAATTATTTTTAAGTGTGATTTTTGATTTTTGTTAATTTACATAAACTTTCTGTTAATAAGAGAATGTCATTAACGTATCTAACGTAGATGGATGGTTTAAGAATGATGTTAAAGATTTTAGTTTCCTGGTTGATCATATAAAATTCGGAAAACAACCAAATGAACCCATTGAAACTCCATCAACTTGGATATATAAAGTTCCATTGCGGCCATAGAAAGGAATCTCAGTGGTGCAAGAGATTAAGAATTTTTGTAATGTGTTAAGGTTTAAGTGCAGGGAGAGTGGGGAAATTATATATATTATTAATTATTATTTCTATAGTTTCATGAACAGGGACGTTTGTAAAAAGTCTTTCAATGTCGAGTGAAGCTAGAAGTTCATTTTTGGGTTCTACTGTATGAAGTATGTCTATTAGTTCTTCAAGGGAATTAACTCTAGCATAATTAGTTTATGGGGTTTTTTTTGCTAATTTGTGAATAGATGTACGTATTTGCAATATAATAGGACGAAGGGGGTAGTTTTCTTTATGTACATTCACATTTCCGTACATATAGCCCATTCTATATTCGTCCATAATTTTTTGTAGTTTAATGGAGTCAAGGAGTGTATTGCTAGCTGTGATTAATTTGTTAATATTTATTTTGAGTTGTTCAGTAGGAATTTTACATATTTTTTTAATTTAGACATATTGGATAGAATTTCTTCTAATTCATTAATATAAAGTTCAGTGAACGTTATGACGAATGTATTAGATTTATCATCGCATTTAATGGTTATTTTTTACTTCAGTAGCGGCTGTTATTAGTTTTTTTAATAAGTAATTGTATTTTGGGAGTCATACTCCGTTTTTTTTTTTTTAAAGAATCGGTTTTAAGGAATGTCCGGATGTACTTTGATTTTGTTTTATAATATTTTGGTATTAAAGTTCTATTTCAACTTTTTTTTAACTGTATTAAATTCCTTTTGGAGATGACAATTAGGGCCGAGATTTAGGACTTCGGGCCATGTTTGAATTCACGATGCCAGCGTTTTACAAGGTCATATGATGGGGCATTATCACCATAAGTTTCTTTCATTTCATCAAAAGTCTCCTGTGGTGTGCGTCCTTTCAAATACAAAAACCGGATCGCTGTTCAACATTCAACAGGCTCCATTTCACACCTGACTCCGTTCAAACACCTGTAAAACAGAAACCACAATTAGTTCAGAGCTGTAATTTGCCACATAACCCGTAGAGATACAAATCATTGCACATGCAAAATTTCAGCTAGATCAGACAACTGGAAGTGGGTCAGGGGCATTACTTATTGCACGCCTCTCGTATGCCTGGTTTGATCGTAATTTTTTTTATTGAATTGTCATTTTATTTAAAAGTTTCAGTTTAAGGGTGGGAGGTACTGGACAAAGTGGTTGTGCAGAATACCAAACGCAACACAAGTAGGGCATCAGCCGACTCTTCGTCCACAGGATTGTGGCCTTGGGAAAGCCCACCGGAGATGGATGCAGGGCCCCTTTCTATGTGTGACATAGCACTACAACCATATCCTGATATTATACAACTGATGATGAAGCAGCCGCTCCAAGCGCTACCAAAGAGTTAGGGCACCTGTACTATCAGTTGAAAACAGCAGCCAGTAACTGTCAAACCAGTACCCTCAACCCGTCAATCCAATTGCATTGGCATATATGGCACTCAAACGCCCCAAAGTGTCCAATTTCAGGAGATGAGAATGTGGTAGAAATGGGGAACGGCGTTCATTGCCCTAGTTAGGAAACAAGATCAATCATTGGGTGTTTCTGTCAAATACCTGTGATCGTACTTCTGCGCCAGGCTAATAGGCAAAAAAGGAGTATGAAAGCCAATCTGTTTATTCCTTTAATTAGGATTCTACTATATAGTTTAGTTTCAAGGAGTTTTCTTGTTCTTTACAGGTATTCCTTTCCTATTTTCTCTTTCATTTTTTTTTTTTTTTTTTTTTAATTACATTTTCACCTCAAACAAGGCAAATTGCCACTTTGGTGTAGGGGGCTACTATCAGGGGAAACAACTACTGGGGTACTATGTAGGGATTTGGGCAGCAAGGTGTCGGTTCACGTTACACTTGAACTTCTGCACGTCAGTACTGTTGGGGAAGCAGGGACCTGGAATGGAATTCCAGAGTCTTGCGGTTCTGGGGAAGAAACTATTGGAGTAAAAAGATCTTTTACATCTAGGGATCTCTACAGTGTGGGGGTGGGATCTAGTAGCCTGTCGGGTTTGTCGAGGGTGCTCGCATCGTGGGGGCACAAGTGATTGCAGTTCGTCAGAGCATTCACCACTAAAATACTTGTAGAAAAGGCAGAGGGATGCAACATTTCGTCGATGGGACAGAGGCTGAAGCTTAGATGCCAGTTCAGGGCCTATCAGGTTTGCGACTCTCTTTTGAATCTTGTCAAGGAGCGAGAGACTAGTAGCAGATGCACCAGCCCAAAAGTGACAGCAATACTCCATACATGGGCGAATGGTGGCCTTATAGAGGTACAGGATACTTTCGGGTGTTAGTAGTTTTCTAGCACGGTAGAGAGAGCCTACCTTTCTTGCAGCGGCCCTGGCAATGCCTTCAATGTAATTGTTCCAACTCATGTTTCCTGTGAACGTTAGGCCAAGGAGTTTGAAAGATGTACTCTCAGATAAAGTCGTTGGCCATTGCTATGGGTGGTAGAGAGGGTTTCTTGTAATTATTGAATGAAACTAGTTTAGTCTTGGCAGCATTGAACGCGACCAACCACTTTTGTCCCCATTCCACTACAGATTGGAGGTCTTCCTCTAGTGTTTCTGCCATTTCTTTAGAAATGTGTTCATTCGTCTTCCTGTCGTGTCTGCCATAGAGTGTAGTGTCATCAGCATATATACCCATCTCAGAGGCAATGTTGTCGGGGAGGTCATTTATGAATATCAGGAACAATAGAGGTCCAAGGATAGAACCCTGGGGCACTCCCGCATTTATATCATATTGTTTAGATGTGCGACCGTCGAGGACTACCTGGATTTTTTTCTTATCTAAGAAGGATTTAATTATGTTAAGTATTCTACCAGTGATACCGTATGATCTGATTTTACTGAGGAGACCCTCATGCCATACCCTGTCAAAAGCCTTAGATATATCTAGAGCTACCGCTCTGCCTTCCCCCGCTTTGTCCAGTGAATGGTATATACGTTCAGAGATCACAGTGAGGATGTCTGCTGTGGAACGGGCTTGTCTAAATCCATATTGTTTGTCAGTCAGTAGTTTAGCATCTGTAAGATGATGGACTAGAGCATGGTTAATTATGGTCTCAAATATTTTGGCAAAAAGTGGGAGGAGGCTAATGGGGCGATAATTTGATGGGTCTGTCCTTTCGCCAGAATTCTTGAATACTGGTACAACAGAAGCAGTTTTCCAACAGCCCGGAAAGCAAGCTTCATTAAGACATTTGTTGTAGAGTTTGGAGAGAACTGGAGCTACTTCGGCTGAGCACTTTTTTAATAGCACAGCTGGGATAAGATCGGGTCCACATGCTTTTGAGGTGTCAAGGTTTTTTATGATAGCATGCACCTGAGCAGGGGTGGTTTTCAGATCGTCTAGTGTGGCGTCTGTCCGCATAGGAAAGTCAGGTAGGGGGTGGTTGGAAGGGTCCAGTGTGGAGTTTGAGGCAAACCGACTGGCAAGCATGTTAGCCTTGTCGGTTGCTGAGGAGACAACCTCGTGATTGTTGGTTAGTGGGGGAATTGTTGATTGCCCATTATTTACTACACTGTTGAAGATTTTCCAGAAGTCTCGAGTTCCTAGTTTTTGTGCTTCGATGTGCTTTTTAGTGGTTTCCGTAAATTCTCTCTTAGCTGTCGCTATTTCTTTCTTAACGTTATTTCTAGCTTCTATATACTTCAGTCTGTTTGAACTGGACTTATGTCGGTTAAACCTACGGTATGCATGCTGCTTTTGAGTAATGGCAGTTGCACAAGTCGACGTAAACCATTGGGGAGAGTGGGGCTTACTATAAAATTTCCGCATGGGAACATGCGCTTCGATTGCAGTTTTGAACCAGTCAGTGGTCTCGTTTGCACATTGTTCAGCAGGGAGAGAGAAAATATTTTTCCATGGAGCATCTCTAATTAGTTCCCTGATGGCTTCCCAGTCAGCCTTATTATAATATCTCGTTGTTTTGAGCACTGGCTCTTCAGTTTTGGGTCTAGAGTTTAGGGCGATTTCAACCATTATCACTGCATGATCAGCGTTCCCGAGTGGGCTGTGGGCCTTCGTTATGCAGTCATCGGGAACTGTGGTCAAAAACAGATCTAGAAGTGATGCGTGTTGTTCTTCCTGGTCAGGGAAACGGGTTGGGAACGTAACAATTTGTGATAGGGAGTGAGATATAGCGAAGCTATGGGTTGTGCTGCCCGCTGCATCTGTGTGAGTAGAGAATCCAAGCCAGTTTTTGTGGTGGACATTAAAGTCACCAAACACATGTATTTGTGCGCTAGTGTCGAGGGACAGTGCCGTGTCTATGCTGTCAGATACTTTGTTTATTATGGAGCAGTCCTGAGTCGAGGAAGAGTGGTAGAGAAAATAATAGTAGCTAATACTGTGTTGCACGTTTAGTCTAAAGCACATAAAGGCTTGATCATCTGTTTCTAGGTTTGTTTCTCTAGTCAAGGGAAGGGTATTACGAATGTAAACTCCAAGTCCGTGCATATGTCTGTCAGAGTCCTTACGGCAGAGTGGGAGATATCCAGGCATGTTAAAGTGGTTAGAGGGAATGGAGGAGTGTAGGTTAGTCTCACTTAGTGCTAAGATATCCGGGGTATTTGTTAAGAGAAATGCTTCAACATCAGCTAAGTTAGTTCTAAGCCCACGGATATTTGTGAATGAGAGCCTCAAGGGAGGAGGCAAGTTGAATTTGTTTGTCCCTAATCCTGGTTTAAGCTTATTTTTAGATTGTACTGTCGTCATATTTTTTTTTAAGAGTTTCGGTAAGGGGGAGCTAAACAAGAGGTTATGCGGAGCTTCAGACATGCATCACAAGTAGACCATCAGCTGACCTTTCTCCAAATTAGGATTGTGGCCTCGGGAAAGCCCACCGGGGATGAGTGCAGGGTCCCTTTCCATGCGCGTCATGGCACTGCAAACAACCCGATATTATTCAACTGTTGATGGAGCAGCCGCTCTAAGCGCTACCAAAGAGTTAGGGCTCCTGTACTACCAGTCGGGAACAGCAGCCAGGAACTGTCAATCCGGTACCCTCAACCCTTTAGAAGAAGGTCAACCCAATCTAATCGCTCAGGCATATCTTATACTCAAGCACTCCCAAATGTTCAGTTTTAGGGGTGGGGCATGCTGGGAATGGGGAAGAACGGCGTTCATTGCCCTAGCCAGGAAACAAGATCTACCGCTGGGTGTTTCTGTCGAATCACTGAGATAGTGTCTCTGCGCTTGACTAATAGGCAAAGAAGGAGTATGGAAGCCGGGCGATAGACAGAGCCTATCTACTCCTTAAGCAATTTAGGTTTGCAAACCGGTGAATTTGTTTGAGTCACCAGCTCTAGGAAGGTTGTCATCCAAGACTGAAGAGGCCTCTCTGCCCTTTGGTTTAGTTTCAGAGTTTTCCTTCTCCTAGACGGATGATCTGGGAAGACCTACTGGGTCCGTCAGCCCTGAGAGGGTTTTCTCCGCGCCTAGGTTCTAATCCAGGTATTTCTGCGACCCGGCGTTGTTAGTGTTACTGGGTTAGTTTGTGGGGGATTATATCTCTACTGATTAGTTACACTCCTCAAAGTGATTTAGGGACATGCTATTTACTTGTTAATGGATAAAGGGGGTGGGTGAAGTTCATGCAGTGTAAGCGTCTATGTTTGTAAGAGGGCTTGTTAGGGAGGAGATAATGTGATTTTAGTCTTACCCTTTTTATTTTTATTTTATTAATGTTAGCTTAGGTCTAGTATAGTGTTACAGTATGAGTAGGTATTAAGAATTGAGCTACGAGTTGTGCCCGAGCTATTTTAGATGATAGGAGGGTTAAGATGCAAGTGCAATATAGCATTGATAAGACAGCAAGTTTTGAGTCATGCGTAATTAGGTGAATAGATATATGGGCAGGTTTTCAGTAGGTGCAAATAGAGTTGAAGTTGTAGGTTTTTTTATAGTAAGAGTCATGGGGCGTTTTGCATAACAAGGAGTGTCGTTTCAATAACGTAATATTAGGATTTGTTAAATTAACTTAGCTTATATTGTTTGCCCATCTTCAAAATTGTCGCGTCTGTCAGCGAGCGTAACCCTCTTCTTAGTGTGACGGTAGGGGGGGGGGGCTTCACTTCCTTTCCCCAGATTTTATATCTATTTATAGTTTTATAGTGCGCACATGAGTATGGTATTTCCGTTGCTTTGATGGTGTCTGCTTCCAGCGCTCCTAAGTATTTGTAGCTGTCATGTTCACTTAATGCTCTCAGCTCCATTTGATTGGGCAGTACTATACCTTCCGTTGCTTCTAGTTTTCCCGTCCTCAGGGCCAGCAGTGTGCACTTATCTATACCGAATTCCATTTGGATATCATGGCTAAAGATTCTGGTCATGTATATTAGCATTTCTGTCTTTGTTTTTGCAAACAGTTTCAGGTCATCCATGTACATTAGGTGGTTCATTCTTCCATCTGTATTAGTGAACTTGTATCCGGCTTGGCTTGTACTCACTACGAGTTCTCACACAGGTCATCAAAGATTGCTCACTGACAAAATCTGTAGTGTTCCCTGGAGTCTGGATGACAACAAGTCATCCCAGATTTTCAGTACTCTCAACCTCTTTTGATAATTTTTAAATGAGTTTGCATTATTGAACATCAGTTTACCGTTGACTTCTCATTTGCAACGACCATTTGGGTGGTAGTAGGCTTTACAAGAGTATTATTATTATTATTAATTTTTTCTTATTTCAAATATTTGATCAGTATGTATAATATATATAATATATATATTATATAATAATGTATAATATATATTATAACATGTATAATATATATTATATGCATTATATATATTATATATATATAATATTATATATTATATGTATTATATAATAATGTATAGATGTATATAACAAATTTTTCTCATTTTAAATATTTGATCAGTATGTATAGAACTCATTGTATTGTATCGATTAAAGTTCTCTCTGATTCTCTCTCCTCTGATCTCGAGCGCGTGGTTCAGTGGGGGAAGATGTGGCTGGTTACCTTTAATGCATCCAAAACCAAACTCTTATTCTTACATCATCAACGCTCTGATACCCATCTGGCATCAATTGTGATGGATGGCTCTCGTCTGGGTGAGGCCCCGTGTTTTGACAAGCTTCTGGGTTTGACCTTTACTCCTGATCTGAAATGGAACACGTACATCAAGTCTGTTGCCAAGGTCGCTGGAAAGATGGTGGGATCCTTCTACCGCTCCAGAAGATATCTCACTACTGATGGAATTCTCTATCTATATAAAAGCCAAGTACGTCCAAGGATGGAATACTGTTGCCATATCTGGGCAGGAGCTGCTAAAAACAGCCTATCCTGCCTTGACAGAGTACAAAATAGACTTTGTGGTTTAGTGGGGAATGCCCTTTTCTCTACCCTGCAACCTCTCTCCCACAGAAGAGACGTTGCGAGCTTATCCTTGTTTTATCGTTATTTACATGGCAGGTGCTCGTCTGAACTCCAATCTCTGGTCCCCCCTCGCCAATCTTTCACGAAAAACACCCGTCTAGCTGAATCCACTGTGAAAAATTTCCCCCACTCTATATCTGTGCCTAAATTAAAACGCAGATTCCATGAACAAAGTTTCTTTCTTAGAATTGCACGCCTGTGGAACTCTGTTCCGTCTGCCTGCTTCCCACCGGACTACAACGTGGATGTCTTCAAGTCCAACGTTAACAAATTCCTAATGAACCGCCCCCTTAAGTAAACACTTCATCAAATCTCCACACTAACGTAATGTACTTGCAATAACCCTTATCCCTGAGTGGCTTCCGGGCCTTGATAAGTGGTGATCACTGTGTAAAAAAAAAAAAAAAAAAAAAATTATTTTATTTGGACTTTTCAGATCACTAAATCAAAGATTTTATTTTTATTTAAAAAAAATGATTAAAAATTTTTTTAAAAGTTGGTTAGTAAATTCATCAAAACAACGTACGGTTAATCTCTGAAGGTCAACTACACACACGTTTGTTCATAAGATACGTCCATTTAATGAATGCAATTAGTGCTGAAAATATTTCAATCTAAAAATGTGACAGACCAATAGGCAGATACACGGAACCTTTTATACAGATTATTGGACGCATCTAAAAAACAAATAAATTTTTAAATTTGAATTATTTCAATTTTTCGTACTTCTGTTCTCACCTTGAGTGTTATTTTCAAAATATTTCGGTCGATGGAACCTCCGACCATCTTCAGATGTATCTTGTTGAACCCAGGAATCTTTCTGTCGAATTCGGGAATCTGCACAAAATTTGGAACGGAACCCTTTATGGGAGTAGGATGCTCTCATTCTGTCAGCCATGAATGGGTAGTGATCTTAAGTAACTGTCAATTGTATTTTGAGTGTCACTTGCACTGAGGATTGAACCTCCAATCTCCAGAAGACTGTCATTTACAACTTTATTTTATGAAGTATGTTATCCACTATGCCACAGGTTCACAGTTGCTAATTGCTGAGAACTTCTAATCAATCATGGCTGCTAAAACAAGAACATGCTACCCTCTTGAATTAAATAAAAGATTGCATCAGAAATTCTGTACAGATTCCCGAGTTTGACAGAAAGATTCCCGAGTTTGAGAAGATACACCTGCAGAAGGTTGGAGGTTACATCCACCGAAACGTTATGAAAATAACACTCAAGATGAGAACAGTAATCCGAAGAATTCAAATAATATGAATAATCAATCGTCATCTCAAAAAAATTCAGAAACAAGTTTTTAAATATTAATATTTCTAAAATTAATTTTTTTGAATCGACATTGGATGCAGCTAAAAAAAGAAATCAGACTTTGGCCAAATGATTGAATCGGAAAAATAAAGCCAGGTTTACGTCTGCTTTGTTTATTTTTAATCATTTGAATGAAAAAGATCTTCACAAAAAGCCAATTAAATTTTTAATTGAACTTTGATATACGAAAGCACCATATGACAACAAACAAGCTCTATCTTTGCTCTATCGATATTTTCAATCGCAGGTGCTCGACTGAGCTTTAATCTGACTTTTCCCCTGCAAAATATTCACAACACCCGTCTAGCTACAACCACTGTCAATAATTTCCATTACTCTTTATCAGCACCTAAAACTGAACGAAAATTCCATGAACAAAGTTTAAAACTGCCCGTCTGTGGAACACAATACCGTGGGGCTGCTTCTTAGTTGACTATAACATGGTCATTTACAAATCTTATGTAATAACGATCCATATAAAAATAATATAGAAAACCTTTGGGATCAGGGAAAGTTGAGTTTTTTATCGCTCTGACATTGATATTAAAAGCCTACTTTGTCTATTTAAAAGATATAAAAATGAACTTCTTAATATACTCAGCCATGGATGTGCAAGCGACTTCATGAAGGTTAACTAATTTGTATATTCCTTTGAAAAACAAACTTTCATTAATTATTCATTTTCATGGTTTCTTATTGGATGATTGGTTTCATTTATGCATATTTTCTATATTGTGCATAATTGCATAGCATTTAAGATGGAAAAATTCAAATGCACACACACATATATATATATATATATATATATATATATATATAGTATTATATAGAAGGAACTTTGTATGTTTGTATGTATCTGCGTGAGTAAATATATGGATGTATGAGAGAATTTGTTCCCCATAGACTCCAAAACAACTGGGCCGGTTTCTAAAAAATTTTGTATGAATGTACTTGATGTGTCTGGAAGTGTTCTTATGTAGGTTTTGTGTCGGAATGCTTCCAATAAGATTAAAGAAAGTTCGATTTCAACCAAAGTTAACACTTTAATACAACCTAACATCACAAATGAATTTGGAAGGTTTATCAACCCACAAGCAGAATGGTCCATCCTATGAAATCAACAATAGGTTCTTTTATAAGACAGGGGCGCGTTCAAAATGAATGTTTCTTTTTAGAGCACAACTGAACCATGATACATAACTTTTGTATGTTTGCCTTTAATTCGGTGAAGCTGTTTTTTAATAAATATATAATTCTTATATATTTTTTTTATATTTTTATTTGCTCTATCTGGTATATTGAGGAATTTTTATTTAGCTGGGATTGTCTTTATAAAATATTACAGCCAATATTTTGTAAGACCAATAATCACTGGATTTCCATACCAGTAGATCTATTGCATTATTTTATTCTGAAGTGTGTGTGTGTATATATATATATATATATATATACATACTTGTTTATTGTTATATAAACATGCTCACATTCCGCTGCTACAAATAGCCACTTGTTTCAATCAAACAACAGATATCATCAGGCAGCGACTTGACTATTCAAAAGTTCAATGAATAATTATTGACTATTCAAAAGTTCAATGAATAATTATTCATTGAACTTTTGAATAGTCAAGTCGCTGCCTGATGATATCTGTTGTTTGATTGAAACAAGTGGCTATTTGTAGCAGCGGGATGTGAGCATGTTTATATAACAATAAACAAGTATTATCAGCTCTTTTTATTGAGCACTATCTAACAACCTCGTTGAATTCATTAGTCCATTACTTTTGAATATAAAAAAACCCGAGTATATATATATATATATATATATAGATAGATAGATAGATAGAGAGAGAGAGAGAGAGAGAGAGAGAGAGATAACTAGGTATATGTGGTAAAAAACAAGGATAAAGAGTGCTCAATACGTTAGTAGAGCCAAATATGTTTTTTTATTATTACAATCTCAAGTGTATTAACTTAATTCATTACAAATCGTTTCAATAGACAGGATAAAAATTATCCGTCCATATCATCAGATGATTCAAGTTAAATAAAAACAAAAAGTAAAGATGTTTTTATTCGTGATTACATATGGATACTAAACACCAAGAGAATGGAAGGAAGGGAGAGAAAGGAAATGGGGGACAAGAAAAGAGGGGGGAGCAATGAAAAAAATTAAATTAAAAAGTTATAAAATTATAATAAGACTAGGCAAAGAGGAGAGAAAGACGAGAAAAGAAAAGAAGGAAGGGAAATGGATAATTAAGCGTGTCAAACAAAGTTTGTTGGATTCTGGATATTGACATGTACAAATCGCAAAACCAAAACGGAGTTAAAAAGTCAGGAATTGCTTACGATGATGGTGGCGGGGGTACACAAAAAGAGCTAAGATGCATCTGGTTCCAATGAGTACGTAGGTGCATCTAATATAGCTTATATAAAATCTCTTTGATTAGGAAATCCGTTATAAATTCTGTTGGGTAGATTTTAGAATTGAAGTTGAGTTTAAGGAAGAAAGGGAAATAGATAAAAAGTAAAAAAATAAGAATGGATTGTTTGGAAAAATATTAATAAAGTAGGCACTATAAAATGGTGTTAAGGTTTTCCTAGAATTAAGCGGCTGTAAGAATGATTAAGAATAGGGGTGTTAGATTACAAGGCAGTGTTAAAATAGATTAGGTGATGAATTTTGAAGGGTGTGGAATTTCTAGGAAAGTGGAATTTTGTAGTAGTTTCGGACATTAGTGTTTTAACTAGATAGGTTGAATAAAATTATTTTTTTAAAACGTTTGGAGTTATTAATTGAGAATATTAAGCATAACTATGTTTGGAATTATTAGTGGAGAATATTAGATATAGGAGAAGATGATGAATTTTAATAACAAGTGTGGTAATTAAAGGTATAAGGAGGATGAAATAATCGCGTAGGAGTAAAATTAAGAATAAAGGTAATCTACATGAAAAGTAATAAAATAAAATAGTTTTTAATGTAATAGTTGTGAGTTTTTATGGGAAAGGTAATAGTGTTAAGAGCGTGCAGTTATTAGGTTGAAGGGTTTGTACCAGTAGGGTGTGAAGTTGCTAAGAAGGTGGGATTTGTAATGTTTAATTATTTATCTCTATCTTTAAAGTTAGTAATACAAAATTTTTCATGTAGACAAAGGAAGCAGGGGAAATGCAAAGATTTACAGATTTAGATTTTTTGAGAATTTCCCATTTAATATTTGTGAGATTATTTTGAATCAGGTTTAAGTAGTGGGTAGTTAATTAGTTTTTGTTGGGGTGATTGGGGTTATTGAAGAAGCATTTGTGGATTTAAAAGAGGTTTCATCAAGCTCGATGTATTTTTTTATCATTTAGGTTTTCTATTGGGTGATAGTGGCTTTGTATACAACTTCCGTCTGTAGGTATTGTTGTTTGCGTGGACAATCTGATTTATTTGTACAGTTGCAGTTTTTTGTGTTACTGATATTTTTGTAATTATTGTTGTCGTTATTAAATATTCTATTATTATGGTCTTTAATTATTCTTTTTAGGTTATCACTACAACTGTAACTGAGTTTTATAGTGTTTTTATTAAAGATTTTATGTAATATGCTATTTGGAGGGAAGTGGGTGTGTTTTTTATTTTCATTAAATGGAAATGGAATCATGTAGTCTTTTCTAGGGCGACAATTTTATTGTTCCACTCTGTATTTACAGGTGGTAGTAGGATATTTACTCATTTATTATTTTCTCCTCTACCTCTCCTTGTTTACACTGTTACAAAATATTTCATAGGATTCAATTCTTACATGAGTCTGTGATTATTTCATTTTTCATTCTGTTTCATTAGCAGTAATCTAATGGAATGATTAAGGCAGTATTCATGTTGTTTGATCGATTTTGGGGATTATACTCCTACCAGATAGATTACAGAAAGGGCTGGTAAAGGTGTTCTTACTGCTTAATATTGCTAGAAAGTTACTTACGCCCAAGAGTATCCTGTACCTCTACAAGGCCACCATTCGCCTACGTATGGAGTATTGTTGCCACATTTGAACTGATGTATCTGCTACTACTCTTAGACAAGGTTCAACAGAGTCATCAACCTAATATGTCCTGTACTATCAGCTATGCTTCAACCTCTGTCCCATCAACGAAATGTTGTATCCCTCTGCCTGTTTTACAAGTACTTTAACTACACTCTTGTACCCATTCAACATAAATACCTCTGACAAACCCAACAAGCAGCAAATTCCCACCCCTGCACATTCAAAATCCCTAGATGTAAGAAAGCCTTCTACTCTAATAACAGTTTCTTCCCTAGGACTGCTGGATTTGGAATTCTCTTTCAGGTCCCTGCTTTTCTGACTGTACTGACATGCAGAAGTTCAAATGTAATATAAACAGATGTCTTGCTGCTCGACTCCCTACATAGTATCCCTGAAAATGATGTCCCAAATAGTAGGCCCCTATATCAAAGTGGCACAGTGTTTTGTTTGGGGTGAAAATGTAATGAAAAGTTTTTTAAAAATACTGTCTGCGTTTCTATTTGCCTGGTCTGTTTACCGCGGCTGATGGGTGTTCAGCTTAGAGGGATGAATATAATGAGTAATATGAAACGTAATTTGAAAATATTGTGTTGCAATATCAGAACCTTACCTTGATTGTTTGTTTTTTTGTTTTTTTACACAGGAATCACCATTTATCAAGGCCCGGAGGCCACTCGAGGATAAGGGTTAATGTGTATACATTATTCAATGTGATTATAGCATAGTAAACATAAGTAGTGGAAATTTTGTAAATTGGATTATGTAGGGGGACGGTTCAACAAGAACTTGTTTACATTAGAGTTTGCTGCAAGGAACATAGGGCAAGTAATAACTAAACTTTTTTTTTTTTTCATAACATTCATTTTCTCATTTTTTTTTCTTCATAACATTCATTTTCTCATTTTTTTTTTCATAACATTCATTTTCTCATTTTTTTTTTCATAACATTCATTTTCTCATTTTTTTTTTTCATAACATTCATTTTCTCATAACATTCATTTTCTCATTTTTTTTTTTCATAACATTCATTTTCTCATTTTTTTTTTTCATAACATTCATTTTCTCATTTTTTTTTTCATAACATTCATTTTCTCATTTTTTTTTTCATAACATTCATTTTCTCATTTTTTTTTCTTCATAACATTCATTTTCTCATTTTCCTGCCATGCATGACTTTTCATTACGGCCGTGAAATCACTCACATCTCTAAGATAATCACCTTCTCTAAGATGTGCTCTCCTTTTCGTAGTCTTTTTCCTTAGCATGGCATCATTTTGCACATGGCTCCGTATGAAATAAGACAGTAAGAAAGGGTGGAGGAAAACGGTGGTGGAGAAAGAAAAAAAAAAAGGCCGAGAAAAAAAGGAAAATGATAGAAGAATACTAGGGACAAAAATGAAAAAAAGACGAGGAAAGAAAAGGGGAAGAAAAAAAAGTAAGGATTAATCAAATCCAATATGAAAGTGACAAATTCGTGTCCACACTGCTTTCTTGTGGATAATTTTCACACACTGTAAAATCAACGAATAATAATACTCTAGTAGTTCATGCTGGTTATGCATGCACTTTCATGTCCAGAGCTAAGCTCTTCTGGAATCAACTAATTGAAGGTCACTGACCAATGTTTGCTTGGTGATACATCGGTCACTAGCGGCGAAATCGGTGAAATGTAATAATTCACTCAAGTTTGGACGACAACAGACTTTGGCATAACTCGTGTGATGCTGCCTGCATCATGCAGACCAGATGACCTACCACCTCCATGCAAATGCCAAACGTTATGTAGGAGTACAAGAAAGACATGGAAAAAAGAGTACAAAGAAAAAGAAAGAGGGGAAGAATATCATCGCTCCAAAAATGTATTAAAGCATTAATATCTTTTCTCTTTTTTTCTTGTTTGTTCTGTTCCAACCGATTTTTGGGTCTTCTTTTCACTAAAAACAAATGCAATATATAAACAACTAAAAACAAATATATAAACAACTAAAAACAAATATATAAACAACTAAAAACAAATATATAAACAACTAAAAACAAATATATAAACAACTAAAAACAAATGCAATATATAAACAAATGCAATATATAAACAAATATATAAACAAATGCATAAACAACTAAAAACAAATATATAAACAACTAAAAACAAATATATAAACAAATAAAAACAAATGCAATAAAAAAAATATAAACTACATGAACATGAAATCTAAAAACTGCTTGGAAAATTCTGATAATAGAACAATCTTTATTTTGCATATGTACTATTAAATTGTTAGGTGAAAGTACAGAATAGTTACAAAATTACTTTTCCTCCTCATGTTAAGAATGGCTTTCTAAATAGCATTATTTCAGCATGGTCCATATAAGTACCCTTTGTCAACTATTCTGTATTTTCACCTAACAGTTTAGTAAAAAGTTACCATAAAAATTTAATTTAAAAATCCTTTCTAAAAAGGTGCATAGTTTTTCTTAAAAAAATACCAAAATACAAATTTGCAAATTTCATCAAAAAAAGTTTCTTGAAATTAAAAGATGATTTTTTTTCTTTCACAGTTGTTTCCATGTTTTTGTTGTAAAAAAAAATTATTAAAAAAAAAAATCAAAACAATTTGAAACTTTTCTTAAAAAAATTTTTTTTTTTTTTTTTTTTACATACAATTAAACTTATGACATCTATTTTTTCTAGTTTTACACCCCCGCCCCTCATTTTATTATTTCGTCTTGTTTGTTTACAATGCTGTGTCTTTAATTCATCTTCTCTGGCAGTTTTTCGCATCATCCACATTTTTCAATTGTTTCTGTAACCATGCCAAAAAATTACAATGCCATCTGCCAGAATTAAGGTCAGAATTAGAAAAATAAATATCGTTTTTTATTTGTTGTTAATTAATTGATAGTTTATTCATTTAATTCCTTGGAGATGTTTTCATACAGCTGTCTGGTGAAGATCAAGGTGTAGTATCAGTTTGATCTAAGTGGCATGTTCCCAGACATTACTTCATTTTGGAGGAAAATGCAAAAGATTATTTGTTTATTTTGGTCGAAAGGACAAAAATGTAATATCAAGGGTGCGGCATCCTCCCAGGCATTACCTCTTCTATTCGTGGTGGGGGTCGAGAGGGGTTAAGTTTATTATTGTCGCTTTTATTTAGTGTGTGTGTAATTACTGAGAACTGAAAAACATTGAGTTTGACACGAGTTTTCTCCCATTGATTGTCTCTTCCCATCGAAACACAATAACGATTTTTGACATTTATAATCTTAAATGAAATCATATATATATATATATATATATATATATATATATATATATATATATCTTGGTTTCTTCTTACTTACTTGCCACCTCAAGAAGGAATAGTTAGACACAGTTTAAAGTCGGTTTATTTAGGTGAGATAATAACTTCAGTTCCTTTAAAAGAGACACTGGATTAGAATAAAAATAAAAAAAAAAACGCTTCCGGCTAAAAGAATTTCTCTTTCACTGACCGATGACCAAAAAAGATGAAGTGTAGTATGATGATTATCGCGTTATGGTCCGGAGATGGGTGATCATTTTACCTTAAATTTATATGCAAAAGTGATTCCCCCTAACACACACTTTAAAGTCTGTTTTTTTTTTTCTTCTATTTACTAATTTTTTCAGATTGTTTACATGTAATTGCCTAAAAAAAGTAGAATCTCATTTTTGCTTGGTGAATTTACAAAGGGTTCTCTTCCCATCGAAATACAAGAATTGCTCACTGTTGACGTTTATATTTTTAAGTTGCTGAAAATTGAAAAACATGGTTCAACTGAAGGGAATTAAGATTGATACGAGTTACCTCCCATTGACCGCTTCTTTTTAAGTAGAAACGCAACGCCGAAAGATTTATTTTAATGCTTACAGCATGTTTTCACTCACATTTGGTTTTATTTTATCTTTGTTTTGTGTGGATTCGAAGAAACTCTTAAATTAAAACATATTTTAATTACTCGGACTAATATTCTCATGTTAGTTGCTATTTGTCACAACGTTTCCGACGATGTAGCTTCAATGATTTGAAATACACAGAAAAAAAAAACATCTTGAAAAGCGGACTTTTTTTGTTGCTGTTTTCAAATCTAAGCATACAACTAATTTGACATTTTTTTTTTTTTTTTTTTTTTGAAGTAAAACAATTTTAGGGGATTCTTCGTTGTTAGAATGAAATTCGAAATATTGAATTTCAAGTAAACCCGATGGTATCTCCTTATTTGTCGTATCACAGTAATGAACATATTCAAAAATTGAGTTTTGCTAATTTGGCTTAATGATTCCAGAAAATTATTATCTCTCTTGTTACGAGTAGAGCTCTCAGGTTTCTTTTTTGATCAAAACTCAATGTTTGCGATTTGTCTTCAAAAACTACTTTCATTAATAATTTATTTTCTACCTTATAATTTTTCATGATTTTTGGATCACTTTATTGACAATCAAGTTTTACTTGAAATTCAATATTTCGATTTTCAAATTTCGCTCTTCTAATGAAGAAGCAGCCAATTTTATAAGTTTCTTAGTTGGCTTTGCTTGTTCACTACCACTTTGCACAATTCACTATTTAAAATCTTAATTTAAGATAAATATTTCATTTATAAATTTGTTGAAACATTAAACAACATATTTCTCATTTATTCATTTATCAATAAATATGAACGTTTTGATTTTGATAAAAATTTATTTATATTTAATTATTTGGATTATTATCATCTAGGTGTTGTTTTCATGACGTTCCGGCCAATTATTCCTCTGGCCTTCGTCAGGTTAACCGTGATGGGATAGGAATATTGAATCTTTCAACTACATCCACAGCAATTGCTATGGTGCAGTGCCCAGTGGTTAGAGATGCAGAATATCTATGATTCCAGGTGAGCATTGTCTAGAGGTAGCGGTTTCGATCCCACCCAAAGCTGGTCAGAGGATTAGTTGCAACAAATAAACTGAAACTAGGAACAAAATCGGAAGTGGTGGTAACAAATAATTACTTACATGGTCTGTAGAATTAGCAATGCGAGTTCAAATCTGGATGGCGCTATTTCTGCTCAATTTTGAGGAAATTCCACTTGGACATAATGAATTATTTCAACATTAGTGGATCCAACAAAAAGTGTTGATATGCTGTTAAAATAGACAAACCATAAACCACCTAAAACTTATTTTGACCCGTTTAGCAACAAAATCACACCCCTTCACTGTTGAGGTCCCTAAATGCCAGAAAGATTTCTACTCTAATATCTTCTTCCCTCTAACAGCTAGACTTTGGAATTCCCTTCCTGCTACCTGCTTCTCTGACTGCACTGATATGTAAAAGCTTAAATGTAACATAAACCAACATTATTGAATTAGTTTGGAATTATTTTGGGAGATGAGTAATTTGTATAATTTTTATTTAACTATTTGGACTATTATTCTCATCTTCTAGGTGTTGTTTTCATGATTTTTCGGACTATTATTCCTCAAACCTTCGTCAGGTTTAAGATTGTCTAGAGGTAGCGGTTTCGATCCCACCCAAAGCCCGTCAGAGGATTAGTTGACCAAACCGTGGTGAGATGACAACAGCTATTGAAGGCTGCAATAGTTGGAGGATTCGACGTTCCTATCTCATCGCGGTTAACCTGAAGAAGGCTAGAGGAATAATTGGCCGAAACGTCGTGAAAACATCACCTAGAAGATGAGGATAATAGTCGAAATAATTAAATAAAAATTCTACAATTCACTCATCTCTAAAATTATTCAAAACTAATTCAATCAAATTTATTTATCTTTGAAATATGACCGTAACGAAACGAAAACAAAGAAATCAATTTGCATTTTCATATGCAGCTTAGAAGTAGATCGCAACTTGTTGAAAATCGAATTAGTCATTCAAAAAAAAAAAAAAAAAAAACATTCGCTAAAAATTTGTCCAGGAAATAAAACAAAAAGGTTGACTGGCATAAAATGCATCATTTTTCAGTGTTTTTTTTTTCTTTTAAATCTGCATGAATGAAGGTAGAAATATGTTCAGTCGAATAAAGATAATGCACGTTATAAAGGAAGGGAGATCAATTGGTAAAGGTCGATTTTTCCTCATCTCTATATATAAAAGCGAAAATGTATGTTCGCTTTTTGTGTATGTCCAAGAAAGATTCAACAGTTTTCGCTCGCCGCATGTGGGTTAGGCCTTTTCCTATGTTTCCCCCTACCCCCAACGTCTTGGGGGGGGGGAAGCATTCCCGCACTAAATGAAATGCTACCCCGGAGTCAAAAGTTGACCTCATTAAGTCATTAAAACGTCCACCTGCCAATTTAAGTAATTAAATAAATTCAAACATGTTTCTGTCAGTATGTCGCGGTAGCGCAATGGTTAACGTCGCATGTTTTTGTTTTTCACACTTTAATTTCCAACTCCATCATCATGGGTCGATGATTTAATCATTTCTGCCGATAACATCAACTCACTAAACAACACCAAACAGGCGTTAACATCGGAATTTAAAATGAAAAACCTTGGAAAGCTGCATCATTTCCTCAGAATAGACTTCAATATAACCAAAGGTTATATCCAGATGAACAAAGAAAAATATACGACAAAAATACTAGAAAGGTTTGATATGTCCAAATGCAAACCTAGGACGATCACATGCAAGCAAAAAGTGGATCTAGCTGGCGAAGAGGATGACATGGTTGACCCCAGGAAATACCGCAAGGTCGTGTGGAGTCTAATTTACTTTATGATCTGCACCCGACCAGACCTATACTATATTGTCAGGAAATTGTCGCAATATTTGTCCAAATTACCAGACCTATGCTACATTGTCGAGAAATTGTCGCAGTATTTGTCCAAGTCACGAGAAAAACATTGGGTGACAGCTAAACACGTACTGAGATACATAAAGGGTATGACACAACACCAACTGCACTACGCAAAAACAAATCACCCAATACATCTAATCGCATAATCCCGATTGGGCGTCTGATCGATGAGACAGACACAGTACATCCGGATATTGCTTTAGTCTAACCCAGAATTGGCCACCTATTTGCTGGAAGTCAAAAAGGCAACCTACAATCACTCTATCCACGTGCGAGGTTGAGTACATAGCGCTGACAAAAGCCACTTGTGCAACTATTCAAGGAAATGGATCCACACTGAGAACAAATCTCCATCAAAATATTCGGAGACAGTCAAAGCACTATAGCGCTTTCTAAGGACCCCATTCATCGGCAGAGATGTAAACACATCGACATTAAGTACCATTTTATCAGAGAAGCTTTGAATAATAAAATACAAATAATTTACTTTCCCACAGCAGACATTATCACCGACATCATGACAAAACCTCTAACCCGGACAAAGCTGAACGAGTTTAAAATATTTTTATTCAGACCCTAAACTGGCACTTATCTGCTCTCACATATCTTTGTTTTTGTAATGAAAAAAAAAATAATAATATGCTGAGAGCAAGTGGGGGGGGGGTGAAAGTACGATAACTCTTATCATGAACTCTTTTATGATTAGCTCCCTTTTACGTTGTAATCCCATAATCCCTTTTTACTCTCCGCTTTCTCTTCCTGTCCAAAAATAAAATATACTTCTCTTTATACCCGTCACACATGTGTTCGTGTCCTCCTTCAAATTTTTGTTCCAGTTCCTTTTCTCTTTTCTCTGAAATGCAACTCGCAACAACACAAATTAAAAATTTACAAAAAAAAAAGAATAAATAAAAAATAATAAAATTTATAAATCACTCAGCATAGCCATGCCAAGAACTGGACATGCCTCTTTTTTTTTTTTTTTTTTTCAATTTTTTATTTAAAAAAAAAAAATCAAAAACAAAAAAACACGTCTTATTTGTATTCTTTATATCCAGCAACCCTTTTTCCCCAACAGATAGTCAACCACAAGCAACACTGTTAACTGAGCATGGAAGCGTGTCCCCTATAATATTAAATAACTGAGTCATAATGCTAGAACCCCTAGCTAACATCAAAGACAACATTCTGTTAACCCAAGGTCCCCACAAAAAACGCTTTAGCAATTAAAAATTAACAATTTAGCAATTAAAAAAACAACAAGAAACAGAAGAAATTCGACAGTGAAAGAAAAAAAGAAAACAAAACAATTTTACTTCAACTCAGCCTACAGCTTACAATTCTTTTTTTATTTTTCAAAGTTCCTAATTTTAGACCTTGGTGTATATGATTTTGCTTTTTATAGTATACCTCATTTAATAGAATAAGGAATTTTCTTAAGTGTTAGATTTTTATTTAAGATAGTTAAAGAAGTGCCTTTTTTATTCTGTGTATTTTCATTTTTAAAGAATGTATGTTGTGTGAGATTCTCAGTTTTATTAAATTACAAGTTGCGTTTATATATGTGTGAGTTTTTATATCGGATTTCAATTTAGTCCCATTATTTAAATGTCCATTTAGGTATTTAATATATTGTGGTTTTGAATCGAATAAATTTCAGAAGAGTAACATATATACGAGTCAGTTTGTGGTGAGTTAATTCTGGGAATATTATTACAGGAATTATTTTGTGGATTGTTGTCATTTAAGGTAGCCGTGTTGTTTACTAAAGTTGGAATACTCCGAGTAGAATCATTGGTTATTATGCCATTTGAATGGGTTTCATGTATGGGAAGTTGTGTCATAGTGCAAGAATATACAACATCCTTATGTATGCAATCATTTTTCAGAGGACAGCACTTTATTTTGGCAGTTATATTTATTTATATGGGGCATATGTACGGTAGGGGTCCAAGCTCTTTTTATTTTCATATCATTGGATAATATGATTGTTTGCACTAAATTCGGCATAGTTGAGTATATTTTTTAAGTTTTGTTTAACAACGTACTAAAAGAGTTTTCTACTATTTTGAAAAATTCTTTATGTATGTTTGTTTTTACGTTTGAGCTAAAAGGTGGATTGAACCATATGGACTTCTTTCATCTTGGTCATAAAAACTTCCTTCTCCCTTTGACCAATTAATCATTCACAGCAAACTGAAAATCCTATGACAATTTTAAGTTTCATTCTCTATCATCTCTACCTACACGCTCCACTAAAAATAACTTCTATTTGAACTTTCTTTCTTTAAGCATTTACTCAGAATATGTAAATAAGATATTTTAATTTTTCTTTTCATTTAATTAGACTTGAAAAAGTTGCCTAAGCATTTTAGTTTAAAGCCACCATTTTAGATTTAACAAGCACGACTAGGATCTTCATTTTTTGATTCCGAACTCAAATAAAATTTGAAAATGCCAAAGTTACACAAGATGGCTCCACAATTTAAATAAATTTAATATATGGATAGATTTGAAGAATGTCTTTTTTGAATAGACAATTGTAGAAATGTTAGCCAAGGACAAGATTTGTTCATTTCAAACAACTAAAAACAAAGTAAACTTGTATCATCATCATCATCATGCAGTCCGTCAGTCTTGACGATGACTAGTTGGGGCCTCAGTGCTTTATCCCTCGGTGTTGATGTAGTCTCACTCCATCACCACAGAACTTTCCATCTTGGCTTCGAACTTACTTGCACAGTTTAGGTGCAGTATCTGTTGCGTATCAGATAGACACCCTCTGAACCTCCAATGCTCATGTCCAGGCGAGCGAACACGGAATGACTGGCAGCAGAGGAGGCCACAGCTTCTGGGTGAAAGTAATCTCAGTAAGGTAAACAGTCGTTCTATCGTGTCTGCTACTACGCTTTTTCTTTCTGGATGATGTTCCATAGTCTTTTAAGGAAAACTGCAAGGTAGCAGTAGGATTTGAAGTCAGAGTTCCCATCTCTTAGACTTTTGCTGTGATAAGGCCCAAAAGGCAATGGTGTTTGATTTTGGCGTATGTTCCCCTAGTCTTCGCCCAACCAAGGGCACCCACAAGACAGTGGGGTAGGGGTTGGTAGTGTGCCAAGGCATGTCCACACATCGGTGGGCCATAAGGCACTACCTTTGGAGTCTCCTACTACTCCAAGATCTCCTACAAGTTAAGCCTGGGGTCGCAAGGCACCCATTACCATGTGTGGCCAACGTGGAGGCACTGTAGGAGTCTTGATGATGGAGAGGCTACCTACTGGCAGGGAAGACTTATGCATAGCTGCTCCCTTTTCACCACAAAGTTAGCCAGCGGTGTTAGCTGGAAGCGAGAAGGCATGCAAGCATGAACTTAACATTAACTTATACCTAACACACTAGACGCATCACATCCCCCTGCCAGATTAAGATTCCAAACGCACACACACTTGTCTCATACATTCATCATAAAAGTAAAATTTCATTTTTAACATGAGATCACTTGCACGACAACTGAAAAGATGGACTTGTTTGCTTGGCGGTTTGCCTCTACTTTAAACCCCACAAATCCTTCCCATCCAAATTTTCCTTCACGTCACACTCGTAGATTTGAAAATCACCCTTTCTCATGTCCATGATTCAGGCCGCTATGGACAAATTTATCTTTAGTTGACCTTTGACAAGTAAATATTTTCATTTATTAGCCAAATAGAAAAGTTACTAGCCAAATCCACATGATTTTTAGAATATGACATCTTCATTCTGTGACGAGTATGTACACCATAAAGATTTTTTTTTTTAAATAAGTGCAATTCTAAATATACAACAAATTTTATAAACATTCTAATTTCTTCAGATATTTTTTTAAACAGCCTTCGTAAAAAACAAAGAATATATTGTTCTATTAAACTTTTATTGTTTAAATAATTTATCTTTGTTCGTTTTATTAAAAAAAAAAAAGTTAGAAAGATATTTTTCACACAGTACCTATTTACTATGCCTCCCCACGGGACAGAGTTAGACACCAGGGTCGTTTTTTAACGTGGAGAAAAGGTACAAAAATAAAAATTGTCTCAGTCGTGAAGGATTTCTCCTCCACCGAAAGAGAACAAGAAAATGAAGTGCAGCATCTGAAGAACAGATACTGCACTTTGATCTTGACCAAAAGGCCAATAGATATTTTTCACACAGTAGTAAGCCTTAGAAGATTGTCAGTGAAAGAAATACAATCGCCAGAAGATAAGCGTTTCATTATTTCTAGTCGCCACTTTGAAAAATCACTCACAAATGCGACTGTTTCACTTGCAATATAGGACCCTGTGATATCATAAAAAATCTAGACATCTCCAAGACATGTTGCCATACTAAACAAGAAATGCTCCGCTGAGTTAGCCCCTGACCTCTCCAAACTATTAAACAAATTCATAGTCGAATCTTGCTTCCCTGATAACCCAGGAGAAAACCCATTCATCTCAAACAATTAAACTAAAAACAAAATTTCATAAATAATAAAGGTAGAATTTTCCTTTGAAATAAATGCAGATTAATTTTGATGATGCAACCATTTTGTAAAAAACTGCTGCCGGAGTTTCGCTCCTTACCAATAAAAATTTTGTGAAGCTCCATTTGTTCTTTCTGAAGAGTTAGGAAAGTTGAATTTAGTTGAAGAGTTGTTCGTTAAAAAAAAAAAAAAAATCCGTAGTAGTAACTCATCTCGAAAAGACAGAAGGTCTGCTCTGTCTGCTGTCGATACGCCGAGGCTGAGAAAGGAAGAAGTAGTAGTAGACGGGGTTGGTTTTATTGGGAAAGCGGCGAGAATTCCTGAGACTTCAAAGGTATAAAAGATCAAACTCAGACAGACAGACAGGGGGGGGGGCGTGCTTTTGCTCAAAACAGAAAACCAGTGATAGAAGAGTAAAGTTCTTTTCAAAAAAGAGTTTAGGGTTAGGGTTAGGATTAGGATTAGGCAGAAGGACCCAGCAGTTTTCAAACTATTTCAGCTTACAAATGGCAGACAAAGCATTCGATATTCATCTGATTCCTGAATTTCATGGCATCTCTGCTGATCACATATTGTCCAAATGGTTGGAACAGGTGGATTTGGTGTGCAAAATGTGTGAGGTTGACGTTGAGCGTGTTCTACCACTCAGACTGAGAGGTGGCACATTGTTAACCTACGACTAAACAGTGAATTTGAAGGAAGTAAAATGAATCATCCTTGTGGCTTTCGCACCAGACCCCTTTGTGGCATATAACAAGTTTGTCTCCCATCATTTGCACCCTGGGGAAACTATCGATGAATACTTGGGTAATCTGCAGGATCTTGCACGATTAATAGAAGAGAACCCCTCTAATCGATGGTTTAGTTGCACTTTTGTGTTAGAACTCCCCATTTCTGTTAGGCAACAGTTGCAGGAATTTTCCAGAATGGAACGGATGACCCTGAAGCAGTTTCTTGCATGGGCCCGGGCTCTCATGATGGAGAAAGCAGAAGTGGAGGAATCTGCTGCTGCAGAAGTCGGGAGAGGCAGAATTCTTCCTCATATGCCTGTGGACCAACTTTCAACCTCTGACCAGCAAATGTGCAGGTCCCAATCACTTTGCCAGAGATTGCCAGCAGCCCAGGGGCAAAACAAGGTACATCCGAAGATACACTGTTATCGATGCAAGAAGCAAGGATATGTGACATCAAGGAGTCTAGGAAACGAGGCAAAGGGCAAGAGGCTAGCACCACTCTCCCCACATAAACTAGAAGAGGTGCTCTCCGTGAGAAAGGTAAAATCGATGGTCTAGATCAGATAGCATTGGTGGATTTTGGCTGTTCATCATTTGTTGTAAATGGATTGTTATGTCAACCTAAAGTATGGAAAGTACTGCGATTCTGATGAGAGGATGGAAATGCCTGTTCAGCCATAGTGTTGGCAGTATAACATTAAAATTAGCCAACAGGAATCCCTTGAAGACTGATGTACTTGTAGTAAACAACAAACCTTTGAGATTTGACTTCCTTCTGGGGAGGGACATCAAGAAATTTGATGGTGTGCATATTGATAAGGGAGGCAAGATACATTAGGATGGCTTTTGCTCTGGGTACGACAATGGAGCTGGAACAGCCTGATTTCACATAGAGTTTGACAAACACACCAGAACCTGGACCGTGTCGTGGAAGTGGTCTGATGATCAGCCGCAACAAAAATTATGCAACAGAATACCAGAGTATAATATCCCTGTAAAAGCCCACGCAGACTATGATACCGAGCTACAAGCCTTGATTAATAATGGGTGGTTGGTTCCGTACCCAGAGAAGGAATTGGAGCCCCCAAAGGGCCTGATTCCACTAATGGCAATCATTCGGCAGAATCAACAAAAGGTGAGACTGGTACTCAACTATCGGGAATTAAATGAGCATGTGAACCCATTTACGACCCACACAGACATATGCACCGAAAAGTTAAGAGAATGGTGGCAAACAGGATTAAATGTATCAGTGTTAGACCTTTGCAAGGCATAGCTTCAAGTAAACATGCACTATCAAACTGTACTAATCAAAACACAAAGGTATTGCTTGACCCACATGGAGTTTGGACTCAATGTGGCACCTTCCATCTTACAAATAATTGTTGATGCTATCTTAACAAAAGACAAGCACATACAGTGGGGAAAAACCACTTACATTGACAGTGTGTATGTAGACGAGAGTGTTATGCCTGTAGCACATATGAAGTAGCATCTCTACAACTTCAGACTTCTCAGCAAAGAACCAGAGACTGCAGGATGGCACGCAAGTGCTTGGTTTGCAGCTCTGGGGAGAGGATAATGCTCAGCATTGGAGAAGAAGGAACAAGATCCAAAACATGACTCATTTCGTCATGCGGCAGTTGGATTAGGCTTCGTGTTGTCATGGCACTCATAAAGAGGAGGGTAGGACAACAAAGTAAATGACACCCTTCAACATTATGATCAAAGAGGTCTTCACCAGTCCACAAAGGCAAATATCTTAATGTCTGAGTAGACGCAAGTTCTCTCGCTACCAGTGTGTAATTGATATATAATGGGACTGTGATACATCCAGAAAAGGACTCCCAACATATTAATATAACAGAACTCGATGCCATCATTAAAGGAATGAACTTGGCAATCTTCTGGGAGATGACCATGTTGCACTTATTTACCGATTCCGCATGTGTCTATAAATGGGTCTCAAATACCCTTACCGACAGAGCTGCTCATTCAACTGCGTCTTGATACAATAATGAAATTGGTGAAGGAATATGCACTGTTGATGGATGTATTCTTGGTCAAATCGAGCCAAAACAAGGCAGATCGATTGACAAGAGTGTCTCAATGATGTAATTAAGAGGAACACTGAGCCTGTGCATCCATGAACTTGGTTGGGTTGGACCAAATCAAAATTGTTCACCAAATAAGCAGTCATCCTGGTGTGAAACAGACACTATTTTGTGAAACAAATTAACTCTGGGGTTTCCGAAGCCACCATGAGAACCGTCATCAAAGAATGCGAAGACTGTCAGCCAATCGATCCGTCATCCATACACGATTCAAAAGGGACTTACAATGTTAAACAAACATGGCATAAAATAGCAATGGATATCACTCATTACGATGGGGCCAATTTTTTTACATTAATTGACTGTGGCCCCGCTCAGTTTGCCATCTGGCGATGCCTTGCTCAGCAAGATGCGAAAAGTATAATCTACCAGCTAAGGACGCTTTTCCATGAATGAGATCTATTGTCAGAAATTCTAACGGATAATGATACTGCCATTCGAAGCAGTTTGTTGAAAGCCTTCATAGATAAATGGAGACTTAGACTTTCGTTGTGCATATGTCCTCTCCAGTAACGGCATCATCGAGCAATGTCATAGAAGTGTAAAAAGGATCGCAGCCAGAAAACCATGTACGATAGCAGAGGCAGTATACTGGTGCAACGTTATGATGAAGGATGACTTGTCCTCTGCTACAGCACCTGCCAATATGGTCTATCGGTACTGCATACAGTTTAAAAGAATTGATAAAACAACGGCACTGATAGACAATTAACAGCAGACTGTCTTCATAACAGGTGACCAACTGTGCGTAAAGGCTCCACACTGTCGATGTACCACAAAGTATGGAGTGGGACGTGCGACTGAGAGTACCAGTACGCAGAATAGATCAGCTGATAGAGTGCCATGCCATGTGAGACGGGGCTCGCCAATGGCTTGCTCTGATATGCCTTTGGAGAGTAGAAAGGAGAGATTTGTGACCATCAATGAGACGCTGGGTGAGCGAACACCCAGTGTGGGTGAAGATGATGGCTCCTCGTATGACATTCCGGATGAAGACATAGTGAATGTGGGTGCTATTTCTAATGAAGACATAATGATTGTGCCACTGCAAAGAATCACACGGCGCAAAAGACCACTCCTCAAGAGTTCCATGTGTGATCATAGGATGAGAGAGGAGTATAGTAGTAATTCTTCTAACACACTCACCTCTGAAAGACAGAGGGTCTGCTTTGTTTGCTGTTGATATGCAGGGGCTGGGAGAAGAAATGATAGATGTGGTTGGTTTTATTGGGAAAAAAACTGATTCACAACTTGTTGTTGGGCAGAGTACGGTGCAATCCGCTTGCTTGTCGGGCAGAGTATGGTGCAATTGGGGCGGAGTACGGTGCAAGTCGCTTGTTGTCGGGCAGAGGATGGTGCAATTCGCTTGCTTGTCGGGCAGAGTACAGTGCCCGAGTGGTCAGAGTCACCCCATCCTACGGTATTTCGATTGTATTTTTATTGCAAGTTGGAATCGTTTAGAAAAAAAAAAGTTTTTTTACGTAAAAAAAAAAAAGAAATGATCAATTTACATATTTAAAAAAAAAATATTTTTTTTTTTTTTAATATGTAAATTTTTTTTTTTTTTTTTTTTACAATCTAACCTAGCATAGTTTACCCCCTAAAAAGAAATCAAAATCTATTTTTTTGTTTTTGTTTTTGGGTAATACGTTTCAACGGCCTTAAAAAGATAATATGAAAGAAGGAATTTAAAAAAAATAATAAAACATTAACATTTTAGAGTGGGGATCACTTTCCTATATAAATTTAACATAAAATGAAAACCCATTTCTTGGCCACATAAACGAAACATGTAATCATTAGCATTTTTGCAAGTTTGGTAGCAGGGGTGGAGAAAAAGAGAGAACGGAGTGGGGAGGTCATAAGTTCACAACATTTTTAAAATACATAGAAACACTTCAAAAACGAATGTAGTGAGTGGCTTTTTTTTTTTTTTTTTTTTTTTTAAAGATTTGCTTTGATATTACTTAATTATTATTTCTTGATATTTACCCGTACAAAAAAAAAAACTAGGATGGACCTGTACAGTGCACACTCCCTCCTTGTGTTTACTTTTTCTTTTCATTTTTTTAATTGTTTTAACGGGTCACCATGTTTATTTTCACATGTGTGTGCATTCAATTTTTGCGCGTTTATATATTCATTCCGTATAGACACATTCACACATTTATACATTTATTCTGTATACTCATTATGCCATAGCTAACTATAACATATACTGACCTAACGGGTCACAGGTAGTTTAGTTATAACATAAAACTCAAATCGTTTTGCTTGAGTGTTGAAACCGTCCATCCAGTTTTTGCATTACGAAAAACATTACAATTACTCGTATTTATAACTCAAACTCATATCAGCTTCTCCAGTCGTTGAAAGCGTCTTAATAAAAAGAAACTTTTTAACTATCAACACATAACATCTTACTTTTTTATAAATGGAACATAAAAAGTGTACAATAAATGTTACGAAAAGCAATTTCTACATATATAGTTTTTAAACGATTTTTTTAACGATTTTTTTTATTGCTTTAGATTCCATAATGGACAGGTTAGAATTACTTGTAAATGTTTAATACTTAGATTTTTGACCCAACAACCTGTGATGGTCATAAATTGCATCAGTGTCTAGATGAGTAGTACACCTTCCCTTAGTCGATGAGGTATGTGTGAAGAAAGAAGTGGCTTACCGTTAAAGCGGCTGCGCGTTTGTGCATGCAAAGCACAAATTGAGACTCAAGATGGCGCCCGCATGCATTTATGTGGAAAAAAGTCTCGTGAAACAAACAACGGTTGAAAGTAGAGTTGTAACGAACACAGAATGAGCAAAGAGACTGACAAGGGTTGATTACACACGGCACTGACGATCTTGATGAAGTCATAGAGTGGCCTCCAAGTCCCATAGAAGTTCAGTTCCACCAAAGAATGCTGAGCGTTCTTTTTCACAACATGAGCATGGACAATCAAAATTCTGATGTTGAACTTAATACAGCTGCTGACAGTTTCTTCTGTTTATGTCACAATGTGCACTGTTCAGACTATTCTCACTTGTGCAAAAACTAAAAGGTTCTATTTCAAGAAGTATTTGCACAAATACTCACAAACAGCCGTAATTGTACCCTGCTTGATATGCATTCCTCTCCCCCACGAGGAATTTTGGGTGAGTGACGTGAAAAAGAATGCTATTCACTCTACACTCTGAAACAATAGAGAAGAGGGTTGGTGAGCTTATGTCCCAGGTGATAGGTACGGAGTTCTCGGGAGTGTCAGAATCTCTAGCTGGGTCAGAAGCATGAGGAGTAGTTGGAAGGATCTCAGAAGGGCTTGATGGCGCGTCATAAAAATCTTTATTGCCGGACTTACGTCTGGGACTATTTGTTGAACTACCAGCATGGACTTCTGGCAGGAGAGTCCTCTGGTAGGGTGCTAACAGAGGCGTCTTCTGGCAGCCTGGTGACTGGTAAGAAGGACTCTATCACGTCTTCGCTAGTTGTGGTCCTGAAAGATTTGAATTTCCAAAGGTGTTGTCAGTTGCTGATAACACCTTTGGAAATTCAAGTCTCCCAGAACCATCTATCTTGACCACATATTGGTGAAATTGTCTCACCTCCACAATGGTGCCTGTTCATTCCCAGCGTTTCGGGTGATTTCAAATTAGGTTTTGAATATACGCATGATCCCCCACACTTAGAGGGGGCAAAGATCTTGTATGTTTGCTCCACTTTTCATGCTCAAGGGAGTGACGTTTTGCTAGTGCCTTCTCCCTGTTTGCGAGCGTTTCAGACCATGTGAGGTGGGGGCAGTAGCAACCCATTGGGATTGGGATGGGATCTTTAATGGGTCGTCCAAAAACTATAAGAGCAGGAGATGCCTTCGTTTCTGGGTCGATGGAGTTGCGGTATATTAGCATCGCCCGTTGAAACTTGTCCGCATTGATGGACCCGCCCGCTGAGGTGTTATTCATCAGCATTCGTTTGACAGTAGTTTTGACTGCAATTTCTGTTCTGCAGTTGGCGTGAGGATTGGAAACAGAGGTGAGGCGATGGTGGACGCCCCATGATCAGAGGAAATCCTGAGTCTTCCTAGAGGTAAACTGGGGTCCCCCATCAGATGTCAGCTCCTCAGGCACTCCAAAAGTCACAAAGACTTCTCTGAGGTGCTTGATGAGGCCATCTGCGCCGTTCTCTGCTTGAAATACCATCAGCCAGTTGGAGTACCGGTCAGCCACCACATCATAATCATGGTTGTTGTGTGTGAAGTAGTCGCTGGCGACCTTGTGGAACGGGTACTCCGGAGGGACAGCATTAAAACGTGGCTGCATAGCATTGGACTTTGCAATCTGATGGCACAGGGTGCAATTGTCCTGACACGTTGGATGTCGATGCTGATATTGGGCAAGTAAACCGAGTCAGCCACGTGGGCACACATGGAGCTGACTCCCTGCTGGGCCGCAATATCTCTTGGCGTAATCTTGCCCGCACAATGATGCGGTTGCCGACAAGGATCATGCCATCAACGGTGCAAAGGCTGCTGGAGATGCAGTGGTACGGCCGGAGTGCGGTCCTTAGCTGTTAGCAGTCCAAAGGAAATCAGTCATGAATCAGTCAGTACAATTCCTGTAGGTCTGCGTCTGAAGATGTAGCTTGCCACACCATGTCCCAGGAAACCACATTAGTGACTGCATAAAGAGTGTTAGACATGGATTCATGTATCCCGTCATCCTCTCCAATATCTGCGGTGTCTTATGGGCTAGAAGCATCATCTGCACGGCTGGCGGCGGCTGGTGGGTACCGGGAGGCAGTCGGGTCCCAGGTTCTTCTTTCCAGAGATGTGGATGACTTCAAAGTTGTAGGAGAGGGTCTTTTCCTTTAGACTCAACAGATGGCGATTATCTATCTGTCAAGGAGCGATCATTGAGTATCCCGACAGCGGCTGGTGGTCGGTAGCCATAGTCAAGTCACGGCATCAAAGGATGTAATACCGTGTTTGGTGCAGGGCGTGGGCAACAGCGAGGGCTTCTCCTTCAATGGATGCATACCTGGATTCTGCCGTGTGGGTGAAGTGGCTACCCACCAAGCAGAGCTTCCAGCCCTCCTTGCAGCACACAGGCGTCCTGGTGGCGCAGTCGCAGTACTTCTGCATCATGAAGTACCCGATGCCAGTGACCGACCAGTCGATTAACACACAGGTTGGGCAGGATGGCTGGAACAACCTCACTCCTTTTATTTCCTCTATGATCTTGAGCTTAGACTCAGCGAATATCACATTCAATTCCTCTGTCCACTGAAATTTGGTGGATGGTTTCAGGAGATGCCGGAACGGCTGCATGCGCTTGGCCATAGAGAATGCATATGCTCCTTGATTGACCAATCCAAACCAAGCCCTTGCGCCAGTGATGTCCTTCGGGGCATGAAAATTCCAAATAGATTCCAAGAACTTGTCAGACGGGGTGACATTAGTGGGCGTAATCTGGAGGCCTGGAAAGACAACAGTCTCTTCGGCAAACTGGAACTTCTTGGGGTTGAGGGTAATCCCATTTCTGGCACAGAGGTCCAACCACTCACATGCCTGGAAGAATAATGCCTCAACTGAGTCAGCCCACACGCACTTAACCTTGTTTTTGAAGTTGGCGATAATAGTATCAAAATCGCTGGTTGTAGGCGTCGCCACTAGCGAGAAGCCCTGTGGTGCCACCTTGTAACGATAACGACCTCATGGGGTTATGAAGGTCGTAATGTGGCGATCTTCTTCTCGGAGTGAAACAGAATGGTAACCATTCCAAGCGTCCGTGACAGTCTTCCGCGTGTGCTGGGGGACACGATTTGCCAGATGGAAGGGACTCTTCACATGGTTAGTCTGCCTCATGGACCATCGATTCTGTGACTGCAGATCCACTGTTCTTCTAGGGGAGCCATCAGCTTTTGCAGTCACCACCATGCGGGAACACCAAGTGGTCGACATGTTGGGGCTGACCTTCTCTAGGACGCCTATAGTGACGTCTCTCTCAAGGTCGTTAATAGACCTAATCCTGCAATGTAGGGGAACCAATGCAGGTTTGTAAATGGCGACCAGCTTTGCGTTGGGGTCGATATGGAGCTCTAGCGGTTCACACTTCATTATGGGAAGTGGCTGGTGCTCACCTGTATTAAACGTTGTTGATGAATAGTAGTCAAGCAGCCATTGCTTCAGAATGGACACATATTCATCGGTGGGTGCAATACCTGTTCTAAGCTTTGTGGATATAGGTGGTGGTAAATCAGTGCACTTTGGGCACGAACACTGCTTATATTCATCTTTCACTGTAGCCAGGCTGTCTTCAGGCCAACTTACTGGCACAGTTGGGAAACTGGCAGGTATGGCCCCTAACGCCACCAGTGCTTCACGACAAAGGAAAGCTTTGCCGATTTTTCTAGACACATAACAACTGCTTTGTTGTTTTTGGTATGCCAGATACATCAGCTGTGGATACCTCCACAAAGATAACTTTTTCAATCCCTAGGTCCTCCTCGATAGCTCCTTGCATCGACAATTTGACAGGGAATATGTTAGTCTTGGCGATGCCCATCACAAGTGCTGATCTGATGGGTATGATGGAACTCTGACAACCAGAATCCACCACCACAGGTATTTCGATTGATATGGGGTTGGAGGATTTGAGTGGACGGCAAAGCTTCTTGTGGTCATCTGGTAACGGGGTGAGCTTCACCGTCATCATTGGGTGGGGCTTGAAAGTTCTAGCAACCCATTTGCCTTCGTAAACATAATGTTCGATTGGCTTGCAGCTGCTAGTTAAGGGTTGATGAGTCTGGATGGTACAAAGTTGGTCAAATAGAGTGCCAGCTTTGTCATCCCCCCCCGTGTACAAGGAGTCATTACTGTACTTGGGCTTAACCTTGTTGTCGGGCAAAGTACGGTACAAGTCATTTGTTGTCGGGCAGAGTACGATGCAAGTCACTTGTAGTCGGGCAGAGTACGGTGCAAGTCGCTAGTTGTTGGGCAGAGTACGGTGCAAGTCGCTAGTTGTTGGGCAGAGTACGGTGCAAGTCGCTAGTTGTTGGGCAGAGTACGGTGCAAGTCGCTTGTTGTCGGGCAGAATATGATGCAAGTCGCTTGCTGTCGGGCAGAGTATGGTGCAATTGGAGCGGAGTACAGTTCAAGTCGTTTGTTGTCGGGCAGAGTACGGTGAAATCGGCTTGCTTGTCGGTAGAATACGGTGCAAGTCGCTTGTTGTCGGGCAGAGTACGGTGCAAGTCGCTTCTTGTCGGGCAGAGTACGGTGCAATTAGGGCGGAGTACGATGCAAGTCGCTTGTTGTCGAGCAGAGTACGGTGAAATCGGCTTGCTTGTCGGCAGAGTACGGTGCAAGTCGTTTGTTGTCGGGCAGAGTACGGTGCAAGTCGCTTGTTGTCGGGCAGAGTACGGTGCAAGTCGCTTGTTGTCGGGCAGAGTACGGTGCAATTAGGGCGGAGTACGATGCAAGTCGCTTGTTGTCGGGCAGAGTACGGTGCAATTAGGGCGGAGTACGGTTCAAGTTGCTTGTTGTCGGGCAGAGGACGGTGCAATCCGCTTGTTGTCGGGCAGAGTACGGTGCAACTCACTTGTTGTCGGGCAGAGTACGGTGCAACTCGCTTGTTGTCGGGCAGAGTACGATGCAAGTCACTTGTTGTCGGGCAGAGTGTGGTGCAAGTCGCTTGTTGTCGGGCAGAGTACGGTGCAAGTCGCTTGTTGTCGGGCAGAGTACGGTGCAAGTCGTTTGTTGTCGGGCAGAGTACGGTGCAAGTCGCTTGTTGTCGGGCAGAGTACGGTGCAAGTCGCTTGTTGTAGGGCAGAGTACGGTGCAATCCGCTCGCTTGTCGGGCAGAGTATGGTGCAACTGGGGTGGAGTACAGTGCAAGTCGCTTGTTGTCGGGCAGAGGACGGTGCAATCCGCTTGCTTGTCAGCAGAGTACGGTGCAATTAGGGCGGAGTACGGTGCAAGTCGCTTGTTGTCGGGCGGAGTACGGTGCAAGTCGCTTGTTGTCGGGCGGAGTACGGTGCAAGTCGCTTGTTGTCGGGCAGAGTACGGTGCAAGTCCCTTGTTGTCGGGCAGAGTACGGTGCAAGTCGCTTGTTGTCGGGCAGAGTACGGTGCAAGTCGCTTGTTGTCGGGCAGAGTACGGTGCAAGTCGCTTGTTGTCAGGCAGAGTACGGTGCAAGTCGCTTGTTGTCGGGCAGAGTATCGTGCAAGTCGCTTGTTGTCGGGCAGAGTACGGTGCAAGTCGCTTGTTGTCGGGCAGAGTACGGTGCAAGTCGCTTGTTGTCGGGCAGAGTATCGTGCAAGTCGCTTGTTGTCGGGCAGAGTACGGTGCAAGTCGCTTGTTGTCGGGCAGCGTACGGTGCAAGTCGCTTGTTGTCGGGCAGCGTACGGTGCAAGTCGCTTGTTGTCGGGCAGCGTACGGTGCAAGTCGCTTGTTGTCGGGCAGCGTACGGTGCAAGTCGCTTGTTGTCGGGCAGCGTACGGTGCAAGTCGCTTGCTGTCGGGCAGAGTACGGTGCAAGTCGCTTGTTGTCGGGCAGAGTACGATGCTAGTCGCTTGTCGTCGGGCAGAATACGGTGCAAGTCGCTTGTTGTTGGGCAGAGTACGGTGCAAGTCGATTGTTGTTGGGCAGAGGACGGTGCCATTAGGGCGGAGTATGGTGCAAGTCGCTTGTTGTCGGGTAGAGTACGGTGCAAGTCGCTTGTTGTCGGGCAGAGTACGGTGCAAGTCGCTTGTTGTCGGGCAGAGTACGGTGCAAGTCGCTTGTTGTCGGGCAGAGTACGGTGCAAGTCGCTTGTTGTCGGGCAGAGTACGGTGCAATCTGCTCGCTTGTCGGGCAGAGTATTGTGCAATTGGGGCGGAGTACGGTGCAAGTCGCTTGTTGTCGGGCAGAGTACGGTGCAATTAGGGCGGAGTACGGTTCAAGTCACTTGTTGTCGGGCAGAGGACGGTGCAATCCACTTGCATGTCAGCAAAGTACGGTGCAATTAGGGCGGAGTACGGTGCAAGTCGCTTGTTGTCGGGCAGAGTACGGTGCAAGTCGCTTGTTGTCGGGCAGAGTACGGTGCAAGTCGCTTGCTTGTCGGCAGAGTACGGTGCAATTAGGGCGGAGTACGGTGCAAGTCGCTTGTTGTCGGGCAGAGTACGGTGCAATTAGGGCAGAGTACGGTGCAAGTCGCTTGTTGTCGGGCAAAGTACGGTGCAAGTCGCTTGTTGTCGGGCAGAGTACGGTGCAATTAGGGCGGAGTATGGTGCAAGTCGCTTGTTGTCGGGCAGAGTATGGTGCAAGTCGCTTGTTGTCGGGCAGAGTATGGTGCAAGTCGCTTGTTGTCGGGCAGAGTACGGTGCAAGTCGCTTGTTGTCGGGCAGAGTACGGTGCAAGTCGCTTGTTGTCGGGCAGAGTACGGTGCAAGTCGCTTGTTGTCGGGCAGAGTACGGTGCAAGTCGCTTGTTGTCGGGCAGAGTATGGTTCAAGTCGCTTGTTGTCGGGCAGAGTATGGTGCAAGTCGCTTGTTGTCGGGCAGAGTACGGTGCAAGTCGCTTGTTGTCGGGCAGAGTACGGTGCAAGTCGCTTGTTGTCGGGCAGAGTACGGTGCAAGTCGCTTGTTGTCGGGCAGAGTACGGTGCAAGTCGCTTGTTGTCGGGCAGAGTATGGTTCAAGTCGCTTGTTGTCGGGCAGAGTAAAATGCCAGTCGGAAGGAGTACCGTGCAATTCACTTTTCTTTTATATAGTTCTTTCCTTTTTCTCTCATTCTTTTCCTTTTATATTCTTTTTTTGTTTTACCTTTTAATGTTTATCTTTTTATCCTTTTCCTTTTTTCTTGGTCGTTTTCGTTTTTCATTCTTTATTATCCTCTCTCTTTTGTTCCTTCTTCTTTCTCTTTTCTCTTTTTTTCATTTTTTCTTCTTTTCCTTTTTCCTTCTGGCCCTGTTGGTGTGGCATTAGAATACGCCGACTGCCCCGCTACAGAGGGTAAAAGTCCCTCAATGGGGGTCCTGGATATGACCTTTAACTATATCCAGTGGTGAGGCCCCAGCTTGTGGGCTTTGGGGAGTGTGGAGCCACCCTTTAGTTACCATTGCTCCCAGGTCCACTCTGACCCGGAGTGGTAGTACCTGTTAGGGTCCCCACTATGGGTTAAATAGAAACCGACGTGAAAACAAATATATTTATTAAAAAATTTTTCTTCAAAATCTTTGGATTCGGCATTAAATAACCCGAAAAGGGTTGATATGCCGTAAAACAAAAACAACCAAACCAAACCAACCTTTTTCCTTATTTTTTTCCTTTTTTTCTTATTCTGTTTTCTTTTCTTTTTCCTTTTTTTTCATTCTTTTCTTTTGTTACATTTTTCCTATTTTCATTCATTTCTTTTTTCTTATTCTTTTCTTTTTTCTTATTACTTTTCCTTTTTTCTCTTTTCCTGTTTTTCAGTGCACATTGTGACATAAACAGAAGAAACTGTCAGCAGCTGTATTAAGTTCAACATCAGAATTTTGATTGTCCATGCTCATGTTGTGAAAAAGAACGCTCAGCATTCTTTAGTGGAACTGAACTTGTATGGAAGTTGGAGGCCACTCTATGACTTCATCAAGATCGTCAGTGCCGTGTGTAATCAACCCTTGTCAGTCTCTTTGCTCATACCTCATCGACTAAGGAAAGGTGTGCTACTCATCTATGCTGTTCTACGACTACACATCATCAGGATGTCGCCGTTTTCGAAAGCAACTCATTCCATCGGGAGCACTTCCGATCAATGGTCTGTGTATAAGACCGGCATGGCTATCACTGCTGCTATGCGTGCCACTGCCCTCTTTCACTGCTGTGATGAGGACCTCATGAATGACCTCATGATAGACTTGCAGGAAGATGTGTCATCAATGACTGAGGCGGACCTCCTTGCTGGTATAAGGTGCCTGGCAGTAAGGAAAGAGAGCACTCTGGGCCACCACATCAAACTCGGTAGGATGACAAAGGCCCCTGGTACCCCTATCAGGAACTTTCTTGCTGCTCTCAGGGGTCAGTCCGCCTTATGCCAGTACACAGCAAAGTGTAAGGAACTGGGCTGTGGCCATACTCATGATTACATCAGTGATATTATTAGGGATAATCTCATTCGTGGTATTGCTGATGCAGAGATTCTTTCTTATCTGTTGGGTGATCCCAAAATGTACTGAACCCTGGAAGAAACTGTTGCACATATAGCCCAGAAGGAACAGGGTAATTCCACCAGGGCAGCTGTTGGGGAAACTACCGCCACCATGAGCCATGGCAATGACAAACCCACCAGTCACAACCATCTTGCAGCAACAAGCAGAGCAAGTGCTGGGCCTGTGGAGAACTACAGCACGATAAGTCAAACAACCGGAATTCCAGTGCTGCAGTGCTTGGTCTGTAACATGCAGCAAGTGCTCTGTAAAAGGCCATTTTGCGACCAACTGTAGTAAGTGCTTGAACTGCGAGTTCTGAGACCGATCTTCCAGGTGGTGCTCTCAGAACCCCTGCTGTAGGGTTAAGCCTAGGTACAGTAATGACTCCTTGTACACGGGGGGGGGGGATGACGAAGCTGGCACTCTATTTGACCAACTTTGTACCATCCAGACTCATCAACCCTTAACTAGCAGCTGCAAGCCAATCGAACATTATGTTTACGAAGGCAAATGGGTTGCTAGAACTTTCAAGCCCCACCCAATGATGACGGTGAAGCTCACCCCGTTACCAGATGACCACAAGAAGCTTTGCCGTCCACTCAAATCCTCCAACCCCATATCAATCGAAATACATGTGGTGGTGGATTCTGGTTGTCAGAGTTCCATCATACCCATCAGATCAGCACTTGTGATGGGCATCGCCAAGACTAACATATTCCCTGTCAAATTGTCGATGCAAGGAGCTATCGAGGAGGACCTAGGGATTGAAAAAGTTATCTTTGTGGAGGTATCCACAGCTGATGTATCTGGCATACCAAAAACAACAAAGCAGTTGTTATGTGTCTAGAAAAATCGGCAAAGCTTTCCTTTGTCGTGAAGCACTGGTGGCATTAGGGGGTCATACCTGCCAGTTTCCCAACTGTGCCAGTAAGTTGGCCTGAAGACAGCCTGGCTAGTGGAAGATGAAAATAGTGTTCGTGCCTAAAATGCACTGATTTACCACAACCTATATCAACAAAGCTTCGAACAGGTATTGCACCCACCGATGAATATGTGTCCATTCTGAAGCAATGGCTGCTTGACTACTATTCATCAACAATGTTTAATACAGGTGAGCACCAGCCACTTCCCATAATGAAGTGTGAACCGCTAGAGCTCCATATCGACCCCAACGCAAAGCTGGTCGCCATTCACAAACCTGCATTGGTTCCCCTACATTGCAGGATTAGGTCTATTAACGACCTTGAGAGAGACGTCACTATAGGCGTCCTAGAGAAGGTCAGCCCCAACATGTCGACCACTTGGTGTTCCCGCATGGTGGTGACTGCAAAAGCTGATGGCTCCCCTAGAAGAAAAGTGGATCTGCAGTCACAGAATCGATGGTCCGTGAGGCAGACTAACCATGTGAAGAGTCCCTTCCATCTGGCAAATCGTGTCCCCCAGCACACGCGGAAGACTGTCACGGACGCTTGGAATGGTTACCATTCTGTTTCACTCCGAGAAGAAGATCGCCACATTACGACCTTCATAACCCCATGAGGTCGTTATCGTTACAAGGTGGCACCACAGGGCTTCTCGCTAGTGGCGACGCCTACAACCAGCGATTTTGATGCTATTATCGCCAACTTCAAAAACAAGAGTAAGTGCGTGTGGGCTGACTCAGTTGAGGCATCATTCTTCCAGGCGTGTGAGGTGTTGGACCTCTGTGCCAGAAATGGGATTACCCTCAACCCCAAGAAGTTCCAGTTCGCCGAAGAGACTGTTGTCTATCCAGGCCTCCAGATTACGCCCACTAATGTCACCCCGTCTGACAAGTTCTTGGAATCTATTTGGAATTTTCATGCCCCGAAGGACATCACTGGTGCACGGGCTTGATTTGGATTAGTCAATCAAGGAGCATATGCATTCTCTATGGCCAAGCGCATGCAGCCGTTCCGGCATCTCCTGAAACCATCCACCAAATTTCAGTGGACAGAGGAATTGAATGTGATATTCGCTGAGTCTAAGCTCAAGATCATAGAGGAAATAAAAGGAGTGAGGTTGTTCCAGCCATCCTGCCCAACCTGTGTGTTAATCGACTGGTCGGTCACTGGCATCGGGTACTTCATGATGCAGAAGTACTGCGACTGCACCACCAGGACGCCTGTGTGCTGCAAGGAGGGCTGGAAGCTCTGCTTGGTGGGTAGCCACTTCACCCACACGGCAGAATCCAGGTATGCACCCATTGAAGGAGAAGCCCTCGCGGTTGCCTACGCCCTGCACCAAACACGGTATTACATCCTCGGATGCCGTGACTTGACTATTGCTACCGACCACCAGCCGCTGTCGGGATACTCAATGATCGCTCCTTGACAGAGATAGATAATCACCGTCTGTTGAATCTAAAGGAAAAGACCCTCTCCTACAACTTTGAAGTCATCCACATCTCTGGAAAGAAGAACCTGGGACCTGACTGCCTCCCGGTACCAAACAGCCGCCGCCAGCCGTGCAGATGATGCTTCTAGCCCATAAGACACCGCAGATATTGGAGAGGATGACGGGATACATGAATCCATGTCTAACACTCTCTATATAGTCACTAATGTGGTTTCCTGGGACATGGTGTGGCAAGCTACATCTTCAGACGCAGACCTACAGGAATTGTACTGACTGATTCATGATGGATTTCCTTTGGACTGCTAACAGCTAAGGACCGCACTCCGGCCGTACCACCGCATCTCCAGCAGCCTTTGCACCGTTGATGGCATGATCCTTGCCGGCAACCGCATCATTGTGCCAGCAAGATTACGCCAAGAGATATTGCGGCCCAGCAGGGAGTCAGCTCCATGTGTGCTGGCGCAGCTAACTGTTTACTGGCCCAATATCAGCATCGACATCCAACGTGTCGGGACAATTCAACCCTATGCCATTGGATTGCAAAGTCCAATGCTATGCAGCCACGTTTTAATGCTGCGCCTCCGGAGTACCCGTTCCACAAGGTTCACACACAATAACCATGATTATGTTGTGGTGGTGGACCGGTACTCGAACTGGCTGATGGTATTTCAAGCAGAGAACCTACTCTGCGCGACAAGCATGTGATTTCACCGTACTCTGCCCGACCACAAGCGACTTGCACCGTACTCTGCCCGACCACAAGCGACTTGCAACGTACTCCGCCCGACCACAAGCGACTTGCAACGTACTCCGCCCGACCACAAGCGACTTGCAACGTACTCCGCCCGACCACAAGCGACTTGCAACGTACTCCGCCCGACCACAAGCGACTTGCAACGTACTCCGCCCGACCACAAGCGACTTGCAACGTACTCCGCCCGACCACAAGCGACTTGCAACGTACTCCGCCCGACCACAAGCGACTTGCAACGTACTCCGCCCGACCACAAGCGACTTGCAACGTACTCCGCCCGACCACAAGCGACTTGCAACGTACTCCGCCCGACCACAAGCGACTTGCACCGTACTCCGCCCGACCACAAGCGACTTGCACCGTACTCCGCCCGACCACAAGCGACTTGCACCGTACTCCGCCCGACCACAAGCGACTTGCACCGTACTCCGCCCGACAACAAGCGACTTGCACCGTACTCCGCCCGACAACAAGCGACTTGCACCGTACTCCGCCCGACAACAAGCGACTTGCACCGTACTCCGCCCGACAACGAGCGACTTGCACGATACTCTGCTCGACAACGAGCGACTTGCACGATACTCTGCCCGACAACGAGCGACTTGCACGATACTCTGCCCGACAACGAGCGACTTGCACGATACTCTGCCCGACAACGAGCGACTTGCACGATACTCTGCCCGACAACGAGCGACTTGCACGATACTCTGCCCGACAACGAGCGACTTGCACGATACTCTGCCCGACAACGAGCGACTTGCACGATACTCTGCCCGACAACGAGCGACTTGCACGATACTCTGCCCGACAACAAGCGACTTGCACGATACTCTGCCCGACAACAAGCGACTTGCACGATACTCTGCCCGACAACAAGCGACTTGCACCATACTCTGCCCGACAACAAGCGACTTGCACCGTACTCTGCCCGACAACAAGCGACTTGCACCGTACTCTGCCCGACAACAAGCGACTTGCACGGTACTCTGCCCGACAACAAGCGACTTGCACGGTACTCTGCCCGACAACAAGCGACTTGCACTGTACTCTGCCCGACAACAAGCGACTTGCACGGTACTCTGCCCGACAACAAGCGACTTGCACGGTACTCTGCCCGACAACAAGCGACTTCCACGTTACTCTTGCCGACAGCAAGCGACTTGCACCGTACTCTGCCCGACAGCAAGCGACTTGCACCGTACTCTGCCCGACAGCAAGCGACTTGCACTGTACTCCGCTCGACAATCAAGCGACTTGCACCGTACTCTCTGCTGACAACCAAGACACTTGCACCGTACTCTCTCCCGACAACCAAGCGACTGGCACCGTACTCTCTCCCGACAACCAAGCGACTGGCACCGTACTCTCTCCCGACAACCAAGTGACTTGCACCGTACTCTCTCCCGACAACCAAGCCACTTGCACCGTACTCTCTCCCGACAACCAAGCCACTTGCACCGTACTCTCTCCCGACAACCAAGCCACTTGCACCGTACTTTCTCCCGACAACCAAGCCACTTGAACCGTACTATCTCCCGACAACCAAGCCACTTGCACCGTACTATCTCCCGACAACCAATCCACTAGCACCGTACTCTCTCCCGACAACCAAGCCACTTGCACCGTACTTTCTCCCGACAACCAAGCCACTTGCACCGTACTTTCTCCCGACAACCAAGCCACTTGCACCGTACTCTCTCCCGACAACCAAGCCACTTGCACCGTACTCTCTCCCGACAACCAAGCGACTGGCACCGTACTCTCTCCCGACAACCAAATGACTGGCACCGTACTATCTCCCGACAACCAAACGACTGGCACCGTTTTCTCTCCTGACAAGCAAGCGACTGGCACCGTACTCTCTCCGACAAGCAAGCGACTGGCACCGTACTCTCTCCGACAAGCAAGCGACTGGCACCGTACTCTCTCCGACAAGCAAGCGACTGGCACCGTACTCTCTCCGACAAGCAAGCGACTGGCACCGTACTCTCTCCGACAAGCAAGCGACTGGCACCGTACTCTCTCCGACAAGCAAGCGACTGGCACCGTACTTTGTCCGACAAGCAAGCGACTGGCACCGTACTCTGCCCGACAACAAGCGACTTGCACCGTACTCTGCCCGACAACAAGCGACTTGCACCGTACTCTGCCCGACAACAAGCGACTTGCACCGTACTCTGCCCGACAACAAGCGACTTGCACCGTACTCTGCCCGACAACAAGCGACTTGCACCGTACACTGCCCGACAACAAGCGACTTGCACCGTACTCTGCCCGACAACAAGCGACTTGCACCGTACTCTGCCCGACAACAAGCGACTTGCACCGTACTCTGCCCGACAACAAGCGACTTGCACCGTACTCTGCCCGACAACAAGCGACTTGCACCGTACTCTGCCCGACAACAAGCGACTTGCACCGTACTCTGCCCGACAACAAGCGACTTGCACCGTACTCTGCCCGACAACAAGCGACTTGCACCGTACTCTGCCCGACAACGAGCGACTTGCACGATACTCTGCCCGACAACGAGCGACTTGCACGATACTCTGCCCGACAACGAGCGACTTGCACGATACTCTGCCCGACAACGAGCGACTTGCACGATACTCTGCCCGACAACGAGCGACTTGCACGATACTCTGCCCGACAACGAGCGACTTGCACGATACTCTGCCCGACAACGAGCGACTTGCACGATACTCTGCCCGACAACGAGCGACTTGCACGATACTCTGCCCGACAACGAGCGACTTGCACGATACTCTGCCCGACAACGAGCGACTTGCACGATACTCTGCCCGACAACGAGCGACTTGCACGATACTCTGCCCGACAACAAGCGACTTGCACGATACTCTGCCCGACAACAAGCGACTTGCACGATACTCTGCCCGACAACAAGCGACTTGCACCGTACTCTGCCCGACAACAAGCGACTTGCACCGTACTCTGCCCGACAACAAGCGACTTGCACCGTACTCTGCCCGACAACAAGCGACTTGCACGGTACTCTGCCCGACAACAAGCGACTTGCACGGTACTCTGCCCGACAACAAGCGACTTGCACTGTACTCTGCCCGACAACAAGCGACTTGCACGGTACTCTGCCCGACAACAAGCGACTTGCACGGTACTCTGCCCGACAACAAGCGACTTCCACGTTACTCTTGCCGACAGCAAGCGACTTGCACCGTACTCTGCCCGACAGCAAGCGACTTGCACCGTACTCTGCCCGACAGCAAGCGACTTGCACTGTACTCCGCTCGACAATCAAGCGACTTGCACCGTACTCTCTGCTGACAACCAAGACACTTGCACCGTACTCTCTCCCGACAACCAAGCGACTGGCACCGTACTCTCTCCCGACAACCAAGCGACTGGCACCGTACTCTCTCCCGACAACCAAGTGACTTGCACCGTACTCTCTCCCGACAACCAAGCCACTTGCACCGTACTCTCTCCCGACAACCAAGCCACTTGCACCGTACTCTCTCCCGACAACCAAGCCACTTGCACCGTACTTTCTCCCGACAACCAAGCCACTTGAACCGTACTATCTCCCGACAACCAAGCCACTTGCACCGTACTATCTCCCGACAACCAATCCACTAGCACCGTACTCTCTCCCGACAACCAAGCCACTTGCACCGTACTTTCTCCCGACAACCAAGCCACTTGCACCGTACTTTCTCCCGACAACCAAGCCACTTGCACCGTACTCTCTCCCGACAACCAAGCCACTTGCACCGTACTCTCTCCCGACAACCAAGCGACTGGCACCGTACTCTCTCCCGACAACCAAATGACTGGCACCGTACTATCTCCCGACAACCAAACGACTGGCACCGTTTTCTCTCCTGACAAGCAAGCGACTGGCACCGTACTCTGCCCGACAAGCAAGCGACTGGCACCGTACTCTCTCCGACAAGCAAGCGACTGGCACCGTACTCTCTCCGACAAGCAAGCGACTGGCACCGTACTCTCTCCGACAAGCAAGCGACTGGCACCGTACTCTCTCCGACAAGCAAGCGACTGGCACCGTACTCTCTCCGACAAGCAAGCGACTGGCACCGTACTTTGTCCGACAAGCAAGCGACTGGCACCGTACTCTGCCCGACAAGCAAGCGACTTGCACCGTACTCTGCCCGACAAGCAAGCTTCTGGCACCGTACTCTGTCCGACAAGCAAGCGACTGCCACCGTATTCTGCCCGACAAGCAAGTGACTGGCATCGTACTCTGCCTGACAACCAAGCCACTTGCACCGTACTCTCTACCGACAACCAAGCCACTTGCACCTTACTCTCTCCCGACAACCAAGCGACTAGCACCGTACTCTGTCCGACAAGCAAGTGACTGGCACCGTACTCTCTCCTAACAACCAAGCCACTTGCACCGTACTCACTCCCGACAACCACGCCACTTGCACCGTACTCTCTCCCGACAACCACGCCACTTGCACCGTACTCTCTCCCGACAACAACGCCACTTGCACCGTACTCTCTCCCGACAACAACGCCACTTGCACCGTACTCTGCTGAAAAGCAAGCGACTTGACCCATACTCTGCTCGACTACCAAGCGAATATCACCATACTCCGCCCGACTTGCACCGTACTCTGCCCGACAACAAGCGACTTGCACCGTACTCCGCCTAACAAGCAAGCAACTTGCACAGCACTCTGCCCGACAAGCATGAGACTTGCACTGTACTCTAGCCGACAAGGAAGCGACTTGCACCATACTCTGGCCAACTTGCACCATACTCCGCTCGACAAGCAAGTGACTTGCACCGTACTCTCTCCTGACAACCAAGCCACTTGCACCGTACTTTCTCCCGACAACCAAGCCACTTGCACCGTACTTTCTCCCGACAACCAAGCCACTTGCACCGTACTCTCTCCCGACAACCAAGCCACTTGCACCGTACTCTCTCCCGACAACCAAGCGACTGGCACCGTACTCTCTCCCGACAACCAAATGACTGGCACCGTACTATCTCCCGACAACCAAACGACTGGCACCGTTTTCTCTCCCGACAAGCAAGCGACTGGCACCGTACTCTGCCCGACAAGCAAGCGACTGGCACCGTACTCTCTCCGACAAGCAAGCGACTGGCACCGTACTCTCTCCGACAAGCAAGCGACTGGCACCGTACTCTCTCCGACAAGCAAGCGACTGGCACCGTACTCTCTCCGACAAGCAAGCGACTGGCACCGTACTCTCTCCGACAAGCAAGCGACTGGCACCGTACTCTCTCCGACAAGCAAGCGACTGGCACCGTACTTTGTCCGACAAGCAAGCGACTGGCACCGTACTCTGCCCGACAACAAGCGACTTGCACCGTACTCTGCCCGACAACAAGCGACTTGCACCGTACTCTGCCCGACAACAAGCGACTTGCACCGTACTCTGCCCGACAACAAGCGACTTGCACCGTACTCTGCCCGACAACAAGCGACTTGCACCGTACTCTGCCCGACAACAAGCGACTTGCACCGTACACTGCCCGACAACAAGCGACTTGCACCGTACTCTGCCCGACAACAAGCGACTTGCACCGTACTCTGCCCGACAACAAGCGACTTGCACCGTACTCTGCCCGACAACAAGCGACTTGCACCGTACTCTGCCCGACAACAAGCGACTTGCACCGTACTCTGCCCGACAACAAGCGACTTGCACCGTACTCTGCCCGACAACAAGCGACTTGCACCGTACTCTGCCCGACAACGAGCGACTTGCACCGTACTCTGCCCGACAACGAGCGACTTGCACGATACTCTGCCCGACAACGAGCGACTTGCACGATACTCTGCCCGACAACGAGCGACTTGCACGATACTCTGCCCGACAACGAGCGACTTGCACGATACTCTGCCCGACAACGAGCGACTTGCACGATACTCTGCCCGACAACGAGCGACTTGCACGATACTCTGCCCGACAACGAGCGACTTGCACGATACTCTGCCCGACAACGAGCGACTTGCACGATACTCTGCCCGACAACGAGCGACTTGCACGATACTCTGCCCGACAACAAGCGACTTGCACGATACTCTGCCCGACAACAAGCGACTTGCACGATACTCTGCCCGACAACAAGCGACTTGCACCATACTCTGCCCGACAACAAGCGACTTGCACCGTACTCTGCCCGACAACAAGCGACTTGCACCGTACTCTGCCCGACAACAAGCGACTTGCACGGTACTCTGCCCGACAACAAGCGACTTGCACGGTACTCTGCCCGACAACAAGCGACTTGCACTGTACTCTGCCCGACAACAAGCGACTTGCACGGTACTCTGCCCGACAACAAGCGACTTGCACGGTACTCTGCCCGACAACAAGCGACTTCCACGTTACTCTTGCCGACAGCAAGCGACTTGCACCGTACTCTGCCCGACAGCAAGCGACTTGCACCGTACTCTGCCCGACAGCAAGCGACTTGCACTGTACTCCGCTCGACAATCAAGCGACTTGCACCGTACTCTCTGCTGACAACCAAGACACTTGCACCGTACTCTCTCCCGACAACCAAGCGACTGGCACCGTACTCTCTCCCGACAACCAAGCGACTGGCACCGTACTCTCTCCCGACAACCAAGTGACTTGCACCGTACTCTCTCCCGACAACCAAGCCACTTGCACCGTACTCTCTCCCGACAACCAAGCCACTTGCACCGTACTCTCTCCCGACAACCAAGCCACTTGCACCGTACTTTCTCCCGACAACCAAGCCACTTGAACCGTACTATCTCCCGACAACCAAGCCACTTGCACCGTACTATCTCCCGACAACCAATCCACTAGCACCGTACTCTCTCCCGACAACCAAGCCACTTGCACCGTACTTTCTCCCGACAACCAAGCCACTTGCACCGTACTTTCTCCCGACAACCAAGCCACTTGCACCGTACTCTCTCCCGACAACCAAGCCACTTGCACCGTACTCTCTCCCGACAACCAAGCGACTGGCACCGTACTCTCTCCCGACAACCAAATGACTGGCACCGTACTATCTCCCGACAACCAAACGACTGGCACCGTTTTCTCTCCTGACAAGCAAGCGACTGGCACCGTACTCTGCCCGACAAGCAAGCGACTGGCACCGTACTCTCTCCGACAAGCAAGCGACTGGCACCGTACTCTCTCCGACAAGCAAGCGACTGGCACCGTACTCTCTCCGACAAGCAAGCGACTGGCACCGTACTCTCTCCGACAAGCAAGCGACTGGCACCGTACTCTCTCCGACAAGCAAGCGACTGGCACCGTACTTTGTCCGACAAGCAAGCGACTGGCACCGTACTCTGCCCGACAAGCAAGCGACTTGCACCGTACTCTGCCCGACAAGCAAGCTTCTGGCACCGTACTCTGTCCGACAAGCAAGCGACTGCCACCGTATTCTGCCCGACAAGCAAGTGACTGGCATCGTACTCTGCCTGACAACCAAGCCACTTGCACCGTACTCTCTACCGACAACCAAGCCACTTGCACCTTACTCTCTCCCGACAACCAAGCGACTAGCACCGTACTCTGTCCGACAAGCAAGTGACTGGCACCGTACTCTCTCCTAACAACCAAGCCACTTGCACCGTACTCACTCCCGACAACCACGCCACTTGCACCGTACTCTCTCCCGACAACCACGCCACTTGCACCGTACTCTCTCCCGACAACAACGCCACTTGCACCGTACTCTCTCCCGACAACAACGCCACTTGCACCGTACTCTGCTGAAAAGCAAGCGACTTGACCCATACTCTGCTCGACTACCAAGCGAATATCACCATACTCCGCCCGACTTGCACCGTACTCTGCCCGACAACAAGCGACTTGCACCGTACTCCGCCTAACAAGCAAGCAACTTGCACAGCACTCTGCCCGACAAGCATGAGACTTGCACTGTACTCTAGCCGACAAGGAAGCGACTTGCACCATACTCTGGCCAACTTGCACCATACTCCGCTCGACAAGCAAGTGACTTGCACCGTACTCTCTCCTGACAACCAAGCCACTTGCACCGTACTCTCCCGACAACCAAGCCACTTGCACCGTACTCTCTCCCGACAACCAAGCCACTTGCACCGTACTCTCTCCCGACAAACAAGCCACTTGCACCGTACTCTCTCCCGACAAACAAGCCACTTGCACCGTACTCTCTATCGACAACCAAGCGACTGGCACCGTTTTCTCTCCCGACAAGCAAGCGACTGGCATCGTACTCTGCCCGACAAGCAAGCGACTGGCAACGTACACTGTCCGACAAGCAAGCGACTGGCAACGTATTCTGCCCGACAAGCAAGCGACTGGCATCGTACTCTGCCTGACAACCAAGCCACTTGCACTGTACTCTCTCCCGACAACCAAGCGACTGGCACCGTACTCTCTCCCGACAAGGAAGCCACTTGCACCGTACTCTCTCCCGACAACCAAGCGACTGGCACCGTACTCTCTCCCGACAACCAAGCGACTGGCACCGTACTCTCTCCCGACAACCAAGCGACTGGCACCGTACTCTCTCCCGACAACCAAGCGACTGGCACCGTACTCTCTCCCGACAACCAAGCGACTGGCACCGTACTCTCTCCCGACAACCAAGCGACTGGCACCGTACTCTCTCCCGACAACCAAGCGACTGGCACCGTACTCTCTCCCGACAACAAAGTGACTTGCACCGTACTCTGCCCGACAAGCAAGCGACTTGCACCGTACTCTGCCCGACAAGCAAGCGACTTGCACCGTACTCCGCCCGAAAAGCAAGCGACTTGAACCATACTCCGCCCGAAAAGCAAGCGACTTGAACCATACTCCGCCCGCCTTGCACCGTAATCCGCCCGAAAAGCAAGCAAATTGCACCGTACTTCGCCCGACTTGCATCGTACTCTGCCCGAAAAACAAGCGATTTTCACCGTCCTCTATCCGACTTGCTCCGTACTCCGCCCGACTTGCACCATTCTATGTTCGACAAGCAAGCGACTTGCACCGTACTCTGCCCGACAAGCATCTTACTCCGCCCGACTTGCATCTTACTCTCTCCCGACAACCAAGCCACTTGCACCGTACTCTCTCCCGACAACCACGCCACTTGCACCGTACTCTCTCCCGACAACCACGCCACTTGCACCGTACTCTCTCCCGACAACCACGCCACTTGCACCGTACTCTCTCCCGACAACCACGCCACTTGCACCGTACTCTCTCCCGACAACCAAGCGACTGGCACCATACTCTCTCCCGACAACCAAGCCACTTGCACCATACTCTCTCCCGACAACCAAGCCACTTGCACCGTACTCTCTCCCGACAACCAAGCCACTTGCACCGTACTCTCTCCCGACAACCAAGCCACTTGCACCGTACTCTCTCCCGACAACCAAGCCACTTGCACCGTACTCTCTCCCGACAACCAAGCGACTGGCACCATACTCTCTCCAGACAACCAAGCGACTGGCACCGTACTCTCTCCCGACAAGGAAGCCACTTGCACCGTACTCTCTCCCGACAAGGAAGCCACTTCGACAACTACGGATGGCAGTGATTGCTGAGAATGCAGTTAGGACATTCGAAGTTTCCTATCCGTCGCGGTTACCACCTGACGAAGGCCAGAGGAATAGTTGGCCGAAACGTTGTGAAAAACCACAACCAATAAAGATGAAAACAACAACTAATAAAGATGAGAATAATAGTCCGAAATAAAATAAATTAAGGTAAATAGTTCACAACAGTTTAACTGAGAAAAAGGATGAACTGTCAAGGGCCTCCAAAACCAGTAAGCTATGGATTAATTATCAGCACATGCTAAGTATAGTTAGGGCACTTGTTTCAGCTGATAGATTGGGATCTTGGGAGATGCATCTAAATGCTGAGTCAGCTTGCCTGCCAATATTCGCAGCCACTGGCCATCTGAATTGTCTGTATCTCCAGAAGGTGTATGCATTGAAAGGTGACAATCTTGTGGTGCATCACAAGTTCCAATCTGGGTTTCACGTAATCTGACACAGCAGCCAATACTGGGCTGGTCTTGGCTCAGATCTTGTGATTGAACAGACATTAATGCGCTCATTCAAAAGCCAAGGCGGTTTGACGCGAGAGAGTAGAATGTCAGAGCACCAGAGAAATGTTTGGGCTGTGTCATCTCTTTACAACCTTGTCATGCAAGACCTTACTACAAAAACTGACATAAGAAATGAAAAACCTAAGGAGTTGTCTGCCTCTCGGTTGAAAAGCGATGAAATAGACCTCAGAAAGGTTGCAGAAAAACTAAGCAGTGTTACACCGTTTTCAACCGATAAAAATCGTTACGAAATATCATCTCAGAAATCAATGCCAATGAAGACGTCAATGTGACTAACCTCTTAAAAATCGGAAAAGACGTTAAAAAAATGGACTGACAATCGGTCTTTTTCTACTCTCACAAACTAAGTTTGAATGTAAAGACTCTCGCATCCAGCAAGAATGCAAAAGTATCTGCAAATCGTAGCATTGACCCAGCGCTCCTGTTTCAGAGGTTTCTCGTTTCTTAAACGGCAAATCTACAACTAGATGATGTCATGTCTTATTAACTATGTTTATACCTGATATCTTTGTAGAGGGAAAAAGCTTCTTGCTTCAGCCGGATAAACCGCAACTTGCCAAAGCAATCAGAAATTACATCAAAACAAAATCAGACAGTGGTGTGCAGCAAACTGTTCCAGTCACAGAGCACAACGTACTAGATGGAGGATCTCTTCTTCATCGTCTGAAATGGAAGGAGCGTAGAACCTAGAGTTCCATTGTAAACGATTATGCCACATTCACTGTCAAAAAATATGGAAGAGCAACTGTGGTGTTTGATGGCTATGATATTGGACCAAGTGTAAAGGACTGTGAACATTACCAAGGCGAAAATATTTTCTGGGAAAAGCGAGGATTTCTTGTCAAATCGGGCAAACAAGTAGGCACTTATCCAACTGATCATGGAACGAATGAAGCAGAAAGGATGTGATGTTATTCAAGCAGAAGGAGATGCTGACGTTGAAATTGCAAAGGCAGCCATCAGTATGTCTGCTTTAAGACCGACAAGCCGTACTGGCGACGACACACATCTTGTTCTCTTGCTGTTTCATACAGTTTTTCCAAATGCCTTCACTGGCGATTGAAATTTTACTCTACAGAAGAGTAACTTTTAACTGAATTTCATCACGTTCTTTATTACGCCACGGATTTCCAGGTTTGACAAATAGATTCCCTGAGTTTGACAAGATATACCTGAAGAAGGTTGGAGGTTACATCGACCAAAACGTTGTGAAAATAACTCTCAACATTTGAACAGTAACTCGAAAAATCCAAATAATATGAATACTGGTATTCATCGATAATTTCCGCTTCATAATTTAGGATAGAAACTATTTGAATATTTTGAGCGAATTATCGAACCCTCAAGAAAAAAAAAAAATACGTACGTTTGAAAAGGTAAATAAAATCCAATTCCAACATCAGAATTAAAGGTAAAATCCAAGATTCGGAAATTCTGAAAGAAAAACAAATTGACTGACATACAGACCGCAGGGGGGAATCTGTACAAAAATAGTTTGCTTTTTACTGATGGGTGATCATGGTACTCATGCACTTATTGATCCGTGCTGAAATAATAACATTATTATTTAAAAAGCCATTCTTAATCTGGGGAGGGTGCTTTTTACCTATTCTGTATTTTAACCTTACAATTGAATAAAAAACATATAAAACTTAATCAAACTTGGAAATACGATTTAAAAAATAGCGCTGATCAGTAAGTGCATTAGCACCGTGATCATTTATCAAGGTGCGTGGGCCACTCAAGGATAATAAGAAGACCAGAAACAATGGGAGGAATGGATAATAGATTAATTTAAAAAAATTGATTATCCAAGACCGTTATGTTGTTAGTCTACCGGAAAATACCGGAAAATTATATATATATATATATATATATACACACGCACACACACACACAAGACAAAAATATATACACTCATTTATACAGCTATGCTTTTTATAAACATCCCCAACATCCTACATATAACCGTTTCGTGCCATTTCAAAACTCCTTTATCCCCATTTTCATACCCCACTATCCAAAAATTATGATGCTACAAGTATTTATTTACATTAGACTTGAAGCCAACCATGTTGTAGTCGCTCAAAAAGCAGACTCGTGGTATCTTCTTCACAAATATGATGTGTAGTAAAATGAGAAAGAAAAAGAAAAGTTCTTTGTTGTGGTTGTATCCAGACAAGTTCTCACTGTGAATGTTTTACAGCAGAGGGGGTCAGGGATTGGAGTTCAGCCGAGCACTTAACCATAACGGTGCAGCAGGGAAGCTAGCAACATCTCTTGTGTGAAAGAGGCTGTAGGGACGAGAAGAGACAATCACCCCACTAGATGCCAATGTCATTTTTATAATTCAAGACAAGAAAGAGTGATCCAAGAAAAATTAAAGAAACAACTGAATCGTGCCCGCGTATCATCTACAAAAGCTTCCGATTGCATGAGAAGCCACAATCCGAATCATCTGTAGGGATTAAAGAATCAGTACCCATAGTGCTACAAGCGTCGTTTAATGAGACAAAACTGATTTTGCTGCTTGTTGGGGAATACAAGTGCATTAAGTTCATCGGAGCACATTCCGTGGAAGCACTTGTAAAACAAACACAAGGAGACAACACCACAACAATGCAACAGAGGCAGATAGTACGGGATCTATTAACTGCACTCCCTCTTAGAAAATGTCTGGCTTATTTACAAGTAAGGAATTGCATCAGAAGTGAGGGACTTTCTAGAGCGCCAGAATGATCCAATCATTTTTCAAGCAACAGATTTGATGGAAGTTTTCCATTTCAAGTCTGGTGGTGAAAATTAGTCCTAAAATCTTGAAGGACGCTTACTCAAAGAGAGAGTCATTCATTTCAACCTGAGAGAAGTGAGGATCTGAGCATTGTCAGTGAAAAGAGAGCAGCTAGGTTTTAGAAACATTAAAAGTAACAAACCACTTTTTTTTAAACTCATTGCACCATGTGTTCGGAGTCAAAAGGATTTGATTATCAATGCTCTTCAAAGTGTTGCCATAGTTTTGTCATCTGCAAAGATGTCAACAAATCATCTATTAAAATTGTTTTTTTGTTTTTTTTTATTGTTTTATAAACAAAAATGGGGTTTCGTCATATCTATGATACTCGTACCATTTCCCTTTCTATCGGGTTAGGATTGAAGGAGTATTTTGAGTGATTCCACATTATATCAAGCACACATTTAACTCTTGCATGCTTCGGTTTGTTTTCTCTTCATTAATTAAGAATGGCGAGAATTTCGCCGTTCTGTATTCCAGCAAAAGTATAATGTAAAAAGAAAAAAAAAGAAAAATACGTACGTTTGAAAAGGTAAATAAAATCCAATTCCAACATCAGAATTAAAGGTAAAATCCAAGATTCGGAAATTCTGGAAAAGAAAATACGAAATTATTTTTTTTATAGTTCAAAAGATGAAAGTTCATTTGAAAAATAAGTTAAAATGTTGAGTTTTTTTTTTTTTTTTTTTTACTATAGTCTGTCAGCTACTGTCGCTAAATTTTTCCGGCAATCGTGGTATGACTGTTAATAATGATTACGAGTAATCCACAACAATGCAATTTTACGAAAAAAAAAAAAAAAAAAAAGGAAAAGAAAGAAAAAAGAAAAAAAGAAAAGAAAAAAAAGAAAAAAAAGAAAGAAAAGAAAAGAAAAGAAAAGAAAAAAGAAAAGAAAAGAAAAGAAAAAAGAAAAGAAAAGAAAAAAGAAAAGAAAAAAAGAAAAGAAAAAAAGAAAAGAAAAAAAGAAAAGAAAAAAAGAAAAGAAAATAAAAAAAGAAAAGAAAATAAGAAAAGAAAAAAAAAGAAAAGGAATAAAAGAAAAGGAATAAAAGAAAAAAAAAGGAATAAAAGAAAAAAAAAAGCTATCACCGGCAAAGAATGGAAGAGAGATGAGAGTTTTAGCGCGTCCTTCGTAGGGTCATGGCATTGACACACATGATCAAGGGGAGCTAACTCCTTTCGTTTCAGGTGGAGTTATATCCCATTTTTACCTCTGTTATGCGGGTTTGAAAGGTCAATCACGATATTTTACATCATTTACGAGAACAGCTTGAAGATTTTGAAATCTAACAGGGGAAACCTGAAAGCTTTTTTTTTCTGGTACTTGTTTAGTTTAATCAAGGCATTAAAAAATGAAAATATATTTTTTTTTAATTATATTGTACGTACATGGAATTAAGTTCTCATAAATTTTTTTTTTTTTTTTTTTTAATTTCACTTAATATGATCAGGTAGTTTTTGGGTTTTTTTTTTTTTAATTTTTATTTTACAGAGGAAAATCAAATCTAAATGAGATCGATCATGTCTCGGCAATCTTGCCTATTTCACAGACGAGGAGTAGGGGAGGCTAAGGGAGATAACTTCATCGCCGTTTAAAGTTTGTCAAAATTTGCTGAAATTATTTTGAAAAATGGACAGAAAAAATACCTAGATTTTTTTCACTGTCTATTTTAAATCCCTTTTTCATTTTGCTAATCGCTTTTCCGATTAAATACACCCCTCCTCCTCGTCCGCGAAATGTGCAAGATGGCTGGGATACGATCGATCTCATTAAAATTTTTCCTCTGTAAAATAAAAAAAATATATAAAGAAAAATAAAGAAAACTATTTAATCAAATTGAGTGAAATTCTTTTTATGGAAACTTTATTCCATAACAAGTACGTACAATATAATTTTTTTTCAATATTTTCATTTTTTAATGTCTTGATTAAACTAAACAAGTACCTTGTTTTATTATTATTCACATTGAATTTTCCATTTGGTACAGCGTCGAGATGATAAAGGTCAAAGATTGTAACTAAAAAAAAAGTCTATAACACAATTTTAAAAATTATAATCCTAAATTTTTGTAATTTAAACTTTAAAAATTATACTCCTAAATTTTTGTAATTTAAATTTTAAAAAATTATAATCCTAAATTTTTGTAATTTAAACTTTAAAAATTATAATCCTAAATTTTTGTAATTTAAACTTTAAAAAATTATAATCCTAAATTTTTGTAATTTAAACTTTAAAAATTATACTCCTAAATTTTTGTAATTTAAATTTTAAAAAATTATAATCCTAAATTTTTGTAATTTAAATTTTAAAAATTATAATCCTAAATTTTTGTAATTTAAATTTTAAAAAATTATACTCCTAAATTTTTGTAATTTAAATTTTAAAAAATTATAATCCTAAATTTTTGTAATTTAAATTTTAAAAATTATAATCCTAAATTTTTGTAATTTAAATTTTAAAAAATTATAATCCTTAATTTTTGTAATTTAAATTTTAAAAAATAAAAAATCATAAGGTTTTGTGTTTTTTTAATTTTGCAAATTCTTAAAATTACAACTCACTGCCACAAATCAAACATTACACCGTGTATCTCATGCCTTTAAGAGACAATGGTCAGATGTTGCAAAATTAAGGTTTATTTTATCTTTCATCAAATATATTAAAAATGTTGAATTCACAATATATATATTATTTGTTTAGACGTATCGCATAAGTCATGCGACGCGTGACTGGGAAGTATTTTCGCCGCTAAAGTGCAGCAGCATACTTTACAGTCAAGAAACCATGAACAAATGAAGTTTACAGCAAATAATTTCTACCAAATGCAATGAAATTTAATTAACGCAAAAAAGAATATACGGCAAATAAATGTCACCAAAGGCAAGATAAGTTACTTTTCTATCTACCTGAATAAGTTTTTGTGTTTCAAGTTATTTTAAACTTTGTGTGTGTGTGTGGGGGGGGGGGTTAAACATGCTGAGTTATAAAACGAAAAACAAAATGGTGGACTTTTAGAGCCATTGGCGAGCTTCTTTCCTTGCTCAAAAAATAAACAAAAATACCCATCCACTGAATGTTACCGAATAATCCAAATAATAAATGGGAATAATACTCTGAATAATAAATAATAATAATAATAAATATTAGTTCGAATAATCGAAATAAAAGAAATGGAATATAATCACACCAATACACCATGTGGTGTTTAATTATTCTTATATTTATCGATACAGAAATCATATAAAATATAACGTTGAGTAATTTCTAATTTGAAAATTTTGCTAATATTTTTTGTAATTTTCAGTTTTGACAATGAAATAAAGTATTTTATTTAAATATATAGTCAAAGTACGCTAGAGTACAAATTAAAGTTTTACCTAACAAGTTCGTTTTTAGAACTAGGACCGTATAGAACGAATATCGCATTTAAAATTGTCATCGACAAATACATTTTATGGTATTAAGACCCTTATCATCCAATGTATTCCGGTAAAACTATACAAACACCGTGACAGCGAATTAACCCTAACCCTAACCCCTAACTCTAACCCTAACCCTAAACCTAACCCTAAACCCTAACCCTAAACCCTAACCCTAACGCTGTCACGGTGTTTGTATAATAATACCTGTATTCCTTTATGGTTTTCAATAGTCGCCATGTTAGGTTTTGCAAAATAAAGAACCCCTTCCTTCACCGCCCCAAGAAGGGGAGGTATTGCTAGGAATTTGAAAACAGCTTTTGTCTGTTAATATTTATTTTTCTTTTAAAATAAAATTAAATCCTTTTAGTATTTTTAAATAATGGCAACAAAACGAAAAATATGTTAATATATATAACAAATAAATGTTACCAAAGGTAAGACAAGTTATTCTACCTACCTACCTGTATAAGTCTTTTGTGTATTATTTTAAAGCATATGTAGTCTCGATAAGTCTTAAAAACCGAAAATTAAACAAAATACTGGTAAAAACACATTCAATAAATGTCAACAACCGTGAAAAATATTGTAAGAGTATTGTTTGATCTTCGATTTTGAGCGATTATTGAAACTCCCTAGACACAGTCTATTATTAGCCTTCTTCATGTTCTAACTTGACTCAACACTACTCGTGTTTCAAAATAAATGATTTAAAATTAGTTAAAATATTATAAAAAGAAATAAAGCTTGCCCTGGTAGGTAGAAGAGTAACTTATATTACATTTGGTAACATTTAGTTGTTATATATTTGTTCCTTTAATTGTAACGTGGCTGTTAGACTTTACTTTAGTAATTCATGAAAATAAAACTGGAAATAAATTTTAAAAATCCTGGTCGACAAAATGCCCAATTTTTTTTTCTGGTAATGAAAATTCTTCATACTGAAAGATGACATATGAAAAATGAAGAAATTCTTTTCCATAATTTAAACAGAACATTTTTTTTAATTCTAAATTACCCCGAACCCGAGTTTTAGGTTTAATTCAGCAAAAGTCTAATTCTGTAGACGCACCCCGAAAAAAGAAAAAAAACTTGCCGAAAAATAACGGGATTTTATCCTCGGCCTCCCAAATCAACAGAGATTAAACCATTCTTATAATGATCCGGTTCCTATTGATTTTGCAGTGGGAGTTAAGTTATGCGGGATGCGCAGTTCTAGGAGGTCCAGTGCCACCCTTCTCTCTTTGAAAAGGGTTTAGTTTAGTGCTGAATGCTGACGGGGCTGCCCAGGCATTTTTTGCACGTAAGAATGCTCCTCCTCGGGGGCGCTGCGCCACTGGCTTCTCATTTCCACTTTCTAACCCTGATGGCTAAATTCTTGCAGTGGCAATTAAACAACCTTTAAGTTAGAAAGCCCCTGGAATAAATGTAGTAGTATGGTGATTGATGGCCAGTTTCAAAGTGTAGTATCTGTTCTGATAATACATTTAATCTTTTCTGTATTCGGTCAATGATAGAGAAACTCTAACAATTTTTAGTTTGGTCCCAAGGCAGAGTATCTCTTTTGGGGAGGCTAGACTGCGTCTAACTCTGCCCTCGTGGGGAGGCAAGTAAATCAGAATCCTATTAGTTATACTAACTTCTGGTATAGACCTTCAAGCTTATAACAAAGTGGAGTATGGCTATGTTAAGTTTTAGGGAATATAGGACGAAGTTTCCAGGCATTACCTTCTCTTTTGAAAGGAGGTGCAAAGACAGGAGAATGTGAATAGGGCCTGATCACGCAAAATTTAAAATTGTACCTCTTTCTTTGGGGAAATGGGACATTCTACGGATCGTGCGGAAATAAAAGATTATTAGGTACTAGTGCAGAGTAGAGTGATTCGGAAGTAAATAATAACGTTATTATTTAAAAAGCCATTCTTAACATTGGGAGAGGAAAGTGTTTTGTACCTATTCTATACTTAACCCTTACACTTGAATTCAAAAAAACATATCGTACAATTTTAATTAAACTTGCAAATGCGATTTAAAAAATAGCGCGGATCACTAGCACCAATTATTATGGAGACTGGGGAGCGTTATGTACGTTCACCTAATAATTTAATAAAAATATATATATCTAAAAAATTGAATTTAACTTGAAAACGCTATTAACAAAATAGCACGGTTCATAAACTGCACAAGTTTCAAAGGGGAAATAGACTATGAACAAGTTAGAAAACATACCTCCAGATAGAACTCGGCAATATTTTTATGGCTGGAAAGCATTTGGGCAGCATTTGCGAATGAGGCGCACATGGCGAAAAGAAGAAAGTAAAGGGAAATAACTCTTATTGACTGTTGACACATGGTGAGAAATAAGTTTGTAAATATTAATTGTTAGAATTCTGTAGAAAGAAATGACGAAACTTACTGGAAGAAATCAGGAGATGTCTCTGGATTGTTCAACTGATAGTCTTTTGGGCAAGACTGGAGTTTAGGTGGAAAAATAATCTCGAACCCTTTATCACATAAAAGGAACTAATTTCCCTAATCACCGGTACGTTACTATGTCAATAATATAGGTATTTCAGAAGTTGTTTTTGAAAACAACTTAAAGAAGCCCAACTTTTTACTTATTTATTTTAAAATGTTTCACGATCTTTTTTTCATATCTTTCTTCTCTCATTTTTTACTTCTTTATTTTAAACAACATTTTTTAATTTTAAACAGAACGTTCCACGATATCTTAAGCACCTTTTTTTTTAGCACGGTAACAAAAATACATAAGTACCGAAGGTTTTATAATTAATAAATTTAAATTTGAAATAGAGAAATAATAAATTGCAAGAGATTACGCGTGTTTAATATTAATTTGTATCGTTTATAACTGCTCACGTAATTTAATAATAATCACGCGATTCAATTTTTAATTAAAAAAATATTGTTTGAACTTAAACTTTAAAAAGTCTGATAATTTATTATTTCTATTTATGTATTGTTTATCATTAAGGTACTAGTGCATAGAGCGATCCGGACGTAAATAATAACGTTATATTTAAAAAGCCATTCTTAATATGGGGAGGGGAGAGTGTTTTGTACATATTCTATACTTCAACCTTACAATCGAATAAAAAACATATCATAAAACTTTAATTAAACTTGGAAATACGATTTAAAAAAATAGCGCGGATCACTCTCTGCACTAGTACCTTCATTAAAAAAGGTATTCATTGTGTAAAAAACAAAAAAAAAAACACGGAACATATAAGACATTTAAATATGAATAGAACGGTCGACCTAGACGAGAGGATCCAAAATGGCCGACCAGGACTGAGATATGACACGTGCCGTTGTTTCCTTAATAAATTATTTCAGTTAGAGCCGATGAATTGTCAGATATTTTTTTTTTTTTTACTTCGTTTTGTTTTGGTAAGGTTTCATTATTATTTAACATTTATTTGTGTGTAAGTTGCTATTTATTAGTATAAGCTCGAGCCGTTGTTTCCTTAATAAATTATTTCAGCTAGAGCCGATGAATTGTCAGATATTTTTTTTTTTTTACTTCGTTTTGTTTTGGTAAGGTTTCATTATTATTTAACATTTATTAATACATGAGATATTTCTTCCTAACTGAAATAATTTATTAAGGAAACAACGGCACGTGTCATATCTCAGTCCTGGTCGGCCATTTTGGATCCTCTCGTCTAGGTCGACCAATAGAACTTTTCATAATTGTAACCTACGAAAACCTTTTTTATTTTAATTAAAAGCAATATAAAAGGTTTTTTTGTTTTTTTTTTAAAGTTGTTTTCAAAAACAACTTCTGAAATACCAATATTGTTTATATATTATTGACATAGTAACGTGTACCGGTTATTAGGGAAATTAGTTCCTTTTATGTGATAAAGGGTTCGAGATTATTTTTCCACCTAAACTCCAGTCTTGCCGTCTTTTGTTCTTCTTGTCGATAATAAAATGCTAAAAAACAAAATTCCGTTTAATCGACGACCCGCGTGGTCTGCAAGGCAGCGTTTGAATTTTTCGGCACTCTTCACAACACAATGTTGATTATTTTCCGGCACTCTTCAAAACAGAATATTAACTATTTTTCGGTACTCTTCAAAACAAAATGTTAACTATTTTTCGGCACTCTTCAAAACAGAATATTAACTATTTTTCGGTACTCTTCAAAATAAAATATTAACTATTTTTCGGCATCTTTCAAAACAAAATATTAACTATTTTTCGGCACTCTTCAAAACAGAATATTAACTATTTTTCGGCACTCTTCAAAACAGAATATTAACTATTTTTCGGCACTCTTCAAAGCAGAATATTAACTATTTTTCGGCACTCTTCAAAACAGAATATTAACTATTTTTCGGCACTCTTCAAAACAGAATATTAACTATTTTTCGGCACTCTTCAAAACAGAATATTAACTATTTTTCGGCACTCTTCAAAACAAAATATTAACTATTTTTCGGCACTCTTCAAAACAGAATATTAACTATTTTTCGGTACTCTTCAAAATAAAATATTAACTATTTTTCGGCATCTTTCAAAACAAAATATTAACTATTTTTCGGCACTCTTCAAAACAGAATATTAACTATTTTTCGGCACTCTTCAAAACAGAATATTAACTATTTTTCGGCACTCTTCAAAACAGAATATTAACTATTTTTCGGCACTCTTCAAAACAGAATATTAACTATTTTTCGGCACTCTTCAAAACAGAATATTAACTATTTTTCGGCACTCTTCAAAACAGAATATTAACTATTTTTCGGTACTCTTCAAAACAAAATGTTAACTATTTTTCGGTACTCTTCAAAACAAAATGTTAACTATTTTTCGGCATCTTTCAAAACAAAATGTTAACTATTTTTCGGCATCTTTCAAAACAAAATGTTAACTATTTTTCGGCATCTTTCAAAACAAAATGTTAACTATTTTTCGGAAATCTTTCAAAACAAAATGTTAACTATTTTTCGGTACTCTTCAAAACAAAATGTTAACTATTTTTCGGCATCTTTCAAAACAAAATGTTAACTATTTTTCGGCATCTTTCAAAACAAAATGTTAACTATTTTTCGGCATCTTTCAAAACAAAATGTTAACTATTTTTCGGAAATCTTTCAAAACAAAATGTTAACTATTTTTCGGTACTCTTCAAAACAAAATGTTAACTATTTTTCGGCATCTTTCAAAACAAAATGTTAACTATTTTTCGGCATCTTTCAAAACAAAATGTTAACTATTTTTCGGCATCTTTCAAAACAAAATGTTAACTATTTTTCGGCATCTTTCAAAACAAAATGTTAACTATTTTTCGGAAATCTTTCAAAACAAAATGTTAACTATTTTTCGGTACTCTTCAAAACAAAATGTTAACTATTTTTCGGCATCTTTCAAAACAAAATGTTAACTATTTTTCGGCATCTTTCAAAACAAAATGTTAACTATTTTTCGGCATCTTTCAAAACAAAATGTTAACTATTTTTCGGCATCTTTCAAAACAAAATGTTAACTATTTTTCGGAAATCTTTCAAAACAAAATGTTAACTATTTTTCGGTACTCTTCAAAACAAAATGTTAACTATTTTTCGGCATCTTTCAAAACAAAATGTTAACTATTTTTCGGCATCTTTCAAAACAAAATGTTAACTATTTTTCGGCATCTTTCAAAACAAAATATTAACTATTTTTCGGTACTCTTCAAAACAAAATGTTAACTATTTTTCGGCATCTTTCAAAACAAAATGTTAACTATTTTTCGGCATCTTTCAAAACAAAATGTTAACTATTTTTCGGAAATCTTTCAAAACAAAATGTTAACTATTTTTCGGTACTCTTCAAAACAAAATGTTAACTATTTTTCGGCATCTTTCAAAACAAAATGTTAACTATTTTTCGGCATCTTTCAAAACAAAATGTTAACTATTTTTCGGCATCTTTCAAAACAAAATGTTAACTATTTTTCGGCATCTTTCAAAACAAAATGTTAACTATTTTTCGGAAATCTTTCAAAACAAAATGTTAACTATTTTTCGGTACTCTTCAAAACAAAATGTTAACTATTTTTCGGCATCTTTCAAAACAAAATGTTAACTATTTTTCGGCATCTTTCAAAACAAAATGTTAACTATTTTTCGGAATCTTTCAAAACAAAATATTAACTATTTTTCGGTACTCTTCAAAACAAAATGTTAACTATTTTTCGGCATCTTTCAAAACAAAATGTTAACTATTTTTCGGCATCTTTCAAAACAAAATGTTAACTATTTTTCGGAAATCTTCAAAACAGAATATTAACTATTTTTCGGCACTCTTCAAAACAGAATATTAACTATTTTTCGGCACTCTTCAAAACAGAATATTAACTATTTTTCGGTACTCTTCAAAACAAAATGTTAACTATTTTTCGGTACTCTTCAAAACAAAATGTTAACTATTTTTCGGCATCTTTCAAAACAAAATGTTAACTATTTTTCGGCATCTTTCAAAACAAAATGTTAACTATTTTTCGGCATCTTTCAAAACAAAATGTTAACTATTTTTCGGCATCTTTCAAAACAAAATGTTAACTATTTTTCGGCATCTTTCAAAACAAAATGTTAACTATTTTTCGGCATCTTTCAAAACAAAATGTTAACTATTTTTCGGCATCTTTCAAAACAAAATGTTAACTATTTTTCGGCATCTTTCAAAACAAAATGTTAACTATTTTTCGGCATCTTTCAAAACAAAATGTTAACTATTTTTCGGCATCTTTCAAAACAAAATGTTAACTATTTTTCGGCATCTTTCAAAACAAAATGTTAACTATTTTTCGGCATCTTTCAAAACAAAATGTTAACTATTTTTCGGAAATCTTCAAAACAGAATATTAACTATTTGTCGGCACTCTTCAAAATAGAATATTAATTTTTTTTCGGAAATCTTCAAAACAAGTAGTTAATATTCCTTCGGCACTCTTCAAAACAAAATGTTAACTATTTTTCGGCACTCTTAACAACGGAATATATATAATTTGTCGGCACTCTTCAAAAACAAAATGTTAACTACTTTTCGGCACTCTTCAAAACAGAATATTAACTATTTTTCGGAACTCGGCACAACAAAATGTAAACTATTTTTCGGCATTCTTCAAAACAGAATGTTAACTATTTTTCGGAATGCTTCAAAACAGAATATTCACTATTTTTCGGCACTCTTACAAACAAAATGTTAACTACTTTTCGGCACTCTTCAAAACAGAATATTCACTATTTTTCGGCACTCTTCCAAACAGAATATTAACTATTTGTCGGCACTCTTCCAAACAAAATGTTAGCTATTTTTTGGCGCTCTCCACAACAAAATGTTTGTCGGCACCCTTCAAAACGAAATCTTTACTATTTTTCGGCACTCTTCAAACAAAACTTTACTATTAACTATTTTTCGGCACTCTTAAAAACAGAATATTCACTATTTTTCGGCACTCTTCAAAACAAAATTTTAACTATTTTTCGGCACTCTTCCAAACAAAATGTTAGCTATTTTTTTGGCACTCTCCACAACAAACTGTTCGTCGGCACCCTTCAAAACGAAATATTAACTATTTTTCAGCACTGTTCAAACAAAACTTTACTATTAACTATTTTTCGGCACTCTTCAAAACAGAATATTCACTATTTTTCGGCACTCTTCAAAACAGAATATTAACTATTTTTCGGCATTCTTCAAAACAGAATATTAACTATTTTTCGACACTCTTCAAAACAGAATATTAACTATTTTTCGGCACTGTTCAAAACAGAATATTCACTATTTTTCGGCATTCTTCTAAACAGAATATTAACTATTGTTCGCCACTCTTCAAAAAAAAAAATAATGTTAAATATTTTTCGGCACGCTTCAAAACAGAATATTAACTATTTGTCGGCACAAAATAGAATATTGACAATCGTTGGGAACTCTTTGAAACAAATAGTTTATATTCTGTTGGCACTCTTCAAAACAAAATGTTAACTTTTTTTCGGCACTCTTCAAAACATAATATTAACTATTTTTCGGCACTCTTCACAACAGAATAAACAGAATATTAACTATTTTACGGCACTCTTCAAAAACGAATATTCACTATTTTTCGCTACTCTTCAAAACACAATGTTAGCAATTTTTTGGCACTCTTCACAACAAAATTGTTAACTATATTTCGGCACTCTTAAAAACAGAACATTAACTATTTTTCGGCACTCTTTAAAACAGAATATGACCTATTTTTTGGCACTCTTCATAAAAGAATATTCATTATTTCTTGGCACTCTTCAAAAACAGAATATTAACTATTTTTCGCCACTCTTCAAAACAGAATATTAACTATTTTTCGGCACTATTCAAAACAAAATGTTAGCTATTTTTCGGCACTCTTCAAAACAGAATATTAAATATTTTTCGGACCTCTGACAAATAGAATATAAACTATTTGTCGATACTCTTACGAAAAGAATATTAACTAGTTTTCGGAACTCTGCAAAATAGACTTTAAACTATATTTCGGCATTCTCAAAAACAAAATGTTAGGTGGTTTTCGGCATTATTAAAAACAAAATGTTAAGTATTTTACGGCATTCTTTAAATCAGAATATTAACAATTTTTCGGAAATCTTCAAAACAAAATGTTACCTATTTTTCGGCACTCTTCAAAACAAAATATCAGCCATGTTTCGGCACTCTTCAAAACAAAATGTTAACTATTTTTCGGCACTCTACAAAACAGAGTATTAAGTATTTTTCGGCACTCTACAAAACAGAATATTAACTATTTTTCGGTACTTACAAAACAGAATATTAACTATTTATCGGCACTCTTCAAAACAGAATATTAACTATTTTTCGGCACACTTCAAAACAGAATATTCACTATTTTTCGGCACTCTTCCAAACAGAATATAAACTATTTGTCGGCACTCTTCCAAACAGAATATTAACTATTTGTCGGCACTCTTCAAAATAGAATATTGATAATTGTTGGGAACTCTTAAAAACAAATAGTTAATATTCTGTCGGACCTCTTCAAAACAAAATCTTAATTTTTTACGGCACTCTTCAAAACATAATATTAACTATTTTTCGGCACTCTTCAAAACAGAATATTAACTATTTTTCGGCACTCTTCAAAACAGAATATTCACTATTTTTCGGCACTCTTCCAAACAGAATATTAACTATTTGTCGGCACTCTTTAAAATAGAATATTGATAATTGTTGGGAACTCTTACAAACAAATAGTTAATATTCTGTCGGCACTCTTCAAAACAAAATCTTAATTTTTTACGGCACTCTTCAAAACATAATATTAACTATTTTTCGGAACTCTTAAAAACAGAACATTAACTATTTTTCGGCACTCTTTAAAACAGAATATGACCTATTTTTTGGCACTCTTCATAAAAGAATATTCATTATTTCTTGGCACTCTTCAAAAACAAAATGCTACCTATTTTTCGGCACTCTTCAAAACCGAATATTAACTATTTGTCGGCACTCTCCAAAACAAAATGTTAACTATTTTTCGGCACTCTTCAAAACAGAATATTAACTATTTTTCGCCACTCTTCAAAACAGAATATTAACTATTTTTCGGCACTATTCTAAACAAAATGTTAGCTATTTTTCGGCACTCTTCAAAACAGAATATTAACTATTTTTCGGCACTCTTCAAAACAGAATATTCACTATTTTTCGGCACTCTTTAAAATAGAATATTGATAATTGTTGGGAACTCTTACAAACAAATAGTTAATATTCTGTCGGCACTCTTCAAAACAAAATCTTAATTTTTTACGGCACTCTTCAAAACATAATATTAACTATTTTTCGGAACTCTTAAAAACAGAACATTAACTATTTTTCGGCACTCTTTAAAACAGAATATGACCTATTTTTTGGCACTCTTCATAAAAGAATATTCATTATTTCTTGGCACTCTTCAAAAACAAAATGCTACCTATTTTTCGGCACTCTTCAAAACCGAATATTAACTATTTGTCGGCACTCTCCAAAACAAAATATTAACTATTTTTCGCCACTCTTCAAAACAGAATAATAACTATTTTTCGGCACTATTCTAAACAAAATGTTAGCTATTTTTCGGCACTCTTCAAAACAGAATATTAAATATTTTTCGGACCTCTGACAAATAGAATATAAACTATTTGTCGATACTCTTACGAACAGAATATTAACTAGTTTTCGGAACTCTGCAAAATAGACTTTAAACTATATTACGGCATTCTCAAAAACAAAATGTTAGGTGGTTTTCGGCATTATTCAAAACAAAATGTTAAGTATTTTTCGGCATTCTTTAAATCAGAATATTAACTATTTTTCGGAAATCTTCAAAACAAAATGTTACCTATTTTTCGGCACTCTTCAAAACAAAATATCAGCCATCTTTCGGCACTCTTCAAAAAAAAAATGTTAACTATTTTTCGGCACTCTACAAAAAAGAGAGTATTAACTATTTTTCGGCACTCTACAAAACAGAATATTAACTATTTTTCGGTACTTACAAAACAGAATATTAACTATTTTTCGGCACTCTTCAAAACAGAATATTAACTATTTTTCGGCACTCTTCAAAACAGAATATTAACTATTTTTCGGCACTCTTCAAAACAGAATATTAACTATTTTTCGGCACTCTTCCAAACAGAATATTAACTATTTGTCGGCACTCTTCCAAACAGAATATTAACTATTTGTCGGCACTCTTCAAAATAGAATATTGAAATTGTTGGGAACTCTTAAAAACAAATAGTTAATATTCTGTCGGCACTCTTCAAACCAAAATCTTAATTTGTTTCGGCACTTTTCAAAACATAATATTAACTATTTTCCGGCACTCTTAAAAACAGAACATTAACTATTTTTCGGCAATCTTCAAAACAGAATATTAACTATTTTTCGCCACTCTTCAAAACAAAATGTTAGCTATTTTTCGGCACTCTCGAAAACAAAATGTTAGCTATTTTTCGACACTCTTCAAAACAGAATATTAACTATATTTCGGACCTCTTACAAAAAGATTTTTAACTATCTGTCGATACTCTTACGAACAGAATATTAACTACTTTTCGGAACTCTGCAAAATAGACTTTAAACTATATTTCGGCACTCTCAAAAACAAAATGATACGTGTTTTTCGGTACTATTCAAAACAAAATGTTAACTATTTTTCGGCACTTTTCGAAACAGAATATTAACTATTTTTCGGAAATCTTCAGAACAAAATGTTAGCTTTGTTATGGCACTCTTCAAAACAAAACGTTAGCCATATTTCCGCATTCTTCAAATCAAAATGTTAACTATTTTTCGGCACTCTACAAAACAGAATATTTACTATTTTTCGGCACTCTTCAAAACAGAATATTAACTATTTTTCGGCACTCTTCAAAATAGAATATTAACTATTTTTCGCTACTCTTCAAAACAAAATGTTAGCTATTTTTTGGCACTCTTCACAACAAAATGTTAACAACAATTTTTCGGCATTCTTCAAAACAGAATATTAACTATTCATTTATTTGTCGGCACTCTTCAAAACAAAATGTTAGCTATTTTTCGGCACTCTTTAAAACAGAATATTAACTATGTTTCAGCAGGCTTCAAAACAGACTATTAACTATATTTCGGAACTCTTCAAAACAGAATATTAACTATTTTTCGGAACTCTTCAAAACAGAATATTAACTATTTTTAGGAAATCTTCAAAACAAAATGTTAGCTTTGTTTGGGCACTCTTAAAAACAAAATGTTAACTATTTTACGGCACTCTACAAAACAGAATAGTAACTATTTTTCGGCACTTTATAAAACAGAATAGTAACTATTTTCGGCACTCTTCAAAACAGAATATTAACTATTTTTCGGAACTATTCAAAACAGAATATTGACTATTTGTCGGCACTCTTCAAAATAGAATATTGACAATTGTTTGGAATTCTTCAAAACAAAATGTTAACTTTTTTTCGGCACTCTTCAAAACATAATATTAATTATTTTTCGGCACTCTTCAAAACAGAATATTAACTATTTTTCGGCACTCTTCATAAAAGAATATTCGTTATTTCTCGGCACTCTTAAAAAAAAAATGTTAACTATTTTTTGGCACTCTCCAAAACAAAATGTTTACTATTTTTCGGCACTCTTCAAAACAAAATGTTAGCTATGTTTTGGCACTCTTCAAAACAAAATGTTAGCTATGTTTTGGCACTCCTCAAAACAAAATGTTAGCTATGTTTTGGTACTCTTCAAAACAGAATATTAACTATTTTTTGGAAATCTTCAAAACAAAATGTTAGCTATTGTTCGGCACTCTTAAAAACAAAATGTCAGCCATCTTTCGACACTCTACAAAACAGAACATTAACTATTGTTCGGCTCTCTACAAAACAGAATATTAACTATTTTTCAGCACTCTATAAAACAGAATATTAACTATTTTTCGGCACTCTTTAAAATAGAATATTGACAATTGTTAGGAACTTTTCAAAACAAACAGTAAATATTCTGTCGGAACTCTTCAAAACAAAATGTATGCTATTTTGCGGCACTCTTCAAAACAAAATGTCAGCCATATTTCGGCACTCTTCAAAACAAAATGTTAACTATTTTTCGGCACTCTACAAAGCAGAATATTAACTATTTTACGGCACTCTTCAAAACAGAATATTAACTATTTGTCGGCACTCTTCAAAATAGAATATTTACAATTATTGGGAACTCTTCAAAACAAATAGTTAATATTCTGTCGGCACTCTTCAAAAAAATGTTAACTTTTTATCGGCACTCTTCAAAAATATGAACTATTTTTCGGAAATCTTCAAAACAAAATGTAAACTATTTTTCGGAACTCTTCAAAACAGAATATTCACTATTTCCTGCCGCTCTTCAAAACAAAATATTTTTCGGCACTCTTTAAAACAAAATGTTAGCTATTTTTGGTGCCCTCTTAAACACAAAATGTTGGCTATTTTACGGCACTGTTCAAAACTGAATGTTAGCTATTGTCCGGCACTCTTCAATACAATATGTAAAGTATTTTTCGACACTCTTAAAAACATAAAGTTAACTATTTTTCGGCACTCTTTAAAACAGAATATTAACTATTTTTCGGCAATCTCCAAAACAAAATATTAGACTTTTTCAGCACTCTTCAAAACAAAATATTAACTATTTTTCCGCACTATTAACAACACAATATTAACTATTTTCCGGCACTCTTGAAAACAGAATATTAACTATTTTCCGGCACTCTTCAACGCAGAATATTAACTATTTTTTAGCACTATTCAAAACAAAATATTAAGTATTTTAAGGCACTCTTCAAAACAGAATATAAACTATTTCTCAGCACTCCTAAAAACAAAATCTTCGCTATTTTTCGACACTCTTCCAAACAAAATATTAACTATTGTTCGGCACTCTTAAAAGAAAATGTTAACTTTTTTCGGCACTCTTCAAAACAGCATATTAACTATTTTTCGGCACTCTTCCAAGCAAAATGTTAACTATTTTTCGACACTCTTCAAAACAAAATATTATCTATTTTTCGGCACTCTTCAAAACAGAATATTAACTATTTTTCGGAACTCTTCAAAACAAAATGTATGCTATTTTTTCGGCACTTCAAAACAGAATATTAACTATTTTTCGGCACTCTTCAAAACAAAATATTTTTCGGCACTCTTCAAAAAAAAATGTTACCTATTTTTCGGCACACTACAAAACAAAATGTTAACTATTTTTCAGCATCTTTCAAAACAGAATATTAACTATTTTTCCGCACTCTTCAAAAAAAATGTCAGGTTTTTTGCGGCACTCTTCAAAACAAAATGTTAACTATTGTTCGGCACTTCTTAAAATAGAATATAAACTATTCTTCGGGGCGCTTTAAAACAGAATATTAACTATTTCTCGGCACTCTTCAAAACAAAATATTAGCATTTTTCGGCACTCTTTAAAACAAAATATTAACTATTTTTTCGCACTCTTAACAACAGAATATTAACTATTTTTCCGCACTATTAACAACAGATTATTAACTATTTTTTGAAACTCTTCAAAAGAAAATCTTATCTATTCCTCGGCACTCTTCAAAACAAAATGTTTACTACTTTCCGGCACTCTTCAAAAGAACATGTTAACTACTTTTCGGCACTCTTCAAAACAGAATATAAACTATTTTTTGGCATTGTTTAAAACAGATTCTTCAAAACAGAATATTAACTATTTTTCGGCACTCTTCCAAACAGAATATTAACTATTTGTCGGAACTCTTCCAAACAAAATGTAAGTTATTTTTTGGCACTCTCAACAACAAAATGTTTGTCGGCACACTTCAAAACGAAATCTTAACTATTTTTCGGCACTCTTCAAACAAAACGTTACTATAACTATTTTTCGGCACTCTTCAAAACAGAATATTCACTATTTTTCGGCACTCTTCAAAACAAAATATTAACTATTTTTCGGCACTCTTCAAAACAGAATATAAACTTTTATCGGCATTCTTCAAAACAGTATATTAACTATTTTTCAGCACTCTTCAAAACAAAATGTTAACTATTGTTCGGCACTGTTCAAAACAGAATATTACCTATTTTTCGGCATTCTTCTAAACAGAATATTACCTATTTTTCGGCACTCTTCAAAACAGAATATTAACTATTTTTCGCTACTCTTCAAAACAAAATGTTAGCTATTTTTTGGCACTCTTCACAACAGAATATTAATTATTTTTCGGTACTCTTTAAAAAAATACATGACCTATTTTTCGGAAATCTTCATAAAAGAATATTCATTATTTGTCGCCACTCTTCAAAAAAAAAATAATGTTAAATATTTTTCGGCACGCTTCAAAACAGAATATTAACTATTTGTCGGCACAAAATAGAATATTGACAATTGTTGGGAACTCTTTGAAACAAATAGTTTATATTCTGTTGGCACTCTTCAAAACAAAATGTTAACTTTTTTTGACACTCTTCAAAACATATTATTAACTATTTTTCGGCACTCTTCACAACAGAATAAACAGAATATTAAATATTTTACGGCACTCTTCAAAAACGAATATTCACTATTTTTCGCTACTCTTCAAAACAAAATGTTAGCTATTTTTTGGCACTATTCACAACAAAATTGTTAACTATATTTATTTTTGCACTCTTAAAAACAGAACATTAACTATTTTTCGGCACTCTTTAAAACAAAATATGACTTATTTTTTCGGCACTCTTCATAAAAGAATATTCATTATTTCTTGGCACTCTTCAAAAACAAAATGTTAACTATTTTTCGGTACTCTTCAAAACAGAATATTAACTATTTTTCGCCACTCTTCAAAACAGAATATTAACTATTTGTCGCCACTATTCAAAACAAAATGTTAGCTATTTTTCGGCACGCTTCAAAACAGAATATTAAATATTTTTCGAACCTCTGACAAATAGAATATTAACTATTTGTCGATATTCTTACGAACAAAATATTAACTAGTTTTCGGAACTCTGCAAAATAGACTTTAAACTATATTTCGGCATTCTCAAAAAAAAATGTTAGGTGTTTTTCGGCACTATTCAAAACAAAATGCTAACTATTTTTCGGCATTCTCCAAATCAGAATATTAACAATTTTTCGGAAATCTTCAAAACAAAATGTTACCTATTTTTCGGCACTCTTCAAAAATAAATATCGGCCATCTTTCGGCACTCTTCAAAACTAAATATTAACTATTTTTCGGCACTCTTCATAACTAAATGTTGACTATTTTTCGGCACTGTTTAAAACAGAATATTACCTACTTTTCGGCATTCTTCTAAACAGAATATTAACTATTTTTCGGCACTCTTCAAAACTAAATGTTAACTATTTTTCGGCACTCTTCAAAACAGAATATTACCTATTTTCGGCATTCTTCTAAAGAGAATATTAACTATTTTTCGGCACTCTTCAAAACTAAATGTTAACTATTTTTCGGCACTGTTCAAAACAGAATATTAACTATTTTTCGGCATTCTTCTAAACAGAATATTAACTATTTTTCGGCACTCTTCAAAACAGAATATTTACTATTTTTCAGCACGCTTCAAAACAGAATATTCACTATTTTTCGGCATTGTTTAAAACAGATTCTTCAAAACAGAATATTAACTATTTTTCGGCACTCTTCAAAACAGAATATTAACTATTTTTCGGCACTCTTCAAAACAGAATATTATCTATTTTTCGGCATTCTTCAAACAAAACTTTACTATTAACTATTTTTCGGCACTATTAACGGCACTCTTCAAAACAGAATATTCACTATTTTTCGGCACTCTTCGAAACAAAATATTAATTATTTTTCGGCACTCTTCAAAACAGAATATAAACTATTTATCGGCACTCTTCAAAACAGAATATTAACTATTTTTCAGCACGCTTCAAAACTAAATGTTAACTCTTTTTCGGCACTGTTCAAAACAGAATATTACCTATTTTTCGGCACTCTTTAAAACAGAATATTAACTATTTTTCAGCACTCTTCAAAACAAAATGTTAACTATTTTTCGGCACTGTTCAAAACAGAATATTACCTATTTTTCGGCATTCTTCTAAACAGAATATTACCTATTTTTCGGCACTCTTCAAAACAGAATATTAACTATTTTTCGCTACTCTTCAAAACAAAATGTTAGCTATTTTTTGGCACTCTTCACAACAGAATATTAATTATTTTTCGGTACTCTTTAAAAAAATACATGACCTATTTTTCGGAAATCTTCATAAAAGAATATTCATTATTTGTCGCCACTCTTCAAAAAAAAATAATGTTAAATATTTTTCGGCACGCTTCAAAACAGAATATTAACTATTTGTCGGAACAAAATAGAATATTGACAATTGTTGGGAACTCTTTGAAACAAATAGTTTATATTCTGTTGAAACTCTTCAAAACAAAATGTTAACTTTTTTTTTGGCACTCTTCAAAACATAATATTAACTATTTTTCGGCACTCTTCACAACAGAATAAACAGAATATAAACTATTTTACGGCACTCTTCAAAAACGAATATTCACTATTTTTCGCTACTCTTCAAAACAAAATGTTAGCTATTTTTTGGCACTCTTCACAACAAAATTGTTAACTATATTTCGGCACTCTTAAAAACAGAACATTAACTATTTTTCGGAACTCTTTAAAACAGAATATGACCTATTTTTTGGCACTCTTCATAAAAGAATATTCATTATTTCTTGGCACTCTTCAAAAACAAAATGTTAACTATTTTTCGGCACTCTTCAAAGCAGAACATTAACTATTTTTCGCCACTCTTCAAAACAGAATATTTACTATTTTTCGCCACTCTTCAAAACAGAATATTTACTATTTTTCGGCACTCTTCAAAACAGAATATTAACTATTTTTCGCCACTCTTCAAAACAGAATATTAACTATTTTTCGCCACTCTTCAAAACAGAATATTAACTATTTTTCTGCACTATTCTAAACAAAATGTTAGCTATTTTTCGGCACTCTTCAAAACAGAATATTAAATATTTTTCGGACCTCTGACAAATAGAATATAAACTATTTGTCGATATTCTTACGAACAGAATATTAACTAGTTTTCGGAACTCTGCAAAATAGACTTTAAACTATATTTCGGCATTCTCAAAAACAAAATGTTAGGTGTTTTTCGGCACTATTCAAAACAAAATGTTTACTATTTTTCGGCATTCTTCAAATCAGAATATTAACTATTTTTCGGAAATCTTCAAAACAAAATGTTACCTATATTTCGGCACTCTTACAAAAAAAAATATCAGCCATCGTTCGGCACTCTTCAAAACAAAATGTTTACTATTTTTCGGCACTCTACAAAACAGAGTATTAAGTATTTTACGGCACTCTACAAAATAGAATATTAACTATTTTTCGGTACTTTACAAAACAGAATATTAACTATTTTTCGGCACTCTTCAAAACAGAATATTAACTATTTTTCGGCACTCTTATAAACAGAATATTAACTATTTTTGGCACTCTTCCAAACAGAATATTAACCATTTGTCGGCACTCTTAAAAATAGAATATTGATAATTGTTGGGAACTCTTCAAAACAAATAGTTAATATTCTGTCGGCACTCTTCAAAACAAAACCTTAGCTGTTTTTCGGTACTCTTCAAAACAAAATGTTAACTTTTTTTCGGCACTCTTCAAACCATGATATAAACTATTTTTCGGCACTCTTAAAAACAGAACATTAACTATTTTTCGGCAATTTTTAAAACAGAATATGACCTATTTTTTGGCATTCTTCAAAACAGAATATTAACTATTTTTCGCCACTCTTCAAAACAAAATGTTAGCTATTTTTCGGCACTCTTCAAAACAGAATATTAACTATATTTCGGACCTCTTACAAAAAGATTATTAACTATTTGTCGATACTCTTACGAACAGAATATTAACTACTTTTCGGAACTCTGCAAAATAGACTTTAAACTATATTTCGGCACTCTCAAAAACAAAATGCTACGTGTTTTTCGGTATTATTCAAAACAAAATGTTAACTATTTTTCGGCACTCTTCGAAACAGAATATTAACTATTTTTCGGAAATCTTCAAAACAAAATGTTAGCTTTGTTATGGCACTCTTCAAAACAAAGTGTCCGCCATATTTCCGCATTCTTCAAATCAAAATGTTAACAATTTTTCGGCACTCTACAAAAGAGAATATTAACTATTTTTCGGCACTCTAGAAAACAGAATATTAACTATTTTTCGGCACTCTTCAAAATAGAATATTGACAATTGTTGGGAATTCTTAAAAACAAATATTTAATATTCTGTCGGCACTCTTCCAAACAAAATTTTACCTGTTTTCGGTACTCTTCAAAACAAAATGTCAACTTCTTTTCGGCACTCTTCAAAACACAATATTAACTATTTTTCGGCATTCTTCAAAACAGAATATTAACAATTTTTCGGCACAATTAAAAACAAAATGTTAATTATGTTTCGGCACTCTTCAAAACAAAATGTTAGCTAGTTTTTGGCACTTTTCACAACAAAACTTTAACAATTTTTCGACACACTTCAAAACAGAATATTATCTATTTTTCAGCATTCTTCAAAACAGAATATCAACTATTTTTCGGCACCCTTCAAAACAAAATATTAACTATTTTTCCGCACTATTAATAACAGAATATTAACTATTTTCCGGCACTCTTGAAAACAGAATATTAACTATTTGCCGGCACTTTCCAACGCAGAATATTTACTATTTTTTGGCACTATTCAAAACAAAATATTAAGTATTTTACGGCACTCTTCAAAACAGAATATAAACTATTTCTCAGCACTCTTAACCAACAACATCTTCGCTATTTTTCGACACTCTTCAAAACAAAATATTATTTATTGTTCGGCACTCTTAAAAGAAAATGTTAACTATTTTTCGGCACTCTTCAAAACAGAATATTAACCATTTTTCGGCACTCTTCTAAGCAAAATGTTAGCTATTTTTCGACACTCTTCAAAACAGAATATTAACTATTCTTCGACACTCTTCCAAGCAAAATGTTAGATATTTTTCGACACTCTTCAAAACAAAATATTATCTATTTTCCGGCACTTTTCAAAACAGAATATTAACTATTTTTCGGAACTCTTCAAAACAAAATGTATGCTATTTTTCGGCACTCTTCAAAACAGAATATTAACTATTTTTCGGCACTCTTCAAAGCAGAATATTAACTATTTCTCGGCACTCTTCAGAACAAAATATTTTTCGGCACTCTTCAAAACAAAATGTTACCTATTGTTCGGCACTCTACAAAACAAAATGTTAACTATTTTTCAGCATCTTTCAAAACAGAATATTAACTATTTTTCCGCACTCTTCAAAAAAAATGTCAGGTTTTTTGCGGCACTCTTCAAAACAAAATGTTAACAATTGTTCGGCACTCCTTAAAATAGAATATGAACTATTTTTTAGGACGCTTAAAAAAAAAAAAATTAGCATTTTTCGGCACTCTTTACAACAAAATATTAACTATTTTTTCGCACTCTTAACAACAGAATATTAACTATTTTTCCGCACTATTAACAACAGAATATCAACTATTTTTTGGAACTCTTCAAAACAAAATCTTATCTATTCCTCGGCACTCTTCAAAACAAAATGTTTACTACTTTCCGACACTCTTCAAAACAAAATGTTAACTACTTTTCGGCACTCTTCAAAAAAGAATATTCACTATTTTTCGGCATTGTTTAAAACAGATTCTTCAAAACAGAATATTAACTATTTTTCGGCACTCTTCCAAACAGAATATTAACTATTTGTCGGCACTCTCCAAACAAAATGTAAGCTATTTTTTGGCACTCTCTACAACAAAATGTTTGTCAGCACCATTCAAAACGAAATCTTAACTATTTTTCGGCACTCTTCAAACAAAACTTTACTATTAACTATTTTTCGGCACTATTAACGGCACTCTTCAAAACAGAATATTCACTATTTTTCGGCACTCTTCAAAACAAAATATTAACTATTTTTCGGCACTCTTCAAAACAGAATATAAACTATTTATCAGCACTCTTCAAAACAGAATATTAACTATTTTTCAGCACTCTTCAAAACAAAATGTTTACTATTGTTCGGCACTGTTCAAAACAGAATATTACCTATTTTTCGATATTCTTCTAAACAGAATATTACCTATTTTTCGGCACTCTTCAAAACAGAATATTAACTATTTTTCGCTACTTTTCAAAACAAAATGTTAGCTATTTTTTGGCACTCTTCACAACAGAATATTAATTATTTTTCGGTACTCTTTAAAAAAATATATGACCTATTTTTCGGAAATCTTCATAAAAGAATATTCATTATTTGTCGCCACTCTTCAAAAAAAAATAATGTTAAATATTTTTCGGCACGCTTCAAAACAGAATATTAACTATTTGTCGGCACAAAATAGAATATTGACAATTGTTGGGAACTCTTTGAAACAAATAGTTTATATTCTGTTGGCACTCTTCAAAACAAAATGTTAACTTTTTTTTGGCACTCTTCAAAACATAATATTTACTATTTTTCGGCACTCTTCACAACAGAATAAACAGAATATCAAATATTTTACGGCACTCTTCACAACAGAATAAACAGAATATTAACTATTTTGCGGCACTCTTCACAACAGAAAAAACAGAATATTACCTATTTTACGGCACTCTTCCAAAACGAATATTCACTATTTTTCGCTACTCTTCAAAACAAAATGTTAGCTATTTTTTGGCACTATTCACAACTAAATTGTTAACTATATTTCGGCACTCTTAAAAACAGAACATTAACTATTTTTCGGCACTCTTTAAAACAGAATATGACCTATTGTTTGGCACTCTTCATAAAAGAATATTCATTATTTCTTGGCACTCTTCCAAAACTAAATGTTAACTATTTTTCGGCACTCTTCAAAACAGAATATTAACTATTTTTCGGCACTATTCAAAACAAAATGTTAGCTATTTTTCGGCACTCTTCAAAACAGAATATTAAATATTTTTCGGACCTTTGACAAATAGAATATAAACTATTTGTCGATATTCTTACGAACAGAATATTAACTAGTTTACGGAACTCTGCAAAATAGACTTTAGACTATATTTCGGCATTCTCAAAAACAAAATGTTAGGTGTTTTTCGGCACTATTCAAAACAAAATGTTAACTATTTTTCGGCATTCTTCAAATCAGAATATTAACTATTTTTCGGAAATCTTCAAAACAAAATGTTACCTATTTTTCGGCACTCTTCAAAACAAAATATCGGCCATCTTTCGGCATTCTTCTAAAGAGAATATTAACTATTTTTCGGCACTCTTCAAAACTAAATGTTAACTATTTTTCGGCACTGTTCAAAACAGAATATTAACTATTTTTCGGCATTCTTCTAAAGAGAATATTCACTATTTTTCGGCACTCTTCAAAACAGAATATTAACTATTTTTCGGCACTCTTCAAAACAGAATATTAACTATTTTTCGGCACTCTTAAAAACAGAATATTAACTATTTTTCGGCACTATTCAAAACAGAATATTAATTATTTTTCGGAACTCTTCAAAACAGAATATAATCTATTTTTCGGCATTCTTCAAAACAGAATCTTAACTATTTTTCGGCACGCTTCAAAACAGAATATTAACTATTTGTCGGAACCCTTCAAAACGAAATATTAACTATTTTTCGGCACTCTTCAAAACAGACTGTTAACTATTTTTCGGCACTCTTAAAACAGACTGTTAACTATTTTTCGGCACTCTTCAAAACAGAATATTCACTATTTTTCGGCATTGTTTAAAACAGATTCTTCAAAACAGAATATTAACTATTTTTTGGCACTCTTCCAAACAAAATGTTAGCTATTTTTTGGCACTCTCCACAATAAAATGTTTCTCGGCACCCTTCAAAACGAAATCTTAACTATTTTTCGGCACTCTTCAAACAAAACTTTTCTATTAACTATTTTTCGGCACTGTTCAAAACAGAATATTCACTATTTTTCGGCACCCCTCAAAACAAAATATTAACTATTTTTCGGCACTCTTCAAAACAGAATATAAACTATTTATCGGCACTCTTCAAAACAGAATATTTACTATTTTTCAGCACTCTTCAAAACTAAATGTTAACTATTTTTCGGCACTCTTCAAAACAGAATATTACATATTTTTCGGCACTCTTCAAAACAGAATATTAACTATTTTTCGGCACTCCTCAAAACAGAATATTAACTATTTTTCAGCACTCTTCAAAACTAAATGTTAACTATTTTTTGGCACTGGTCAAAACAGAATATTACCTATTTTTCGGCATTCTTCTAAACAGAATATTACCTATTTTTCGGCACTCTTCAAAACAGAATATTAACTATTTTTCGCTACTCTTCAAAACAAAATGTTAGCTATTTTTTGGCACTCTTCACAACAGATATTCATTTTTTTTTCGGTACTCTTTAAAAAAATATATGACCTATTTTTCGGAAATCTTCATAAAAGAATATTCATTATTTGTCGCCACTCTTCAAAAAAAAAAAAAAAAATGTTAAATATTTTTCGGCACTCTTCGAAACAGAATATTAACTATTTGTCGGCACAAAATAGAATATTGACAATTGTTGGGAACTCTTTGGAACAAATAGTTTATATTCTGTTGGCACTCTTCAAAACAAAATGTTAACTTTTTTTCGGCACTCTTCAAAACATAATATTAACTATTTTTCGGCACTCTTCACAACAGAATAAACAGAATATAAACTATTTTACGGCACTCTTCAAAAACGAATATTCACTATTTTTCGCTACTCTTCAAAACAAAATGTCAGCTATTTTCCGGCACTCTTAACAACAATTTGTTAACTATATTTCGGCACTCTTAAAAACAGAAAATTAACTATTTTTCGGAACTCTTTAAAACAGAATATGACCTATTTTGTGGCACTCTTCATAAAAGAATTTTCATTATTTCTTGGCAATCTTCAAAAACAAAATGTTAACTATTTTTCGGCACTCTTCAAAGCAGAACATTAACTATTTTTCGCCACTCTTCAAAACAGAATATTTACTATTTTTCGCCACTCTTCAAAACAGAATATTAACTATTTTTCGGCACTATTCTAAACAAAATGTTAGCTATTTTTCGGCACTCTTCAAAACAGAATATTAAATATTTTTCGGACCTCTGACAAATAGAATATAAACTATTTGTCGATACTCTTACGAACAGAATATTAACTAGTTTTCGGCACTCTGCAAAATAGACTTTAAACTATATTTCGGCATTCTCAAAAACAAAATGCCAGGTGTTTTTCGGCACTACTCAAAACAAAATGTTAACTATTTTTCGGCGTTCTTCAAATCAGAATATTAACTATTTTTCGGAAATCTTCAAAACAAAATGTTACCTATTTTTCGGCACTCTTCAAAAAAAAAATATCAGCCATCGTTCGGCACTCTTCAAAACAAAATGTTTACTATTTTTCGGCACTCTACAAAACAGAGTATTAAGTATTTTACGGCACTCTACAAAATAGAATAATTAACTATTTTTCGGTACTTTACAAAACAGAATATTAACTATTTTTCGGCACTCTTCAAAACAGAATATTAACTATTTTTCGGCACTCTTATAAACAGAATATTAATTATTTTTCGGCACTCTTATAAACAGAATATTAATTATTTTTCGGCACTCTTCAAAACAGAATATTAACCATTTTTCGGCACTCTTCAAAATAGAATATTGATAACTGTTGGGAACTCTTAAAAACAAATAGTTAATATTCTGTCGACACTCTTCAAAACAAAATCTTAGCTGTTTTTCGGTACTCTTCAAAACAGAATATTAACTATTTTTCGGCCCTCTCCAAAACAAAATGTTAGCTATTTCTAGGCACTCTTCAAAACAGAATATTAACTATTTTTCGGACCTCTTAAAAAGAATATTAACTATTTGACGACCTCTTATGAACGGAATATTAACTTTTCGGAACTCTGAAAAATAGACTTTAAACTATATTTCAGCACTCTTAAAAACAAAATGCTAGGTGTTTTTCGCAACTATTCAAAACAATATGTTAACTATTTTTCGGCACTGTTCAAAACAAAATGTCAGCCACTTTTCGGCATTCTTCAAAACAAAATGTTAACTATTTTTCGGCAGTCTACAAAACAGAATATTAACTATTTTTCGGCACTCTACAAAACAAAATATTAACTATTTTTCGGCCCTCTAGAAAACAGTATATTAACTATCTTTCGGCACTCTTCAAAATAGAATATTGACAATTGTTGGTAACTCTTATAAACAAATAATTAATATTCAGTCGGAACTCTTCAAAACAAAATGTATGCTATTTTTCGTCACTATTCAAACATAATATTAACTAATTCTCGGCGCACTTCAAAACAGAAAATTAACTATTTTTCGAAAATCTTCACAAGAAAATGTTAGCTATTTTTCGGCACTCTTCAAAACAAAATGTCAGTCATCTTTCGGCACTCTTCAAAACGAAATGTTAACTATTTATCGGCACTCTACAAAACAGAATATTCACTATTTTTCGGCTCTCTTTAAAACAGAATATTAACTATTTTTCAGAACTCTTCCAAACAGAATATGTACTATTTTTCGCTACTCTTCATAACAAAATGTTAGCTATTTTCGGCACTCCTCACAACAAAATGTTAACTATTTTACGGCACTCTTCAAAACAGAATATTAACTATTTGTCGGCACCCTTTCAAAAGGAAATCTTAACTATTTTTCGGCACTCTCCAAAAAAGAATATTAACTATTTTTCGGAACTCTTCAAAACAGAATATTAAATATTTGTCCGCACCTTTCAAAAAAGAATCTTGACAATTGTTGGGAACTCTTCAAAACAAATATTTAATATTTTTTAGCACTCCTCAAAACAAAATGTTAGATGTTTTTCGGTACTCTTCGAAACAAAATGTTAACTTCTTTTCGAGACTCTTCAAAAAAGAATATGACCTATTTTTCGGCACTGTTCATAAAACAATATTCATAATTTGTCGGCACTCTTCAAAAAAAAAAAAATGTTAGCTTCTGGACTCTTCAAAACAGAATATTAACTATGTTTCGCTACTCTTCAAAACAAAATGTTAGCTATTTTTTGGCACTCTTCACAACAAAATGTTAACAACTATTTTTCAGCATTCTTCAAAACAGAATATTTACTATTTTCCGGGAATCTTTAAAACAGAATATGACCTATTTTTCAGCACTCTTCATAAAACAATATTCATTATTTGTCGGCACTCTTCAAAAAAAAAAAAATGTTAGCTTCTGGACTCTTCAAAACAGAATATTAACTATGTTTCGCTACTCTTCAAAACAAAATGTTAGCAATTTTTTGGAACTCTTCACAACAATATGTTAACTATTTTTCGGCACTCTACAAAACAGAATATTAACTATTTGAAGGCACTCTTCAAAACAGAATATTAACTATTTTTCGGCACTCTTAAAAATAGAATATTGACAATTGTTATGAACTCTTCAAAACAAATAGTTAATATTCTGTCGGAACTCTTCAAAACAAAATGTATACTATTCTTCGTCAGTATTCAAACATAATATTAACTATTTTTCGGCACTCTTCACAACAGAATATTAACTATTTGTCGGAAATCTTCAAAACAAAATGTCAGTCATCTTTCGGCACTCCTCAAAACAAAATGTTAGATGTTTTTCGGTTCTCTTCAAAACAAAATGCTAATTTTTTCGGCACTCTTCAAAACAGAATATTAACTATTTTTCGCTACTCTTCAAAACGAAATGTTAGCTATTTTTTTGGCACTCTTCACAACAAAATGTTAACTATTTTTTGGCATTCTTCAAAACAGAATATTAACTATTTTTCGGCATTCTTCAAAACAGAATATTAGCTATTTTTCGGCACTCTTTAAAACAGAATATGACCTATTTTTCGGCACTCTTCATAAAACAATATTCATTTATTTGTCGGCACTCTCCAAAATAAAATGTTAACTATTTTTCGACACTCTTCAAAACAGAATATTAAATATTTTTCGGCACTCTCCAAAACAGAATATGTACTATATTTCGCTACTCTTCACAACAAAATGTTAACGATTTTTCGGCACTCTTCAAAACAGAATATTAACTATTTTTCGGCACTCTTCAAAACAGACTATTTACTATTTTTCGGAACTCTTCAAAACAGAATATTAACTATTTTTAGGAAATCTTCAAAACAAAATGTTAGCTATTTTTCAGCACTCTTCAAAACAAAATGTTAACTATTTACGGCACTCTACAAAACAGAATAGTAACTATTTTTCGGCACTTTATAAAACAGAATAGTATCTATTTTCGGCACTCTTCAAAACAGAATATTAACTATTTTTCGGAACTATTCAAAACAGAATATTAACTATTTGTCGGCACTCTTCAAAATAGAATATTGACAATTGTTTGGAATTCTTCAAAACAAAATGTTAACTTTTTTTCGGCACTCTTCAAAGCATAATATTAATTATTTTTCGGCACTCTTCAAAACAGATAATTAACTATTCTTCGGAAATCTTCATAAAAGAATATTCGGTATTTCTCGGCACTCTTAAAAAAAAAAAATGTTAACTATTTGTCGGCACTCTCCAAAACAAAATGTTTACTATTTTTCGGCACTCTTCAAAACAAAATGTTAGCTATGTTTTGGCACTCTTCAAAACAGAATATTAAATATTTTTCGGATCTCTTACAACAAGAATATTAACTATTTGTCGATACTCCTACGAACAGAATATTAACTACTTTTCGGAACTCTGCAAAATAGACTTTAAACTATATTTCGGCACTCTCAAAAACAAAATGCCAGGTGTTTTTCGCCTCTATTCAAAAGAATATGTTAACTATTTTTCGGCACTCTATAAAATAGAATATTAACTATTTTTCGGCACTCTAGAAACCAGAATATTAACTATTTTTAGGCACTCTTCAAAACAGAATATTAACTATTTTTCGACACTCTTTAAAATAGAATATTGACAATTGTTGGGAACTTTTCAAAAAAAACAGTTAATATTCTGTCGGAACTCTTCAAAACAGAATGCATACTATTTTTCGTAACTATTCAAACATAATATTAACTATTTTTCGGAAATTTTCTAAAACAAAATGTTAGCTATTTTTCGGCACTCTTCAAAACAAAATGTCAGCCATCTTTCGGCACTCTTCAAAACAAAATGTTAACTATTTTTCGGCACTCTACAAAACAGAATACTAACTATTTTACGACACTCTTCAAAAAAATGTTAACTTTTTATCGGCACTCTTCAAAAATATGAACTATTTTTCGGAAATCTTCAAAACAAAATGTAAACTATTTTTCGGAACTCTTCAAAACAGAATATTAACTATTTTTCGGCACTCTTCAAGACAAAATATATTTCGGCAGTCTTCAAAACAAAATGTTAACTATTTTTAGGCTCTCTTCAAAATAGAATATTAACTATTTTTAGGCTCTCTAAAAAACAGAATATTAACTATTTTTCGGCACTCTTCAAAAATATGAACTATTTTTCGGAAATCTTCAAAACAAAATGAAAACTATTTTTCGGAACTCTTCAAAACAGAATATTAACTATTTTTCGGCACTCTTTAAAACAGAATATTAACTATTTTTTGGCACTATTCAAAACAGAATATTAACTATTTTTCGGCACTCTTCAAAACAGAATATAAACTATTTCTCAGCACTCTTATAAACACAATCTTCGCTATTTTTCGACACTCTTCCAAACAAAATATTAACTATTGTTCGGCACTCTTAAAAGAAAATGTTAACTACTTTTCGGCACTCTTAAAAACAGAATATAAACTAATTACCGGTACTCTTCAAAGCAGAATATTAACAATGTTTTGCCCTCTTTAAAGCAAAATGTTAGCTATTTATCAGCAATCTTCAAAACAAAATGTTACTATTTTTCGGCACTCTTTAAAACAGAATATTAACTATTTTTTGGCACTATTCAAAACAGAATATTAACTATTTTTCGGCACTCTTCAAAACAGAATATAAACTATTTCTCAGCACTCTTATAAACACAATCTTCGCTATTTTTCGACACTCTTCCAAACAAAATATTAACTATTGTTCGGCACTCTTAAAAGAAAATGTTAACTACTTTTCGGCACTCTTAAAAACAGAATATAAACTAATTACCGGTACTCTTCAAAGCAGAATATTAACAATGTTTTGCCCTCTTTAAAGCAAAATGTTAGCTATTTATCAGCAATCTTCAAAACAAAATGTTACTATTTTTCGGCACTCTTTAAAACAGAATATTAACTATTTTTTGGCACTATTCAAAACAGAATATTAACTATTTTTCGGCACTCTTCAAAACAGAATATAAACTATTTCTCAGCACTCTTATAAACACAATCTTCGCTATTTTTCGACACTCTTCCAAACAAAATATTAACTATTGTTCGGCACTCTTAAAAGAAAATGTTAACTACTTTTCGGCACTCTTAAAAACAGAATATAAACTAATTACCGGTACTCTTCAAAGCAGAATATTAACTATGTTTTGCCCTCTTTAAAGCAAAATGTTAGCTATTTATCAGCACTCTTCAAAACAAAATGTTACTATTTTTCGGCGCTCTTCCTAACAGAATATTAACTTTTTGCCGGCACTCTTCAAAACAGAATATAAACTATTTCTCAGCACTCTTAAAAACAAAATCTTCGCTATTTTTCGACACTCTTCAAAACAAAATGTAAACTGTTTTGAGGTACTCTTAAAAACAGAATATTAACTATTTTTCGGCACTCTTCAAAACAGAATATTATCTTTTTTTCGGCATTCTTCAAAACAAAATGTTAACTATTTTTCAGCACTTTCCAAACAAAATGTTCACTATTTTCCGGCACTCTTCAAAACAGAATAGTAAAACAAAATGTTATCTATTTTCCGGCACGCTTCAAAACAGAATATTAACTATTTTTCGGCACTCTTCAAAACAGAATATTAACTATTTTTCGGCACTCTTCAAGACAAAATATATTTCGGCAGTCTTCAAAACAAAATGTTAACTATTTTTAGGCTCTCTTCAAAATAGAATATTAACTATTTTTAGGCTCTCTAAAAAACAGAATATTAACTATTTTTCGGCACTCTTCAAAACAAAATATATTTCGGCAGTCTTCAAAACAAAATGTTAACTATTTTTAGGCTCTCTTCAAAATAGAATATTAACTATTTTTAGGCTCTCTAAAAAACAGAATATTAACTATTTTTCGTGCACTCTTCAAAACAAAATATATTTCGGCAGTCTTCAAAACAAAATGTTAACTATTTTTAGGCTCTCTTCAAAATAGAATATTAACTATTTTTAGGCTCTCTAAAAAACAGAATATTAACTATTTTTCGGCACTCTTCAAAACAAAATATATTTCGGCAGTCTTCAAAACAAAATGTTAACTATTTTTAGGCTCTCTTCAAAATAGAATATTAACTATTTTTAGGCTCTCTAAAAAACAGAATATTAACTATTTTTCGGCACTCTTCAAAACAAAATATATTTCGGCAGTCTTCAAAACAAAATATTAACTATTTTTAGGCTCTCTTCAAAATAGAATATTAACTATTTTTAGGCTCTCTAAAAAACAGAATATTAACTATTTTTCGGCACTCTTCAAAACAAAATATATTTCGGCAGTCTTCAAAACAAAATGTTAACTATTTTTAGGCTCTCTTCAAAATAGAATATTAACTATTTTTAGGCTCTCTAAAAAACAGAATATTAACTATTTTTCGGCACTCTTCAAAACAAAATATATTTCGGCAGTCTTCAAAACAAAATGTTAACTATTTTTAGGCTCTCTTCAAAATAGAATATTAACTATTTTTAGGCTCTCTAAAAAACAGAATATTAACTATTTTTCGGCACTCTTCAAAACAAAATATATTTCGGCAGTCTTCAAAACAAAATGTTAACTATTTTTAGGCTCTCTTCAAAATAGAATATTAACTATTTTTAGGCTCTCTAAAAAACAGAATATTAACTATTTTTCGGCACTCTTCAAAACAAAATATATTTCGGCAGTCTTCAAAACAAAATGTTAACTATTTTTAGGCTCTCTTCAAAATAGAATATTAACTATTTTTAGGCTCTCTAAAAAACAGAATATTAACTATTTTTCGGCACTCTTCAAAACAAAATATATTTCGGCAGTCTTCAAAACAAAATGTTAACTATTTTTAGGCTCTCTTCAAAATAGAATATTAACTATTTTTAGGCTCTCTAAAAAACAGAATATTAACTATTTTTCGGCACTCTTCAAAACAAAATATATTTCGGCAGTCTTCAAAACAAAATGTTAACTATTTTTAGGCTCTCTTCAAAATAGAATATTAACTATTTTTAGGCTCTCTAAAAAACAGAATATTAACTATTTTTCGGCACTCTTAAAAACAAAATATATTTCGGCAGTCTTCAAAACAAAATGTTAACTATTTTTAGGCTCTCTTCAAAATAGAATATTAACTATTTTTAGGCTCTCTAAAAAACAGAATATTAACTATTTTTCGGCACTCTTCAAAACAAAATATATTTCGGCAGTCTTCAAAACAAAATATTAACTATTTTTAGGCTCTCTTCAAAATAGAATATTAACTATTTTTAGGCTCTCTAAAAAACAGAATATTAACTATTTTTCGGCACTCTTCAAAACAAAATATATTTCGGCAGTCTTCAAAACAAAATGTTAACTATTTTTAGGCTCTCTTCAAAATAGAATATTAACTATTTTTAGGCTCTCTAAAAAACAGAATATTAACTATTTTTCGGCACTCTTCAAAACAAAATATATTTCGGCAGTCTTCAAAACAAAATGTTAACTATTTTTAGGCTCTCTTCAAAATAGAATATTAACTATTTTTAGGCTCTCTAAAAAACAGAATATTAACTATTTTTCGGCACTCTTCAAAACAAAATATATTTCGGCAGTCTTCAAAACAAAATGTTAACTATTTTTAGGCTCTCTTCAAAATAGAATATTAACTATTTTTAGGCTCTCTAAAAAACAGAATATTAACTATTTTTCGGCACTCTTCAAAACAAAATATATTTCGGCAGTCTTCAAAACAAAATGTTAACTATTTTTAGGCTCTCTTCAAAATAGAATATTAACTATTTTTAGGCTCTCTAAAAAACAGAATATTAACTATTTTTCGGCACTCTTCAAAACAAAATATATTTCGGCAGTCTTCAAAACAAAATGTTAACTATTTTTAGGCTCTCTTCAAAATAGAATATTAACTATTTTTAGGCTCTCTAAAAAACAGAATATTAACTATTTTTCGGCACTCTTCAAAACAAAATATATTTCGGCAGTCTTCAAAACAAAATGTTAACTATTTTTAGGCTCTCTTCAAAATAGAATATTAACTATTTTTAGGCTCTCTAAAAAACAGAATATTAACTATTTTTCGGCACTCTTCAAAACAAAATATATTTCGGCAGTCTTCAAAACAAAATGTTAACTATTTTTAGGCTCTCTTCAAAATAGAATATTAACTATTTTTAGGCTCTCTAAAAAACAGAATATTAACTATTTTTCGGCACTCTTCAAAACAAAATATATTTCGGCAGTCTTCAAAACAAAATGTTAACTATTTTTAGGCTCTCTTCAAAATAGAATATTAACTATTTTTAGGCTCTCTAAAAAACAGAATATTAACTATTTTTCGGCACTCTTCAAAACAAAATATATTTCGGCAGTCTTCAAAACAAAATGTTAACTATTTTTAGGCTCTCTTCAAAATAGAATATTAACTATTTTTAGGCTCTCTAAAAAACAGAATATTAACTATTTTTCGGCACTCTTCAAAACAAAATATATTTCGGCAGTCTTCAAAACAAAATGTTAACTATTTTTAGGCTCTCTTCAAAATAGAATATTAACTATTTTTAGGCTCTCTAAAAAACAGAATATTAACTATTTTTCGGCACTCTTCAAAACAAAATATATTTCGGCAGTCTTCAAAACAAAATGTTAACTATTTTTAGCATTTTACGAAATGGAATATTTACATTCAACAAAAAAATGTTTACTGTTCTGCACTTCCTAAACAGAATGTAAACTATTTTGAATTCGTAAAACAGAATATTTACTATTTTACAATTCCCAAAACAAAATGTTGACTATTCTGCACTTCCTAAAAGTGAATGTTCATTATTTTGCGATTCCAAAAACAGAAGGTTAAAATTTTGCATGTCTTAAACAGAATATTAACTAATCTGCACTTCTAAAACAGAATAATGCGTATTTTGCATATTTCAAAAAAGAATTTTCACTATTTTCTCTTCTCTAAAAGAATGTTAACTGTTCTGCAATTCCCAAAACAAAATATTAATTATTTGGCACTTACAAAAACAGAATATTAACTGTTAATCTTTCCAAAACAGATTGTTAACTATTCTGCACATTCCTAAAACAAAATGTTAGCTATTTTGCAATCCCAAAATATAATATTAAGTATTTTGCAATTCCAAAAACAGAATGTTTACTATTTTGCACTTTTGATAATGTTGTCTAAAATGTAATGAATTAAATTGGTAACATGGTGAAAGGAATAAAGTAACTTACATAAACAGGTGCGCCTTTCTCTTGTCGGGTGGAAAGAGAAAGAAAAAACATCTTCACTTGTAGAAGACTCGGTTATATACATGTGACATTGATTTGCATAAGAGGGAAATGTAGAGTTGAATGTAAAAATCAAAGAAGAAAGCGCCCACGTGCGTGTGCATTATGTGGCTATATGACTTACCTTCAGATGGGATCTGAGAGAGAGAGAGAGAGAGAGAGATTAAAGATGGCGGCCATGGATTTATAAGGTGTAGTCTTGTAGAATTTCACGAGATCACACCGCCCACTGCACACATATGCAAATGAAATGCAGTCAGTTTTTTTGTTTTTTTAAATAAAACTCCTGTTGGCAGAGGTGAGGGAGAGACGCATGCTGGATGTTGAGAGAGAAAGTTGTTAGGCGTTGTTACAGTTACGAATTCTATCTGAACTTTTGTTTATTTTATTCATTTATTTAAGAAGACGAATCACTGTGTTCAGTGTCAAGCGATTGACCCTGCCCCAAATATACATAATTCTGGGGAAATTGGAGTTTCAAAGGATTGGACAAGATTAGCTATTGGTAGAACACACTATCGTGGAGGAGCACACTTGTCAATAATTGACTGTGGACCAAGTAGACTGGCGATGGTTGGGAGTTACATGTGGAATCTGCATCTGCAACTGCAGCCGAATTAGAAAAGTGATGCTTGAACGACGTCCAGTAAGGGAAGTGATAATGGATAATGGTACTGCTTTTCACTCAGAAATCTTCCAGACTATGTTAAAAAAATGAGACAAAAAGTTATTACAGGGTAGCCTATAGACCTGGAGGAAATGGAATAGTGGAGCGACATCATCGGACAGTGAAAGCAATAGCCGAGAGAGGAAGGATATTACCTGAATAAGCCACATTCTGGTACAACATGGCCCCTAAGGTCCGACAGAGAGATGACACAGTGCTACACAGATCAATTTTTAATTATAAATTGAGGCACCCAAGAGATATATCCCCAGAAATTGATGAGCAAGGACCAGCCAGAATCCAAATGGGAGAAAAGGTTTGGGTGAAACTTCCTAATACACAATGCATGACACGATGGGGAAGAGGGTGATTATGGGAGTGCAATCCCTTAACAACTTGAGTGTCGATGGAATGCCATGACATATTTTAGACGCAAGTCGCGTGATCCAGGTAGATGATGAGGATGTTGGTGCTGAATCCGGTTGCCTGTTTCCCACCTGATTACAACCTGGATGTCTTCAAGTCCAATGTAAATAAATTCCTGATGAATCGCCTCCTTTATCAAATCTCCAACACTAACGTACTGTACACACAATAACCCTTATCCCGAGTGGCTTCTGGGCCTTGATAAGTGGTGACTACCTTGTAAAAACAAAAAAAAGAAAAAAAGGTGAACCGGTGCTGATGCAAGACCACAGAGAGAACCCAATATTCCTATCTGGACACGGAATTATGTAATATGAAATGATCTTTAATGGTCATATGGGTGTGCAGTCTAAAATGTAATGAAATAAATTGATTACGTGGTGAAAGGAATAAAGTAACTTACACAATCAGGTGTGCCTCTCTCCTGTCGGAAGGCAGAATGAGGGAGGGAAAGAGAAAGAAAAAAATTTTCATTTGTAGAAGGCTCGGTTATATACATGTGCCATTGATTTGCATAAGAGGACAAAAACTGTTGAGTAAAGGACGAGTTGAAAGCACGACGGCAGTTCTTGTTTTGACAGCAGAAAGAGAGAACAGACGGTGGAAAGTTTCAGTTGAATTTAATCGTGAGAAGAGTTTGAACAAATATTTTTTCTTCATTTGATTTTCCTTCTCCTTATCATATGGATACATTTTAATGTTGGTTTTCTTTCTGAACATATTTATTTGGTAAAGTAAAACCAGCAGTGTAAAGACGTCTTACATTAGCGAATACACATAATACCAATGTATTTAATTACATATAAAACAGAATGTTAACTATTCTGCACTTCCCAAAACAGAATGTTAGCTATTTCGCACGTCTAAAAACAGATGGTTAAGAATTTTGCACTTTTTAAACAGAATACTAACTAGTCTGCATTTCTTAAAATAGAATATTTAATATTTTGCATTTCCCCAAACAGAATTTTAACTATTTTTCATTTCTCAAAGAGTATGGGAACTATACTGCACTTTCCAAAACAAAATGTTGCTATTTTGCATTCCCATAACATAATATTAAGTATTTTGCATTCTCCAAAACAGAATACTAACTATTCTGCAATTTTCAAAACAGAATGTTAACTATATTGCAATTTTCAAAACAGAATGTTAACTATTCTGCAATTTTCAAAACAGAATGTTAACTATTCTGCAATTTTCAAAACAGAAGGTTAACTATTCTGCAATTTTCAAAACAGAATGTTAACTATTCTGCAATTTTCAAAACAGAAGGTTAACTATTCTGCAATTTTCAAAACAGAATGTTAACTATTCTGCAATTTTCAAAACAGAATGTTAACTATTCTGCAATTTTCAAAACAGAAGGTTAACTATTCTGCAATTTTCAAAACAGAATGTTAACTATTCTGCAATTTTCAAAACAGAATGTTAACTATTCTGCAATTTTCAAAACAGAAGGTTAACTATTCTGCAATTTTCAAAACAGAATGTTAACTATTCTGCAATTTTCAAAACAGAAGGTTAACTATTCTGCAATTTTCAAAACAGAATGTTAACTATTCTGCAATTTTCAAAACAGAATGTTAACTATTCTGCAATTTTCAAAACAGAAGGTTAACTATTCTGCAATTGTCAAAACAGAATGTTAACTATTCTGCAATTTTCAAAACAGAATGTTAACTATTCTGCAATTTTCAAAACAGAAGGTTAACTATTCTGCAATTTTCAAAACAGAATGTTAACTATTCTGCAATTTTCAAAACAGAAGGTTAACTATTCTGCAATTTTCAAAACAGAATGTTAACTATTCTGCAATTTTCAAAACAGAATGTTAACTATTCTGCAATTTCTAAAACAGAATATTTACTATTCTACACTTCCTAAAACAGAATTTTAACTATTTTTGCATTTTGATCTGACAATGTCTGGGATTAAATTTGAGTCACTGCTGTCAAAGCGATAAAATCTGAATGAAAACGTCCTAAAATAAAATCATAACTAAGAACTGAGTGTATGAGATCCCACATACATGTGGTAAACTAAAAAATCGTTAGGTTGCTCTCCACTAAACTTAAGGTTAGCGCATCGAAAAGCTGTAATATGTGGAAAGATTGAAAAGTCAGATATGGCTGAGCATATATGGAGGGAAAAGGGAAAACATTTTCCTTTTTATGATATAAAGTATTTAGCATATCTAGTACAGAATTTAAACACAATATCCGAAGAATTAATTATATAATATATATATATATATATATATATATATATATATATATATATAGAGAGAGAGAGAGAGAGAGAGACAGAGAGAGAGAGAGACAGAGAGAGAGAGAGAGATATACACACATATATATATATATATATTATTCAAAGCATTAATTATATATACATACATACATATATATATATATATATATATATATATATATATATATATATAATGAAATAAGAATTACAGTTAAGTTTACCAAAATAATCGAAGATGGTAAAACTAAAGTATATTATAAATATTAAAGAATTAATATTTATAAAGTAATCTCAACCAGATGTAAAAGCCTGATAAAACCAAATAGGAGATAGAGCTTATAATAAGAGCAAATACTTAATAAAACATGTTAAAAAAACACTTTGAAAAAGAGTTAAAAACATATTTAATTTTAAAAAAAGGAAGCACAAGATAAGTGGATAGTCCTTAATCCGCAGATTTCCGAAGAAATACTTTCCTTCTCATCAGAGGGTAGGATTAAGCAAAATGCGGGATCGGATTTTGCTTGAAAAAGTATTTGATGAAACTACAAGTAAGTCACAGATCTTACTTGATAACAAATAGTGAAGCAGAGGGAATAGAATGAAGAAAATCAACTTTTTCTTCCCCCCTGTTTAAAATAATATGCAAATTAGCTAGATCTTTTGCAGGTGAATTCAATTCCACGACCCATATATAACAAAGTTGTATTTTCTTTTTAAATGACTAGAAAAAATGGTTTGCCTTTTTTCTTCTTGGTCTTTGGGCCAAGACCTTTTTTCTGTTATTAAAGTGTAGTATCTGTTCCGGCAGATGCTGCAATCAAAGACCATATATGGGGGCAACCCCACATATCAGACTATTGCCCTTGAGTAATCAGTTTTGGTTAATGTAGGGGAAACCCTTCATACTGAGACAATTACTATATTTTTTTTTTTTTAATACTGCCAGAATGCCCCCTTTTTGCCCTTGTTTTAGGGGAGCTGGTTTTCCCCCACAGTAAAAACGACCTTGTGTCACATTTGTTTTCGTGAGGAAGCAAATACATACGTAAATAAATCGAAAAAAGGGTCTTTAATATGAATATCAATACAAAAATATATATGGGGGTATAGATATATGTAGCAAAACAGAAGAGAAAAAGACAAAGAAAAACGAAATCAGGTCAGCGTCGAGCAGACAATCCAGGTGAAAAGAAATGTATTCAGACAATGTCTAGACTAGTGTCGAGGTAAAAAAAAAAAAAAATGTAGGTCAATGACAAAATCATTGCATATAAACATTTAACTCAAGTTAATGGTTTTGCCAGCTCAAGCGATTTTTGGTTGAAGATTAAAATTTTAATTTTTATTTACTATTGATAAAAACGAATTAAAAATATATGAATAAAAATGGTCATAGACTTCTTCTTCTTCTTCTTCTTCTTCTTCTTCTTCTTCTTATTATTATTATTATTATTATTATTATTATTATTATTATACAACAACAACAACAACAACCACCACCACAACAACAACAACCACAGAACAATCAGACCCGGCAGAAAAACAAAGAAAACACGCTACTGGAGACAGGTATAGAAAAAGCGACCGGATCATAATAGAAATGCCGAATTGCTGAAAGATATGAAAAAAAGTCACAGTAAATCGAAGAATGGGCCAGAAAATGAAATCAACAAGCAAATCCACCAGACAACCTTACGAAAAATGGCACATTTACATTTCTTCCTGTTGTGACATTTTGTTCATTCCTTTTTCTGGAGTTTACATATTACTGTCTTTCTAGCCGAATTTTTCCATCGCTGAACGACTTTCTCCCAGCTGAGAAGTTGCTTGCCCCATCTTTTCGTTCACTCGAAACTCACAAACTCCTAACCAACTGATTACGCAACGTCTTTTCTGTGGGAAAGAGGTTGCATGAAAGAGAAACGGGCATCAGAGATTGGAAGTTGAAAAGAAGGGGTAAGTTTGGGCTGGGGTTGTAAATTTAAGGTTAGTATCTAATAGATTTTGTAAATTTAAGGTTAGTATCTAATAGATTTTGTAAATTTAAGGTTAGTGTCTAATAGATTTTGTAAATTTAAGGTTAGTATCTAATAGATTTTGTAAATTTAAGGTTAGTGTCTAATAGATTTTGTAAATTTAAGGTTAGTGTCTAATAGATTTTGTAAATTTAAGGTTAGTATCTAATAGATTTTGTAAATTTAAGGTTAGTGTCTAATAGATTTTGTAAATTTAAGGTTAGTATCTAATAGATTTTGTAAATTTAAGGTTAGTGTCTAATAGATTTTGTAAATTTAAGGTTAGTATCTAATAGATTTTGTAAATTTAAGGTTAGTATCTAATAGATTTTGTAAATTTAAGGTTAGTGTCTAATAGATTTTGTAAATTTAAGGTTAGTATCTAATAGATTTTGTAAATTTAAGGTTAGTGTCTAATAGATTTTGTAAATTTAAGGTTAGTATCTAATAGATTTTGTAAATTTAAGGTTAGTGTCTAATAGATTTTGTAAATTTAAGGTTAGTATCTAATAGATTTTGTAAATTTAAGGTTAGTGTCTAATAGATTTTGTAAATTTAAGGTTAGTATCTAATAGATTTTGTAAATTTAAGGTTAGTATCTAATAGATTTTGTAAATTTAAGGTTAGTGTCTAATAGATTTTGTAAATTTAAGGTTAGTATCTAATAGATTTTGTAAATTTAAGGTTAGTGTCTAATAGATTTTGTAAATTTAAGGTTAGTATCTAATAGATTTTGTAAATTTAAGGTTAGTATCTAATAGATTTTGTAAATTTAAGGTTAGTGTCTAATAGATTTTGTAAATTTAAGGTTAGTATCTAATAGATTTTGTAAATTTAAGGTTAGTATCTAATAGATTTTGTAAATTTAAGGTTAGTGTCTAATAGATTTTGTAAATTTAAGGTTAGTATCTAATAGATTTTGTAAATTTAAGGTTAGTGTCTAATAGATTTTGTAAATTTAAGGTTAGTATCTAATAGATTTTGTAAATTTAAGGTTAGTATCTAATAGATTTTGTAAATTTAAGGTTAGTGTCTAATAGATTTAAACGCAGAATAAAATAAGAATAGCATAAAGCGTTAAAGTATGATTCAAAATGAACTTAGAATTTTAAATTTTGCTTTTAATGAAAAAACTGATGATGAGGGGAAATTCTGTCACGATTTCTCCATTGCCTATGACCTCACTCAGATTGTTCACGAACTCACCCTTGTGCCTGACAATGACGGCCAGTATGCAAATCTCCTAGACGTTTTTCTCACAACTTTCCCTGAACTATGTTCAGCTTCTGTTCTGTCTCCACTTGGATCTTCCGACCACTCTGTTATAGCAGTTAAGTTGGTTGGTTGGTTGGTTGGTTGGTTTACGGCATATCAACCCTTTTCAGGTTATTTAATGCCAAATCCAGTGATTTTGAAGAACAATTTTTTTAATAGAGTATATATATATTTTTTTTAAGTCGGTTTCTATTTAACCCATAGTTGGGACCCTAACAGGTACTACCATTCTGGGTCAGAGTGGACCTGGGAGCAATGGCAATTAAAGGGTGGCTCCAAACTCCCCAAAGCTCGCAAGCTGGGGCCTCACCACTGGATATAGTTTAAGGTCATATCCAGGATCTATATCAGTTAAGATAAAAATGAAATGTAATAAGTCCTCAGACGTACCTCTTCATCGTACGGTATATCAATACTCTATGGCTGACTGGGATAGTTTCCATACATTTATATCAGATCTACCTCTGCATTCCATGTTTAAAAAGGATGTGTCCTCTATAGTATCAGATCTGATAGAATGGTTAATTGTAAATATAGACCGTTTGATACCCTCGAAAAAGTTCCAGCAAAACCTTAACAGCCAGCCGTGGTTCTCTCCAGAATGTGCTGCTGCCATTGCACACAGAAATCATTTTTCCCCATTGTTCCAACATAATAGATGTACTAAGACTAAAGCCGCTTTCGGGACTGCCAGCAACCACTGTAAGAAAGTAATAAAGAATGCGAGAGAGTTGTATGCTCAGTCGGTCAAGTCCAAAGTAGCTGAGCATCATTCATAGACATTTATGCTGATGACACTACCATCTATGGTAGCACATCAAAGACCGTAAACGACCAATTTCTCTCCGATTCTCTCTCCTCTGATCTTGAGCACGTGGTATAATGGGGAAAGAGGTGGCTGGTTACTTTTAATGCATCTAAAACCAAGCTTTTATCTTTACACCATCAACGCTCTGATCCTCATCTGCCATCAATTGAAATAAATGGGTCTCGTCTTGAGGAGGCTTCGTGTTTTGACAATACATACATCAAATCCGTTGTCAAGGCTGCTGGAAAAATGGTGGGATCATTCTATCAATTCAGTAGATATCTCACTGCTGATGCAATTCTCTACCTGCATAAGAGCCAGGTACGTCTAAGGATGGAGTACTGTTGCTAAATCTGGGCAGGAGCTGCTAGAAAGGACTTATCCTGCCTTGATAGAGTTCAAAATAGACTTTGTAGCCTCATAGGGATGTCCTTTTCTCTTCTCTACCACCTCTTTCTCACAGAAGAGATTTTGCGAGTTTGTCTCTGCTTTATCATTATTTTCATGGCAAGTGCTCGACTGATCTCCAATCTATGGTCCCCCCTTGCCAAACTTTCATAAGAAACACTCGTCTATCTGAAAACACTATCAATAATTCCCCCCACTCTTTATCTGTACATAAACCTAAACATAGATTCCATGAACAAAGCTTCTTTCTTAAAACTGCATGCCTGTGGAACTATCTTCCGTTTGCTTGCTTTCCAACTGACTACAATATTGTTGTCTTCAAGTCCAATGTAAACAAGTTCTTGATGAGCCGTTCCACTTAAGTTAATAAACTTACCGAATTTCTATTACTATCGATTACTATATTGTCCAATAGACTACTGTAAACTCTTTAACCCTTATACTCGAGTGGCCTCTTGGCCTTGATAAGTGGTGATGCCTATGTAAAAAAACCCAAAAAAAAACCAAACAAATACCACTATTTACTTTAGCTCACAAAAGCGAAAGGAAAAAATTAGAAGTATTTATTAAACATCGATAATTTTACGTATAAATATGGACTATGGCTAATCAGTATCTATTTCATATAACTGTAATATAAAATATGGCTGTAAAGTATAGATAATGCATGTCTAATTAATATAGATATAAACTTTAGATGTTATGTATCCACTTCAAAGGCCTTCTGCCTTCTAAAGTTATAATATAATATACACAATGTACGAAGTATGTAATTTTACAGTAGCACGTGGAGCAGAACAATTGGTTTTTATCAACTTGGAAGAGAAGAGATTATCTGAACTACGGTTATAAGAATACAGTATTCATATACATTAGGATACACAGAAAGATTTTAGGTTTATAAGGATTTAAAATAATGCTGATTATGTACAACAGACAAGGAGACAAAGTAACTTTTTTAATTTTTCATTGAGAAAATCATTTTTCCAGTTATTTTGGATGAGGGATTTTAATATCAGACATTAAGAACCACATACGTACGGTTAGTGTAAGCGTTATATTTAAGAATACATTTAGTTAAAGAATGGTAATTTAAAACCTTCCAAAAAATGAAAAATAAAATGTCATCAAGAAATTATGAGCAGGAAAAAAATGTACATAAAATAAGCAACAACTTTACAATACTTAATAAGCAAGTAAAGAATTTGGAAAAATAGAGAGACTTATCTTTCATGAATATTCCGACTTCGTGTTATGTTCAGCATTATTGGCAGCTAGGTGTGAGGTTGATTGAGTTTCTGCTTGCTTTTAACCTACGGTCAATATTTAAGCATCTCAGCAGGTATGAGCTCTTTTGGCGGAAATTTTTTATCTTTTCTATTTATCTATTTATTTTTCCATATTATTGTTAGATATCGCATGTTAAGCCATTAAGAAACATATATGGCCAATAAAGGTCTTGTATTTAAGAACACATTTTGTCAAAGAAAAAAATGATAATTCAAAATCTCCAAACATAACAAAAAAAAATAGAATGTTATCCGGAATTATGATGGGAAATTAAATTGAAGTACAATAAGCAAAAATTATATAATATTTTTTATTGGAATTCTTTGAGATAAGTAATTTGTATATTTATTTATTTATTTATTTGGAAACTTTCATCCTCATCTTCACCGTTGTTATTGCTGCACTACATTGAAGAAGGCCAGAGGATGAGTTGGCCGAAACATAGTGTTGCTGCTGCAGCAGCAGCAGCAACAACAACAACAACAACAACTTCTACTACTACTACTACTACTACTATGAAGATGTGGATAACAGTCTGCAAATAAATAAATAAGCAACAACTTTACAAGAACGACCCAGATCAGTCGAATGAAAATTAGCATGCAAGCAAGCCCATTTGCTCAGTTTATGAGGAAAAGAAATTGGGAATGAGGAAACGACATTTATTGTCCTAATCGAGAAACAAGGCAAAGTTTCTGACCTCTGCATTTGGCAAATAGGCAAAGACGGAGTATGGAAGCTGGGCAATAAACAAAGGCTACCTACTTCTTAAGCAATGTATGTTTGCAAAGCAGAGAATTTGTTCAAGTCACCAGCTCTAGGAAAGTTGTCAACAATGGCTGAGGAAGCCTCCCATCTCCAATGTCCCAGCACAGTTACATGCAGTCGGCAGTGCAAGCTTTATGTCAGAGCCTTCCCTTTCCAGATGGATGACCTGACAAGATCTACGATTCCATCATACTGAAAAGGGTAAGCATTTGTCAGTGTTCAAAACCAGGTATTTCAGCGGCCCCGCACAGCTGAAAAAAAAAAGAAAAAAAAAGTAAGTATTCTATGTAAATAAAGTTTTCTCTTAATAAATAAATTCCTTTATAAGTATAAGTAGAAATGGCGTCTCAATTAAGAATGATGAGAAAACTAATTTGTTTTAAAATAAGTGAATAAAATATGGTTAAATAACTGTAAATAAAATACAAAACATGAAACAAGAGAAAATGGTGTTAGATTCACACAGAATGCTTCCATACAAAACGGACAGATAAAATGTGCTTAGCTTTGAGTCTTCGAGACTACTTATAGTAGTCTCTCTCTAGCAGACTACCGTCTACGCTTGAAATAAGTTTGAAATATGAAGATACCAATCTCTTGAGAAAAGGAGGATGGGAGTGCTAACCTAGAGGGAAGGGTGTTCTTTTGGTCAGCTAAAAATGTATATATGTACACATATTCAGACGTTAGTCGATTTACTCATGCCAATGGGAACTGCTTTTTTTCTCTCGCAATTTTGAACCCTTAACAGCTATTTCTACAGGCTAAAACTTAAATTAAAAGTGTTCCCGAGGTCCAAATACCCTATATATCAAGTTTCAAATCTGTAGACCAAATACCCAAAGAAGAGTTTGGTAGAGAAGTATCACACACACCGACAAAATCACTTTTAAATAAATATATATAAAACAGGTATGTGTGCTAAAACGTTTTAATCCTAAATTCAACACAACTGTGTGCGGTGTAGAATTGTAATATTTGAATGAAACCAATCATTTAATAAGATACCATAAAATAAATAGTGTTTTTCTCGTTAACTTCACTTTGTCGATAATTAATCAATTAATCTAAGTTCATTTTTTAAAGGAATATGCAAATTAGTTAACCTTCGTGCAGTTGCTCACACATCCATGAAGAAGTTCGTTTTAATAATTTTTAATAGAAAAAGCAGGCTTTTAATATCAATGTCAGAGCGAAAAAATTAACTAAATAAGCATGTAGATAAATAAATAGATTACTAATACACTTTTAGAGCTTAGTCTCATTTCCCTATCTTAAAAGAAAAGGCGTAAATAAGGAAGGAGAAAAAATGTGTCACGCTAATATAAAATCACGAACATGCTTACTGGTCGAGGGGAAATAACTCTAGATGTGACAGAGTTATTTCCCTTTTTGTCTGCACGCTTGTTTTTTCCATCAAATCTAAGGGAGATAACTAGCATAGACATAGCAAAAATAAGCATATTTTGCAAGATATAATTTGGGACGCTGACAATGAAAGAATGTTAAATGAAAAAAAAAAAAAAAATCCGGAAATTGCTGAAACAGTTTAAAAAAAGGAAACAAATAAGCGAAGTTAATCAAATTCAGATTAAATATGTTTTTAACTCTTTTTCAAAGTGTTTTTAACATGTTTTATTAATTGTTTGCTCATATATATATATATATATATATATATATATATATATATATATATATATATATATATATATATAATCTGTCGGCTATATCAAACAAGCATCAAAATGTTAAACAAATTGAATTAATTCTCAAAAAATTCAAGTTGGAATTCGTAGTCGGATTTCACTAAAATTCGATAAACGCTTAAACGAGTGACACTTTTCCTTAAACAACCTTTACTGACAAATCAATTTGCCAACATCATTAAATAAAGATCTGTTACACGAAATCGTTTCAAGATACGAAAAGACTTTCTTCTTATACAAACAAAACAAAGAAATACTTTCCTTCTCATCAGAGGGTAGGAATTAGCAAAATGCGGGATCGGATTTTGCATGCAAAAGTATTTGATGAAACAACAAGTAAATCAAAGATCTTACTTGATAACAAAAAGTGAAGCAGAGGGAATATGGTGAAGATATATATATATATATATATATATATATATATATATATATATATATATATATATATATATATATATATATATATATATATCTGTTCCGTCTACCTGCTTCCCTCCAGACTACAACTTGGATGTCTTCAAGTCCAATGCTAACAAATTCCTAATGAACCGCCCCCTTAAGTAAACACTTCATCAAATCTCCACACTAACGTAATGTACTTGCAATAACCCATGTCCCTGAGTAGCTTCCGGGCCTTGATAAGTGGTGATCACTGTGTAAATAAATATATATATATATATATATATATATATATATATATATATATATATATTTATATATATATATATATATATATATATATATATATATATATATATATATATATTGTTTTAAGCAAAAAACAGTATTACCTACTTAATTGACATGCCGAAAATAGTAATATATCCGAAAATTACGAAAAATCATCGATTAGAAAGTTATTTAAAGTAAAAAGTAATTTTTACAGAAAATAGGGTAAAATCGCATTTTTCTTATATGTTATAAAATAGACAGTTAGAGTCTACAAGTAGGGGACATAACTCGGAAAAGAATATTTTAGATTACTTTTTCAATGGATGCAATATTTGTTGTCTATAGCGATAGACTTTTGTTAACTAAAAACACTAGCAGTTGTTATATTTGATGAATTTTTGTAAATTTTGGCTATATTACTGTTCTCGACATGATAATTAAATAATATTCTTTTGGTTAAAACAATTTTTTTAAAAATCGATTTATTGACTAGCTTTACAAGCACTAACATTTTTCCAGTTTTTTTTTTTTTGTTTGTTTTTTAATTTTTGGTGTGTAGCAACTGACACATACGGCCGGAACAAATCTTCGGCAGAAACATTTTCATAACACTCATCGTTTTCACCGCCCACACGTATGAAGAACGCGCAAGCATACAACGTCATGATGTAACCACCCACACATATGAAATAAAAGAATTATGGTACGTGGTACGTTTCCATGTGTGGAGATACAGCAAAGTGGCTAGAACATTTGAGAATATCTCTATAATAAAGATTTGCCTGCCAAAATTTCAGCAGCCCAGGATGCAGTTCTACAAGTAACCATCATCGCCGCCGGGGCTGCCCGTGGTCATCACATACGCCAGACTCTTCTACTCAGATGTAAAACAGCTTTGGTGTAAATATCAACTGAAAAAAAAAATGAACAAATTGAGATGCAGAATCATTAAGAAAAACTAATTTAAAAAGTTATATTATTTTTAATAAATTGCTAAAATCATATTTTCCTGATGTCATTGGATTTATAATAGCAAAAAAAAAAAAAGAAAAAAAAGAATGACAGCATCTATAACTTTTTTGTCAAGATTGTAAAATAAAAATTGGATGTTTTTCTTAAATTTAGCTGAAGAATACCTAAGTCTGTTTCTGACAAACGTATAAAGCTTAACATTTCTAAATTGTCCATTTTCGAATCACCTTCTGCTGCTGGCTTGATAAATTCTTCATAAAATTCGTCATTCGGAGTTATTTCCCCTTGATCACTCATTTATCAAATCGTTCATATTTAAAGGTTCGGTCTCTTTTACCTCCACTCACCCTTTACGACCTGCGAAGAAGCTTGGGGGGGGGGGGGTTCTGTTTACGTGGGCAAAATTTGCATCATAGTCAAGATTGAGTCAAACAAATTGTTTTCAACAAATGGAAACATGACTGAATTTGATCTTTTAATGACGTTAATGAAAAAAATAAAAATGAGATTTTATATGTGGCAGAAATACTCAATGCATGGAAGAATGGTGGCCTTATATAAATATAGGATACTATTAGGTATGAGAAACTTCATAGCACAGTAGAGAGAGCCACCTACTTTGCAGCAGCCTTTGCAATGCCCTCAATGTATTTGTTCCTATTCATGTTGATTGTGAATGTAATGCAGGAGTGTGCATTAAGAGCATTCAGGCAGTGTGTATCATTAGCCATAACAGTCAGCAGTTGAGAAGGTTTCTTTTAATTGTTAAAGGAAAGAAGCTTAGTCTTAGTAGCATTCAATGCTAACATCCATTCTTGTCCCCATTCGACTTCAGACTGAAGGTCTTCCTCTAGGATTTTAGCCATTGCCTTAGTGAGCCGCTATTTTGAAGCAACCCATTTTTGTGTTGCCTTTTTATTTTCTATTCTTATTCTGCCAGTTTAAGTGCCCTCTCTCAAAAACACTCTCTCCTTACTCTTATAGCTAGTGGTGGGACGGTGAATCGGAATCGTTAATAAGAATCGTGTATTTTGGGGGGCATCGGAATCGGAATTGCATTGTTAAAAATACCTTAGATTTATGATTCTTTCATTACGATTCTCTTCTATGTTTAAGTTGAACTGTTTGTTTTAAGTGAGATTAATTATTTAAACAATAAAAGGTTTTATGCGGTAAGTGAATTTAATTTTTTCCCCTTTTAGAAATTTACATTTCATTAAAATATTCTACGAATGAAGCAATTAAACATTTCTTTTGGAACTTCTTTGCACAACAAAAACAAAAAAAATGTCAGAAACAGCATTAAGGCGGAGGCGATTTCGAAAGTTCAATAAATAACTTTTATTTAACAATAGAAACAAACAATTACCAAAAATTTACTTTTTTATAAAGAAATAAAGAAGTAAATTAAGACATTAAATAAGAATAAACATTAAAGGACGATAAGTATATAATTATATAATAGAAATAAATAATTATATAATAGAAATAAATAATTATATAATAAAAATATATTATTATATAATAAAAATAAATAATTATATAATAAAAATATATAATTATATAATAAAAATAAATAATTATATAATAGAAATAAATAATTATATAATAAAAATAAATAATTATATGATAAAAATATATAATTATATAATAAAAATATAGAAATAAAACCAAAGGTAAATGTTACCTTACACTGCAATAGAACACCGACCACTCTAATTTGATTTTTTTGGGGTATTCGAGGTCGCTGACGACGGGTCTTGTGATCAAATCCGCTGTAAACCCATTTGCATGGTATGAGCCTCTGGACCTTGGGACTATTTTGTGCCATTTCACCTTGGGACTATTTTGTGCCATTTCACCGCTTTCGGTATTGTTTTTCTTACATGATGTGTTCATGTGCGAACGGGCGTAGTGGGGTGTTAGGGTTAGGGTTAGGGTTATCATATCGCATAGGAATCTTTAAGCAGTCAATCAAATTAAAAAAACAAATTTTTTTTTTTACGTTGTTTTAATGCTTTTTAATTGATCTAAGGAAAAAACGTTTTCACAAGCGGTTTGCAGGGGCATAACCACTAAACATATTTTTATGTTTTTTTAATTAACCGTTTTCCCATGGGTAACGCACAGGCATTTTCCATCCAATGTAAACAGAATTTTTGTGAAATGGTAAATGTCAGCGTGTTACTTGCGGAAAAACGATTAATTACTTAAACTGCAGAAAGAAGCACCTGGTAATGGAATAGCCCCCCCCCTCCCCAAAAAAAGAACGAAAAACATAAACGTGTGTTTGCTGCTTATGTTTTTGCGAACCGCTCGTGAAAACTTTATTTTTTGATCGATTAAAAAAGCATTAAAAGCTGCGTAAGACAAAGGAAAAAAAAAAATTAATTTTTTTTCACTTTCTTCTTAGAAAGATTCCTACGCGATATAAGACACTTCACTGCGCGCGTTTGCGCACAGTGAAGTGTCATGTAAGAAGAGCACTACCGAGGGCGGTGAAGTGGCACAGAGTGGTCCCAAGGTCTAGGGGTTCATACCATGCAAACGGTAAATTTACGGCAGGTTTGATTATCAGATTCGTTGTCAGCGACCTCAAATACCTTTAAAAAAAAAAAAAAAATTAGTGGTCGGTGTTCTGTTGTTGCATAAGGTAACATTTACGAAACCAATTTATTTAGATTTAAAAAAAACGTTATTGTTAAAAATAACCGTAAAGTAAACAAAGTAAACGATAAAAACACACGCTGGAAATTATTCTCTATTAGAGTAGATAAACTTAGGACTTTATTTAAGTAGTATACTTAATATATACTATTACTGCATGTTTGCCTGCATTGGAAATGCTTGCTTCCTGGCTAGCCAATCAAACCATCTAATATAGTTAGCCTTATTTTCAATTACATTCGAAATATAATACAGTGCCATTAGCAAAGAAAAAGTTACCTATGAAAACGAACCTCCTAAAGTAAAACGTTGAATAATTATCTAAACTCTAATGTAAATTAATATTAAGCAGACTTTATAAATTGATAATAGTTAATTATTGGATTTTAATTAATTATAAGGTGAAACTCCAATGATTCAAACTCGATAGATAACGACAAACTTCCACCCATTAATATGGGAGGGGAGATTATCATCAAAAGTGTCCTGAATTGTTAACTTCGCACCGGACTTACTACTTAGGTATAAATAAGTCACTCGTACCCATTCCCCCCCCCTTTTTTTTTAAATGGAGAGTAGATAATACAGTGGATGTGTTATCGGCAGCTGCAGTAACTCTCGCTTCTCCTTTTTGTCCCTCAATCATCATTCGATGAGTGATTTTTCTGACAAAGGATGAAGAAAAAGCTGCTTAAAGGTCGGTAGTACTTGGTGAACAGTAGTCTGAGATGTCGGAAATTTTTCTGTCTCTGTCTGTCCTTGTGGCCATGTCACTAGTAAGGGTGCTGGAGGTAAACGTTTTGTCTGGGCTGGCGTTATCCTCCTGATAGTCAGGGACCCGAACCTTGGATTAACCACTAAGGAGGCTGTCTTATCAGCAGGCGCAAAATACTGGGACTGCTGTATTGCCATTTGGTGAGTGGATCTGGACCATGCAGTAGTCTCTAGTGGGGCCTCTCGATGCCATACTAGTGGATAATTGTTACCGCTTTACCTTTTTGTGTGCTACAAAAAAATTTTCCTGTCTTTTTCTCTCTTACTTTCCCTCTTTGCACTGCTCTAACCAAGTATGCCGACCTATTCCACAAATCCCAAAACCTCAACATGAAATATCTCCAGAATAAAAACTCGATTAAACCTTGAACCCCATCTTCCAACATAGACCCCTACTACTAGGTCTCCTTCTCCAACATCAGGGGTCTACGTTCCAACCTTCCAGAGGTTGAAACCCAATTACAGGAGACGAAACCGAAAATATTATTTCTAAGTGAAACTGGAATAGGGCCGACCACTTCCCTAGATGAGTTCATAATTAACGGATACTCTAACTTAACAGCTAAATCTGACCCCCAAGATCGCCATGGGCACGGAATATGTGCCTACATTAAGGATGGCTTCCCGTGTGGCAGGGATATCTCCAGAGAAGATCCTAATTTATCCTATATGTGCTTCAGGGTTGCACTTGCTAACACCACTGCATTTATATTTGCCCTCTATCGGCCCCACAACAGCAGAGTTACTATCTTTAAGAGCATATCTGAGAAAATAGACCACATACTGTCTGCACATCCCTCGGCTAACATCCACATCTGTGGTGACTTCAACGTCCATAACATGGAATGGCTGACCCATTCAAATAAGACAGACGATGAGGGGAGGTTTTGTCATGATTTTGCCATTGCTTATGACCTCACTCAGATTGTTCGCGAACCCACCCGTGTGCCCGATACACCCGGTCAATATGCAAGCCTCCTAGACCTTTTTTTCTCAACTTTCCCTGAGCTATGTTCATGTTCCGCTCATTCTCCTCTAGGATCCTCCGACCACTCCGTCGTATCAGTTAAGATAAAAACGAAATGTAAGTCCCCAGACGTACCCCTCCACCGTACTGTATACTGATACTCTATGGCTGACTGGGATAGCTTCCGTACATTCATATCTGATTTACCTCTGCACTCCATGTTTAAAAAGGAAGTGTTCTCTATAGTATCAGACCTGACCGAATGGTTAATTGTAGGCATAGACCAATTCATACCATCTAAAAAATTCCAACAAAAACCTAACAGCCAGCCATGGTTCTCCCCAGAATGTGCTGCTGCTATCGTGCACAGAATCACTTTTTCCATAGCTACCAACGTAATAGATGCACTGAGACTAAAGCTGCTTTCAGGACTGCCAGCAATCACTGTAAAAGAGTAATAAAAAATGCAAGAGAGCTATATGCCCAGTCTGTTAAATCCAAGGTAGCTGATCAGCGGCTTGGTTCCCACCAGTTTTGGCAAATAACAAATACGATCCTGAACAGAAGTGTGCGTTCTATCCGAACCATTATCAATGGACCAGAGGTCATCTCGTCAGCGTCAGACAAGGCCAAACTATTTGCAAAGAACTTTGCAGTTAATTCTACCCTATGCGACGAAGGCCATCAACTCCCCATATTTCCTCCTATAACACAGAACAAGCTAGGTAACATACAAATATCCATGCATGTGGTCGCCAAGCTAATCAAGAACCTAGATTCCAGTAAAGCAACTGGCCCTGATGGCATCCCAATTATAGTGTTAAAAAAGCTTCAACCAGAACTTGCTCCCATACTTACGAAACTATTTAAGCGCTGCCTTAAGGAGAAGTGCTTTCCGACTCTCTGGAAGACCTCATTAGTTTACCCTGTATTTAAGAATTAAGGTCATAAGTCATCTCCCTCTCAGTACAGACCAATAAGTCTCCTGTGTGTTATGAGTAAGTTGCTGGAATCCATATTAAATAGAGAAATAGTCAACCACCTCAGCAGGAATAACCTTCTTAGTGACACACAATATGGTTTCCGCTCTGCAAGATCTACTGCAGATGTGCTGACGGTTATATCCCACAGAATTAGTGAATCTCTTGACAAAGGCTTCCTTTCTAGGGCAATTGCTCTTGACATATCAAAGGCCTTCGACAAGGTATGGCATAAGGGTCTACTTCACAAGATTTCCAGCTACGGTATAACTGGAAATGTTTTCTCAATCATTAAATCATTTCTCTCCGATAGGCTCATAAGAGTAGTGGTAGATGGACAAAAATCGGAGGCCTGCAATATAAATGCTGGAGTCCCTCAGGGGTCAATCCTGGGCCCAACTCTCTTCCTGATCTACATCAATGACCTCCCTAAACACATACTTAAATCATTCATTGACATCTATGCTGATGACACGACCATCTACGGCAACACATCAAAGGCTGTAAATGACAAAGTTCTCTCTGATTCTCTCTCCTCTGATCTCGAGCGCGTGGTTCAGTGGGGAAATATGTGGCTTAAAACGATATAATTTTTTAATCGATTGTCGACTATAGGTTATGAAGCACCGATTTTTTTAAACATTTCAAACGTTTTAAATTTATAAAAAGCCATAACATTTAATTATTTGGGGGGGGGGGCGGGCATCTTAAATTATTTTTATATTATTTGTATTCAGACTATTATTCTCATCTTGCTTGCTATTTGTCACAACCTTTCGGCCAATGTCACCTCAGGTAGGTATTTCATTATGGTAGACGCTGTGTGCATTGCACGGTATATCCATTGTCTCTCGAGGCTGAAAACTGCCCCCTTTGTGTGTGTGTGTGTGTGTGTGTGTGTGTGTGTGTGTGTGTGTGTGTGTGTGTTGTGTGTGTGTGTGGCTATTAAGAGAGAAGGAGGCCAGTGAATATGACATCGTGATGTCATTGCCAGATCGACATGTAGGTAAAGAATGCCTAATGTTTCCTGTGTTCAACCACATGGCCACGCTAATAGGCATGAAAAATATTTTTCGTTGCCTTAGATTATGGCTGTGGTAATTTTATGATGGTAGTCCAAGCGTGCATGTACACTCGTGAGCAAAAAAAAAAAAAATGTGCCAAACAAATTTTATACATTTTATTGCACTAAAAACTATATTGAACAAAGAATAATTGAACAAGGAAATTTAAAGGAGACTAATAACACAAAACAAGACATTTACTTTAATAAATGCTTAGGATAGAATCGCATTCTCTTTTGATTTCTTTAAAAGATCAATCCTTTTAGAGATGCTCTCAACCAAAGTGAAACACTGTGAAGAGGAGATGCTATTCCATTCGCTTTGCACAGCTTCCCACAGTTTGTCATTGTTCTCAAAAGTTATTCCGGCCAATGCACGAGATATTATGGCCAAATATTATCGATTGGGTTTAAATTGGGGCTTTGACCTGGCCAAAATGTTACATCAATTGAATTATCAGAAAACCATTTTTTGTGACTTTAGCAGTGTGTGCAGGAGCATTATCATGTTGAAAAATAATATTCTAAGATATTCCCAGCTTCTGAATACTTTGGTAACATTCCTGTTTCTAATATTCGAATTTATTCCTTTGCATTGATTGACTTCTCACATCTAATAAGTTCCACAACTTCGGCTGCAGTAAAAGTTCCCCATAATATTATCTCTCCATTCCCGTGTTTAACTGTCGTTTTTATGCAACTTGGCGAAAATCATTCTCCAGTTCTTCAATTGCACCATTCGGAAGCATTGGGAGCATGACTAACAAGACAAAATCTTGATTCAGCTGACCAGAAAACATTCATGAACCAGTCTGTATCTTTCTTGCCATAATACGAGAAAAATCTCTTTCTATCATTGATGTTCTTCTTAGATAAAAATGTCTTCTTTGCACGCTTTTTAGAAGAAAATCCCATTCCTTCCATTCGTCTAAATATTGTATATCTAAAAAGAGTATTTCCAGCCCTGTTTTGAATTCTTCGCTATGGTCAACGTAAGTTTTCTTTTGATCCTTCAAAACAGTTAATTTAAGCCTGTGGTCGTCTTTCAAAGTCGATGCTTTAAGGCGACCAGATCCAGATTCCCCTTTTCACAAGCGTTCGACTTCAAACCTTTGACCAATTCGCTTCACTGCAAAAAGAGATATTTTCACATTTTTTTTTCTTAAAATATCAAAAATCTGCTTGTAAGTCATTTTAGACTGCCTTAATCCTGCAATTCAGTTTTTTATATCCTCACCAAGATGCGGTCTTACCATTTTTAGGATTATTTTTTTCACTTATTATTATATGCTGTAATAATAATAATAATGATCTGCAAAATAGAAATTTTCAGTTAAAATTAACAAAAATTCATGGAAAAATATTGAAAAATCAATTTCTTCCTTCTTTCACTCTTGATCCATTTTTTTTTGCTCATGAATGTATATACTTCTCCTAAAGAGAAAAAATAATTTTCCATTTGGATAATTATATAATTGCAATTATTATTTTCACATGAGGATAATTTTAATCTAACAAAATAAAACAGTAAGTGAACTTGTTTTTGAACTTTTATTTCTATCGAAGAAATCGAATATTTCATTTTATTTATTTATTTTTTAAACTGCAGCACAAACAATTTTTATATGAGAATATTTTCAGTCTGTTCTTTTAATAATAAATAAAACTTTTCATTGAGTATTTCCAAACATTTTAAAGTTAGAAGCATTTTTCACAACAGTTTTTTTTTTGTCATTGTTTTTTTTTTTATTAAAACGACCAATGAATAAAATATTTTAGCGCCAAGCATAATTTATTTCTTTAAAATATATTTAAAACTTAATGTTTTTGTTTGTTTACTTTATAACATTTTAACTGTAAATAATTTACATGACTGAAATAGGAAATTCTCTATTCTCTCCCGAGACATACAAACACAAACTCATCTTAAAAATTCATTAAAAAATCAGTTTTAATTAAAGTTTTGATATGAACTAAAAATAAAGAGTACATCAAATTTTAGTTAACATATTTTTTTGCGTTTAATTTTATAAATAAATGTTGTTGTTCGGTACTTGTGCTGTGTATGCACCATGCTGAAATAATAATGCTATTATTTAGAAAGCCATTCTTAATGGGGGGGGGTCTTTCTAACTATTCTGCATTTTCTCCCAACAAATTAATGAAAAGAAAAAAAGATACCATAAAAATTTACTTTAACTTGGAAATACTATCTATAATATAGCACGGTACGTACACTGCACAAGCACCATTATTATTATTATTATTATTATAATAATAATAATAATAATAATAATAATAATAATAATAAAAACTGATGTAGATGACATCCACTGGCACCACACCAACTGGTTGTGAAGGGTCAGGGAGGATAGAAAGACCAAGGTGGGAGAGTACTAACTAGATCTCCACTGGAAGTGTGCAGTTCAAATCTGGTATTCAGGAAACACTAATGACCGATGCCAACAAGAAATCAATGGCAAACAGCTGTTGCAATAACATGCAATCATCTGCATGAGTGGTCAAAAGGTGGAGAACACTGGAAATCTGGGGAGACTTATTGTCACTTGATCTCCAGGGAACACCACAGGTTACTGCCAGTGAACGATCACTGATGATGGCCTGTGAGACAACTCCTAGTGAGTGAAATAATAAGTGAAGCATGCATGGTCCCCCGTGAGTGCACAATGAACGAGGCATAAAAAATATGACTAAGTTCAACATTTGTCCCCTCCCCCATTAAGCCCCAAAAGTCCTCAGGGGACGTCAAATCCTGGTGAATGAACAAACGGTGCAGTTTTAGGCCTTAACATATGTAAATTTGAGTTCTGCTCCATGCAAAAAAAAAGAAATGACTAGATCCATTATTTTCCCTCACCTACCATTTAGCCGAAAAGTCCCCAAGGCCTTAAAATATTTGAATTTGAGTTCAGCACCATGCAAAACTGTTAAATAGACATACACAGAAAATTTTGGATAGATATGGTAAAATAGTCCCAAAAATGGAGTGTTTTTATTCGCCTTAAAAGAGCCCCTGGGGTACACCCAAGAGTTATCGCGAAGTATAAACAAACAAAATTATATAGAAATCAGTTAGTTACAACTTTTCAGAAAGTTTTATAAAAATCCAAGGCATCAATTTTTTTTAATAAGCACAAAAGTATCAATTTTAGCCATTTTAACCCAAAAGTCACCCCTAGGGGAACAACTAGAGTTTTCCTGGAAAATCTGTTTTGTTACTTTTTTACTCATATCATGTTTAATGTTTGTGCAACATTTCAAAAAATTCCAAGGCATAGTTATTAAGAAAAGTGTGGACAGACGAACGGCCGAATGTATAAGTGTGAATTTATAGGTCCACCCTCCTTTTGTTCGGAGGAGGGCGAGGAGGAGGAGGAGGAGGAGGAGGAGGAGGAGGAGGAGGAGGAGGAGGAGGAGGAGAATAATAATAATAATTAATAATAATAATAATAATAATAATAATAATAATAATAATGTCCCCTCCCAAATTCACCACCAGCCTGATTTAATATCTAAGATGTTTACTATATTTTCTTAGTTTTTAACCAATGTTTATATCATAATATGATTGTCTTTTAGATTATTTTAGTTATGTGAACTATAGGATTCCTAACCATGTAACCGATAAAAATACACTACACATTTTAGTTATGTGAACTTCATTTTCATATTCATGTATTCTGCACTGATATGAAAATGAAGACTATAACAGAATATAGGATTCCTAACCATGTAACCGATAAAAATACACTACACATTTTGACGAAAAACATGGGAAAAAATGGATATAAAAGAACAGAAAACCAAAACTTTAAATATAATTACTGTATTAAAAGTAATAGTTATTTAAATATTTCAACATATAATCTTGTCAGGAAAATCCAGCTCTCCAATAAGAGGTACTCTGGATAGGAACAAAAATAAAATTGTCTCAATCATGAAGGCTTTCTCATCCACTGGAAGTGTGCAGTTCAAATCTAGTACCTTGGAGAGGCATTTTGTCACCCAAACCATCGGAAACACCAATGGCCGATGCAACGGCAAACGGCTGTTGCAATAACGTGCAATCATCTGCATGAGTGGTCAAGAGGTGGAGAACACTGGAAATCTGGCGAATACCACAAGTTACTGCTAGTGAGCGATCATCGATGATGGCCTGAGAGACAACTCCTAGTGAGTGAAATAATAATAATAATAATAATAATAATAATAATGTCCCCTCCCAAATTCACCACCTGATTTAATATCTAAGATGTTTACTATATTTTCTTAGTTTTTAACCAATGTTTATATCATGATATGATTGTCTTTTAGATTATTTTAGTTATGTGAACTTCATTTTCATATTCATGTATTCTGCACTGATATGAAAATGAAGACTATAACAGAATATAGGATTCCTAACCATGTAACTGATAAAAATACACTACATATTTTGATGAAAAACATGGGAAAAAAATATTTCAACATATAATCTTGTAGGGGAAAATTCAACTCCCCAATAAGAGGCACTCTGGATAGGAACAAAAACTAAAAATTGTCTCAGTCATGAAGGATTTCTCATCTATCGGCTGAGGAGAGAAAAGGTGAATTGTCGCATCAGAACAGATACTACACTGTGATCTTATCCCGAAGGCCAAGAATTGTTTCTGTTTTATGTTTCTTTAATTGTTTGTTCCATAAATTCATAATTCAGTTTAATCAGTATTAGATTGTATATTGCTTTAAAATTACTTAATTTTGCATAGATAATATTTATATTTTATATTGAATAAAGTTCAGTTCTTTTTTTAACGTGTTTTAATGCTCTTTTTAAAAATGTCGTCATATAGTATGGACAGGGACAGTTTGACAAATCTTACCTACATTGCCTGCAGGCATTTTTCAGTTAATAGGCCTTCTATATCTCAGTGGCCGTGATTCGAGACCGTTGACAATAACTTAACAAAACATTGCTTATTGTTTATCCAAAGCGAGTGAGTTCAGCTTGCTGTGAGTTATCTCCCATTGACCGCCTTATTTCATCAAAACGCAAAAAAGATTGTTTTTACGTTTCAAATTCAGAATTGGCATTTGATTTTTTTTTTTTTTTACTTAAATGAAATCTTCATATTTTTGTAGATTAACTTTTTTTTAACGTTTGCATCTCTGTGATTTTTAAAAACTTATTGCTTGTGCCCCCACCCACCTACCCACCGTAAATATTCCTGACAAACTTGACTAACAGAAAAATCCTACCATTTTCTGTATAGGTGTCCACAGCTTATTTTCTCACCCCTTGCATTTGTAATTTCACCCATTATTACCTGTTTCGACGACTGTACCAACATGCAAAAATTTCAATGTAATGTGAACAAACATCTCACTTAGAATGACCCTATAAATCTGCCCCTTTGGATCTCAGTGCTTTGAGTGAAAAAAAAATCATTTTCAATTCTCATCTTAGTTCTTATTTTTTACGTTTTAGACGTAACTTTCTAACGTCTTCACGTGAATCTTTTGGAGTTTGGAAATCTTTATATCGACAATTTTTAAAAACGTTAGCTGCTCTGAAAGTGGATGATTATAACCGCTTTATGTGTAAATGAACCCCCACTTTAAAGTCTAAAATGCTTTTTTTTGTCTTTTGTCTTTTAACCGTCTACATGTAGTCGCCTAAAAAAATGGAATCTCATTTTTTGTTTGGTTGATTAACAAAGAGTTTAAATTCTTTTTCATTTTTTTTTTTTTTTGTCAAAATAAAAATTTCTTTTTTTTTTAGCCATTGCTCAATTATTTGCCGGGAAAAGAAATATTTGTAATGAAAATTGGCACATTTTTAATTACTTTTTTTTTTCTTATTCACACCAAACAAGGCATACTATTGCCAGCTGGGCATAATGAGCTACTATTTGGGACCATGCCTATAAGAACACTCTATAGGGAGTTGAGCAGCGAGATGTCTGTTTGTATTATATTAACATTTCAACATGTTAATACAGTCAGGGAAGTAGGAAATAGGGAGGAAATTCCAAAGTCTTACAGTCTGAGGGAAGAAACTATTACAGGAAAAGTCTTTCTAGCATCGACTTATACAGTGAAAGGGTGGAATTTTGCTGCTTGTTAAGTTAATGAAGTTTATTCACGTCAATTGCATACAAGTTCTTTAAGTTCGCTGGAGCACATTTCATTAAAAAACTTGTAAAAATGTGTTTTACTTTTTACATTAGACCTACAACGTGTCATAGCACTGTGATACCCTGATATTTCATTGCATTGACACAATGGGATTTGTTAGAACATCAAAGTTAAGCAACATTGAGCCTAGTCAGTATCAGATGGGTGATCATTTGGGAATACCAGGCGCTGTATGTAGGAAGACATTGATACCTTCCTGCAAGATCTGAAAACACCTAACGTCATCATCTCCTCTGATGGGAATGTACATGTGGCTGATATGGTTTGGGCATTATTTCCCAAAAAATTATTTTGATGGTTGTGTACGTTCGTTATTTTTTAAACCAATGCATTCCAGGTGAAAACATTATGATGTACTTGTCATGTCGAAATTAGTATAAATTTGAAAAATTATAACAAATGTTTCAGTACTAGATGTGCTATATCAGGGTTTCCCAAACTTCAGGACACCATGGAGCCCTTGAGCAAGGCAAAGATTTTTCACAGAGCACTAACAAGATAATTTCTAAAATAAATATGAAAAACATAAATTTCATATTTTAACACCAACTAATGATAATGTTTACAACCATTTTTTGTTTTTGATTAATGAAAATTTTTTTGAAATTTCTGTTAATTTTTTTTTTCAAGTCCATGCATATGTCTGTCCAGGTCCTTATGGTAGAGTGGGAGATAACCAGGCATGTTAAAGTGTTAGAGGGAATGGAGGAGTGAAGGTTAGTTTCACTTAATGCTAAGATATCCGGGGTGTTTACAAGGAGAAATGACTTGACATCATCTAAGTTAGTTCTAAGCTCGCGGATATTAGTAAATGCAAGCCTCAAGGGAGGAAGCAGGTTGGTTTTCTTTGAGTTTGGTCCTGGTTTAAACGTAACTTTTGCTTGAGCTGCCATTTCATTTTATTTAGTTAGGGTGAGTGAGTGAGGGGGTGCTGGACAAGTAGTTTTGCAGAATACCAGACATGCAATACAAGTAGACCATCAGCTGTCCTCACCCACAGGATTGTGGCCTCAGGAAAGTCCACCGGGGATGAGTGCAGGGTCCATTTCCATGCGCGACATGGCACTACAAACATCCCGATATTTTACAACTGTTGATGGAGCAGCCGCTCTAAGCGCTACCAAAGAGTTAGGGCTCCTGTACTATCAGTCGGAAACAGCAGCCAGGAACTGTCAATCTGGTACCTTCAATCCATTAGGCAAAGCCAGCCCAGTCCAATTGCACCGACATATATGGCACTGAAGCACCCCACTGTGTCCAGTTTAGGGGGATGGGATGTGGCGGGAGTGGGGAAAAGCGGCGTTCATTGCCCTAGTCAGGAAACAAGGTCAACCACTGTGTGATTCAGACAAGTCCCTGTGATAGTACCTCTACGCCTGGCCAATAGGCAAAGAAGGAGTATGAAAGCCGGGCAATAGACAGAGCCTATCTCCTCCTTAAGCAGTTTAGGTTTGCCAACCGGTGATTTGTTTGAGTCACCAGCTCTAGGAAGGTTGTTGTCCAGGACTGAAGAGACCTTCCTCCCCTAGGTTTAGCTTCAGAGTTTTCCTTCTCCTAGACGGATGACCTGGGAAAATCTACGGGTCCATCAGCTCCGAGGGGGTTCGCCCCGCGCCTGGGTCCTAATCCAGGTATTTCTGCGACCCTGCATGGGTAGTTAATATTAATTGGTTCTTTAGGTTAATATCTCCTAAAGAAATCGGGTATTTAGGTTAACTTCTACAGAAGATTTTCACTCCTCAAACGTGGTTAAAAAAGGACATTACTATGCTTTCCATTTTCATTTTTACTGGGAGAGGGTATAGGTAAAAATTCATGCAGTGGAAGCAACTAAATTTGCAACAGCATTGGATTGAGAGAGACGAGTTAATGTATGGTTAGATATAGTTTTGTAAGTTTAGGATTAGGATAAAGTGTTAAAGTATGATTTACTTTCTATTAGAAATTCTGATTTGGTGCCCAAACCGAATATTTAGTATGACTGAAAGATAAGATATATGTTCAGTATAGATACAAGAGAACATTTGATATGGAGTACAGTTATACCTGGTAGATATAGGTTATTGCATATTCTGTAAGTATAGTTAAATATAGGTAGATGGATAAGTAGTATTGTATACGCATGCATGGAATTTTAGACAATTTGAGTAAGTTGCCTTCAGGCTTCAACGAAGGAGGATGACTTCGCCTTTCTCTTAATATCCGGAAGTTTGTATTTCAATGAGTACCGCCGGTTTAGTTTGTGTAATAATTATTGCAATACTATCTCTTAACAAAGAGATATTAATGATTGCTGTTCATTATAGATTACTTTAAGTCTGTGTATAGGACTGTGGCTAGTAAATATTTACTTAGAAGCTTAGTTATGGGTTAGGAGTTATAATCAGGAGCATGCCTAGGAAATCTTTAAGTGTTAATGGGTATCGATTTAGGAGTCTGTTAGGGTCAAGGGCGGGGAGCAAGGACCCCTCTAAGTTACGTGAACTGGATTAGGTTTAGTGGCAACTTGGGAAATAGAGCAGTTTGATTTGTTAGTGATCAGGAGAAAGAGAATTTAAGTAAAAAATAAAAAGGTTTGTCATGCAAAACAGACTAAATATGAAAAACATAAATTTCAAATTTTAACACCAAGTAATGATAATGTTTACAACCATTTTTTGTTTTTGATTAATGAAAATTTTTTTGCAATTTCTGTTAATTTATTTTTTCAAGTCCATGCATATGTCTGTCCGAGTCCTTATGGTAGAGTGGGAGATAACCAGGCATGTTAAAGTGGTTAGAGGGAATGGAGGAGTGAAGGTTAGTTTCACTTAATGCTAAGATATCCGGGGTGTTTACAAGGAGAAATGACTTGACATCATCTAAGTTAGTTCTAAGCCCGCGGATATTAGTAAATGCAAGCCTCAAGGGAGGAAGCAGGTTGGTTTTCTTTGAGTTTGGTCCTGGTTTAAACGTAACTTTTGCTTGAGCTGCCATTTCATTTTATTTAGTTAGGGTGAGTGAGTGAGGGGGTGCTGGACAAGTAGTTTTGCAGAATACCAGACATGCAATACAAGTAGACCATCAGCTGTCCTCACCCACAGGATTGTGGCCTCAGGAAAGCCCACCGGGGATGAGTGCAGGGTCCCTTTCCATGCGCGACATGGCACTACAAACATCCCGATATTTTACAACTGTTGATGGAGCAGCCGCTCTAAGCGCTACCAAAGAGTTAGGGCTCCTGTACTATCAGTCGGAAACAGCAGCCAGGAACTGTCAATCCGGTACCCTCAATCCATTAGGCAAAGCCAGCCCAGTCCAACTGCACCGACATATATGGCACTGAAGCACCCCACTGTGTCCAGTTTAGGGGGATGGGATGTGGCGGGAGTGGGGAAAAGCGGTGTTCTGGACACTCCATACCAGTGAAGCTTTGTGAATCAACTTGACTTCACAAGCGGTATCTATTTCTCCTCCACTACGAGAAATGTGACACAAAGGTCGGAAAGTGGAATTGAAAAGTCAGCAATCCAGAAGAACACACTGAGCAAAAGATGCCTGTGCAGCCCCATCAGCATTCTCTGACACCAGGCTGTAGCGAACATTGTCAGATGTTGTCTACCATATTGAGAAGGGCAAAATCAATGAACAACGATTAAAGAAAAAACGTTCACCAAAATATGTAGCTTACTACCGTGTGAATTTATTACGGGCGACTGCTACACAATATGTTCATAAGAAAATCAAAATGAAAGAAATCTCCACACGTCCATACCGGATGACGTCCCAGGTGAAAAGAGGAAGTGAGATAGAAAGAGAGTGAAAGGAAATCAATATTGCCACCTATCGGTTTAAACATGCAACTCTGGAAATAAAGGACGATAACTGTATCTGTTTCAAACTTAAGGGTGTTGTGCATTGTGTCCATGTGTGCACTGCATGTGAGTGAGGCTGAATAGTAGTTTGATAAGCATTCCTATAGGGCACCTCAGGCAATTAGCAATAAACTAACCTCTTCTCAAAAAAGAGAAAGCAAAAACTGAAGGGTGGACCTCCTAGAACTACATATAATCAGCATTACACAGCAATCAGCAGGTCATTACAGTAATCGTCTAATCTGAATTGATTTTTGGACTTGAAGGAAAAAAACTCCCCTGGCTAACGTGACTCCATAAGAACCTCTGCAATGCTACTGTTTGTGGAAACATTCCAAGCCAGCAGGACATCCGATGAAGGTTAATGATATTTGCATATTGGTTTTGAAAAATGATGGTTTATTGATTAACTATTATTTGTCATTATTGAAATAAAATTTTTGTATTTACTTATTTCTTAACCACAATCTTCCCGTATGTGAATTGCATTCACATTATTTGTTTGTGTTTTAATTTTTTTTTTTTTTTTACATGGGGTCACCACTTATCAAGGCCCGAAGGCCACTCAGGGATAAGGGTTATTGCGTGTACAGTAATCAATGAAATAGTATTGTAGATTTGATAGAGTGTCTTACTTAAGGGGGCGGTTTGTCAGGAATTTGTTCATGTTGGACTTGAAGACGTCCAAGTTGTAGTCAGGTGGGAAACCGGAGTGAAATAGGAATACGTCTGTTATTTTATTGGTATTTATTTGCTTCCCCACAAAAGCAAAATGTGACACGAGGTCGTTTTTAATGGGGGGGGGGGGGGGGGTTCAGCTCCTCAAAAATAAAAATTGTCTCAGTATAGAAGGTTGGTTTCCATTGACTAAGGACAAATTAAAAGTGTAGCATTAGAACAGATTCTACACTGTGATCTTGGCTCGGAGGCCAGATCTTCTATTAAAACTTTATGGATTTTGCATGTTTCTTCTTGAATGACGTCACTAAAAATTAATATCACAAAGTAGTGACGTCATCAACTAAAACAGGTAGACGTCCCAAATAGGTGCCACCCACTAAAATATCTAGAAAACATTAGGAGAATCATCTATGACGTCATAAATGAAGCAATAAAACGATGACGTCATCTATTAAAACATAGATGACCTGTGAGATGGACAGTGACTGTATATACTATGTCTTTTGCTTATCACAGTGCACATTGGATGACATCATAAAAATATGATGTCACAAAAAACGGGAAATTGAATGAACACATATCTAAGGAAATGGCAGAAACACTAGAGGATGACCTCCAATCTGTAGTGAAATGGGGACAAAAATGGATGGTCATATTCAATGCTGCCAAGACGAAGCTTGTTTCCTTCAATAATTACAAGAAACCTTCACTACCACCAATAGCAATGGCCAAGAACACATCACCCAAAAGTACTTCCTTTAACCTCCTCGGCCTAACGTTTACAGGGAACATAAACTGGAATAGATACATTGAGAGCATTGCCAAGGCTGCTGCAAAGAAAGTGGGATCTCTCTCCCGTGCTAGAAAACTACTTGCGCCTGAAAGTATCCTGTACCTTTATAAAACCACCATTCGCCCATGTATGGAGTACTGTTGTCACATTTGCGCTGGTGCATCTGCTGCTTGTCTCTCCCTCCTGGACAGGGTTCAAAAAAGAGTCGCCAACCTGATAGGTCCTGAACTGTCATCTAGGCTTCAGCCTCTGTCCCATCGACGAAATGTTGCATCCCTCTGCCTGTTCTACAAATACTTTAATAGTGAGTGTTCTGATGAACTGCAAGCATTTGTACTCCTTCGACGTGAATACCCCCGGCAAACACAACAAGCAGCTAAATCCCACCTCTTCACAGTAGAGATCCCTAGGTGTAAGAAAGCTTTCTACTCCAATAGTTTCTTCCCCAGAACTGTTAAATTTTGAAACTCCCTTCCGGGATTCTGCTTTCCCAACTGTACTGGTATGCAGAAGTTCAAGTGTAATGTGAACAAACATCTTTCTACTCATCTCCCTTCATAATGCCCCTGCAAATTATGTCCCTAATAGTAGCCCCCTACTTCAAAGGGGCACTGTGCCTTGTTTAGGGTGAAAATTGAATTAAAAAAAAAAAGAAAGAAAGATGATGCCATCCATTAAACCAGAGGTAAGGGGTAACCATGCACAATTGATGAGGTCGTGTGATCATGTAATTAGAGGATGACAAAATAAAAGAGAATCGAGGGTGTCACGTCTTGAACCCTGGGGCAGGGGTCAAGTTAACCAATAAAAGAAAGAGGCCTCAAGAACATTACTGAAACAACCTTTTCCGGAGTCTCTTCCGATCGGGACGGTTCCGAGATAGGCAGTTTTCCCCGTCTCCGACGCCATCGTATTATCGGGTAATGTCGTGCGTTTGTGTCTGTGTGTTCGTCAGCCATTTACAAAAACGTTGTCGCCCACCGAATCCACTGCCGCACAGAACTTATTAACTTATTATTTACCTAATAATTCAATAACTCTCTCTCTCTCTCTCTCTCTCTCTCTCTCTCTCTCTCTCTCTCTCTCTCACACACACACACACACACACACACACACACACACACACACACACACACACACACACACTATTATATGGTACATTGGTACATTGGTACATTGTTTTGTTTAGCACATATGGACGTTTATTAAAGATAATAGCTTTAACATATTTGGTTTACCAGCACAAACGAACCATAATACTTTTGTTTTTGTTTTTTTTCTTAATGTTTAATTCAAACTAACAAATACTCTAAAAACAATCAGAATCGACAATTTAAATGTTCCAAAGTTACCCTCGAATTTCGTCTGTAAACGAAATTACAAAAATCAGTCATTTTTATTTATTTTTTAAAAAAACTTTTTTGTTTTTTTTGCGAAATTTTTTTAACAGTTTGAAACTCATTGCTAACTTCTTTGCTGGGAAAAAAATGGTCAAGTATTCTTGTTTGTTTGTGCCACTATCGTTTATCTCATACGCTCCTGCCGTGTCAAAGAACAATAAAGCCCTTATTTACTTGCCTCTTCACGAGGGCAGAGTTAGACACAAGATTGTTTTTTTAATGTAGAGAAAATCCAGCGACTCCAAAAGGGACACTTTCGATTAAAAAAAAAAAAAAAAATGTTTAACTCGAAATGTTTTCATCGACTGGATATAGAACAGATGCTGCACTTTGATCCTAGTCGCGACAAATTCGAATATTTCGCAGAGGTTCGAGATAGAGACTTTGAAGAATTTTTTTTGGGGGGTGGAGGTCCATTTTCTTTGTAGCTTGTTAACTGTTGATTATTGTTGCTTAAGACTTTTAAAAAAGTATAAGCAAAATATTCGACCGTAGCCGAACGACCTCTTTACATTATTAACCCTACACCAAGATGTAAGGGAGGACGCCACTTACCTCTCGATTGCTTTAAATGTTGAATGAGTAATGAGGGTAGGGGTAGCGTGAGTTTAGTTCTCTCTCACTGCAAGAACTTAGACACCAGTGTCAGAAAGTAGGATTGAGAAGTCAGCGCCTCCGAGAAAGGGGCACTCCGAGCCTGCAAAAAGTGCCTGGACAGCTCGTCGGCATTCCCCGGTGAGGGCGCCTCAGGCGATTAGCGATAAACTAATCCCTTCTCAAAGAAAGAAGTCAAAGTCCGGGAAGGTGGACCTCCTAGAACTACACAGAACTAAACTCCCACCATAAAATCAGGAATCGATCATTACAGGAATGGTCTTTGTTGGACTCAGGGCGGCCGAGGCTAAAAAATGTTTTTCGGATTTAAATAATGAGAACATCAGATGCAATTGTTTAAATTTTTGGCACCATTTGAGAACTGAACCCCGACCTCCTGGTCCATTCGCGAACATTCTACCTATTTTGCAAAAATTAAAATATGCTTATTAACGAGATTTTTACAATACAAAATCGACACTTGCCTTATACTCGATGGAATGAAAATTCCTCATTATTTATGATGTAAGCGAAGAATTTCAACTCCACTGACTACAAAGTCGGGGTTCATTATACAATGACGTTAAAGTGCATGGATTTATTTTTATTTTATTTGACAGGGGGGGGGGCTTAATCGAGTCGATCCTTCGCGAAACATTTACATCTGGCGTTTGTTTCACAATCCACAGAGGTACGAAAAAGTTGTCAAAAAACAAATATATAACAAATAAATGTAATTAAATGCAAGATAAGTTATTTTTCTACCTAGCTGAATAAGTTTTGTGTGTTTTTATTTAATGTAAAATGTTTATTCGGTTAGAAAAACAAGTGCTATTGAGAGCTACAGAAGAACAATAAAAAAATGACCGCGATGTCTTTGAAGGCTCGACAATGACTTCAAAATAAGAAATAAAACAAAATGGTGGTAGAAACCAACCCAATAAATGTTACCGTAACATTTATTGGGTGGATTTCTACTAACATTTTATTTTATTTCTTATTTTCAAGTCATTATCGAGACTTCAAAGATGTAAAGCGCAATCACAGCCATTTTTTTATTATTGTTCTCCGGTAGCGCTCAATATAACTTGTTTTGCGAACCGAATAAATATTTTACATTAAATAAAAACACTAAAAACTTATTCAGTTAGGTAGAGAAATAACTTATCTTGCATTTGATAAAATTTATTTACTATATATTTATTTTTGACAATTTTTTTGTACCTCTGTGGATTGTAAAACAAACCCTACATCTGATTGTTTTCATGAAAACAAAAACACATTAACAACACTGAAAACAGCTTAGAACAACAATAACAAGAAAAATATTTTTTTTATCTAGTTTCGAGCTAGTATCAAAGTATAGTACCTGTTCGGTCTGAGGAGGTTATCCTTCCAGGAATCACTTCCTCCTTTCAGGGGGCGGCGAAGGGTTTATTATCATTTTCTTTCGATGCCCTCTTTCGTAAGGGAATGCCGACAGGTATTTGTTTTAATTCTTTTGTCCCCATCTACAGTGCCCCTCTTTTGATAGGGAACTAGATTTATTCTCACATTAAAAAATGATCTTGTGCCTGACTACGCCCTGGTAGGGAAATAGGTAGATCGGTACACAAACAAGGATTTCTTCAGGCAACACACAAAGAGCGGCGTGTTCACGCACATGTAGTGTGGAAAAAGCGCGCGAAAAAGAGTCGGAAGCCACGCCCTCTCCGCGAAATGCAGGCCACAAATAGCTTTTTGGTAAGACGAAAGAACGGGAAGATATCAAGTCACATTTTCTGTTTTTGTGCCGTAGTAAAGTAATGTAGCCTCATGCCTCTTCGGCTTATGTTTACTAGTTTCTTTCGCTTTTAAACACGTTTTTCCTCCCAACAACAGTTAACAAATGGCGAACGTACGTTAGAAATAAAGACTGTATCGTTTTAAGGTAGTGCATTTTAGCACCCTCCTCCTAAAAGAAAGATTGTTAGCAATTACCACGTTAAAATGATCAAAAAATATATTGTCTTTTTTTTTTTTTTTTTTTTTTTTACCTACGCAGGGTTCATTTTTGCTGCTATGCTTTCTTGTGACTTTAAACTTGTGCAATAGAAATCACCGAGGAGAAGATTTCTGACCGGATGATGTGTAGCAAAAACTGTAGCATATGTTCTGGTTAGTTTCATGAGGTCGTGATCCCAAGCATTGCGTCCTCCTTTTTTTAATTTAATTTTTTTTTTGTTTATCTTGGTTAATTCAATAGGGACTGTGTTACTGTTCCACTTCTGTCAAACATTGTGTTGTTGTTGTGTTTGCTTGCATTACGGCAAATCAAAACATGCGTGGGTCATGTAATGCCAACACGCAATTGCATATTGTAAACGCCTCATGATTGGCTGGATGAGTTTGTTTTACGGCATATCAACCCTATTGACAACGTTACCGAAATACAATACGATTTATTAAATATATACGATTAATTTGACAGAAATCGCTGTATTTCCCTGTGGTTAAGAAGGGGGGTACGGTTGTTGTTTTCTTCACATTAAAAAACGACCCTGGTGACTGTCTAACTCTAAGTAAATAAGAAGACATTTGATCGGGTTATAATTCGATTCTACACTCCGTGATCTTCATCTATTAAGCCAACAATTGTTTTGATTTATATGACAGAGGCGCACCGCACCGCACCGCACCGTGAAATTAATGTTTTTCTTTGTTTTCTATTTTTAGAAGCACAAATAAACCATAATACTTGACTTTTAAAACCAGAAATTATTTTCTAATTGCCAATTAAAGATTCTAATATTACTTTTTTAATTTTGACGTGCTCTGAACGATACATGTCAGAGTTTTTAAG
>NC_136483.1:198704740-198707240 GCF_053919585.1 Euprymna scolopes
CCCACCCATTTATTTATTATTATTTATTTATTATTATTTGTTTATTATTATTTATTATTTATTATTTATTATCATCAATTGATTTTCTTCTATTTTATTTTATTCACTTTGTTTTGTGAGTTGATACGGCAGATCGGCTGTTACGTGTCTTTTCGTTTTCAAACCATCTTTTCCGATTTTATTTACTTACTGATTTTTCCTTTTTTGGCGTTTCTATTTGACTGCGTTTCTAACGCCCCCTTTTCTTCTTCATAACAACAATTAATTAATTTTTTTATTCATCCATTTACTAAGTGGATCGTCATAATATACACTTGCATTGTTTTACAATTTGTCATTGTTCTAAGAGAGACAACGTTCTTTTACTTTTACTAAGAGATTCGTTAATTTTTTTTATCCCATAATTTAGAACTCTAATAATGCTGTCAGTAAGTTTTCACGAGCGGTTTACAAAAACGTACTTTTATGTTTTTCGTTCTTTTTTGGGAGGGAGTATTTAATGATAGAATTGCATAGCTTTTTAACATGTCCTTCTGCAGTTTAATTAACCGTATTCCGTGAGTAACGTGCGGACACTAATCGAGCAGAAGAATCGTTTAATATTTCACAAAAATTCTGTTTACATGGGGAGGGGGGCCCTCCCCATTTAGCATAGAGTGAAGTAGGGGTTAGTGGGATGACATTTGAGCGGACCGCCCCGGGTGACGTTTACTCTAACTACACCACTGAGCTAAACGTTTCGGTTTCGATTCTCGGTGGTGGAGCACGAGGTTTTTTGTTTTTGTTTTTTAATTTTTTTTTAAATCATTACTATATATTGGGTTTAATATAATATAATAATAAATACGAAATCTGCATTAATCAAAATATCATATTTAAGCGTATTTTACGACCGGGCAATACTGGGTGGCCTGCTATATATATATATATATATATATATATATATATATATATATATATATATATATATATATATGTATATATATATATATATATATATATATATATATATATATATATATATATATATATATATATAGAGAGAGAGAGAGAGAGAGAGAGAGAGAGTAGACGCAGTGATGTGTGAATATCTATTTTACTCAATTACAGCTATTGCGGTTACAGAACATTCTCACATATATATCCCTTCTCTCTCCCCTTCTAACTCACTCCCGTCTTTCTTTCTGTCTGTCTGTCTGTCTATCTATCATCACATATAAAAAAGAGGCGAAAACAACGGGATGTGCCGGTTAAAACATTTTGTCAACTTTCAAATAACGTCCGATCAGCGGGCACAACTTGCGTTCCTATGTAACTTCTACCACTAATCCTATCCAACTCAGCTACGAGGTCAAAGTTAGGTTTGTGTGTACGATTTTCTTTTTTTTGGGGGGGGGGGATTCTGCTCCCCCTAATCTGGCCATTAAGGCTAGGAATGAAGGTGTCTCAGGCGACAAGAAATAAACTTATCTCCAACCCCACCTCGAAAAAAAGGAGGTTATGATTGGGATGATAACCTGCTAAAACCCCAATCAGATGCTACAATCGGATGTTAGGTGAAAGTCTTGTAAAAAAAGTTTACCGTTTTGTTCATGGGATTCGTTGTTTGGTTGAGATACGATTATTTCATATTTTGTAGACGCGTTCTTTTTCCTTCTTTCTTTCTTTCTTCTTCACCTTTTCCTACTCTCCTCCTCATCTTCAAGTATTATTACGTCATACACACGCGTGGCATTACGCATGATCGCTCACTGGAAACAACAGACGGTGTTCCCTGGCATCTGAGTGACAACAAATCTCCAACGATTTCCGACACTACCGCCTTTTTTCGCTAATCGTTATAAATCATGTTTCGTTCTTGCAACAGCTGTTTACCATTCTTGCTGACTACGGCCATCAAATTTCTCTGTAATTCAAATGCCAATAGCCCCCCCCCCTCACCCGAATTCCAGTACTCTTCATGTCCCTTCACTGGAGGTTTCTTTCCATTCCGTTTGATCTTTTACACGTGTTTTATGAAGGGCATCTATATAACAATTTCAATTCCGTTAAATGTGTGTAATGTGCTTCACCCTGTGATTGCTGGGACAGCGAAATCTACAATTTAACAGGTATTCTCCTCTTTACGGACTATTATTAATATCATCACGTTTGATGATATTAATTGAATGAATGTATTCATTGATCTTCATTGATTGTATTTGTCTGTTTGTAACCTTCTTTTATTTTCCAATACTTTCTGCGGTTTGTGTCTGTACCTTTTATCTAAATATTTTTTTTAATTCACGTTCACCCCTAACTCAAGGCATATCCCTATTTGGGACCATGCATAAAAAAGAATAACAAGATGATGGTTTACGTTACATTTGAACTTCTGCATATCAGTACAGTCAGGGAAGCAGGTTGCAGGAAGGGAATTCTAAATTTTAGGTGTTTGATGGAAGAAACTATTAGAGTAGAAAGTTTTCTGACATTTAGGGACCTCAAGAGTGAAGGGGTG